>NC_135806.1:17307273-17637261 GCF_964213995.1 Mustelus asterias
AAGTTCCTTCTCCTAAGTTACCTCTGTTCATAGAATCATACAATCCCTACCATGCAGAAGGAGGCCATTTGGCCCATCAAGCCTGCACCGATAACAATCCCACCAAGGCCCTATCCCTATCCACTGATATGTGGTTCTCTCATGTACCAATGTATGGTTCTCTCGTGTACCAATGTATTGTTCTCTCGTGTACCAATGTATGGTTATCTAGTGTACTGATATATGGTTCTTTAGTGTCCCGATGTATGGTTCTCTAGTGTCGCCATGTATGTTTCTTCAGTGTAGTATCTTCTCAGATCAGCTGAAGCAGCAAATGTTCTTGTATCGCCACAATCCACCCCCCCCCCCCCCCACACACTGCCACCAGCCACACCAATCTCCAGGCCCTCTTATCCTTTCCAAGAAAAGGTGATCTGTCCAATGCAATGAATACTCAGGAGGGATGATGAATGATGCAGAATGATCCTTCTTTCGATGGAGATCTGAACCCAGGAGATTAAATTGGGCCTTTTTCATTCCTGTAACTGAGGAGCTTTTGCAGCAGAACCGGCATTGTTTTAGAGGTGAGGAACAAAATAAAAATGTTGAAAATATTTGAGAATGTCGAAAAATTTTATTCACTCACAGAGGAAGTAACGGTCCTCTTTGTGTGACTGAGAGAAAGTCACACGGGTTGTTGCGGATTGGGTGCAATGCTGCGAAGGAGCGGGACTTTCCTTCACTTTTGAAGTTCCTCAGGGCTGCAGAAATTCTGCAGCTGTAAGTTAATGCTTCAGTGCTTGCTGAGTTTCCATCAGTTTCCCGATACGTATGAATGCTTTCTCGTCTCGTCATCATTACCCGTTCCTAACCACTCCATCATCCAAAGCAGGTGGGGTGGCATGGTGGCACAGTGGTTAGCACTGCTGCCTCACAGGGCCAGGGACCCGGGTTCGATTCCCAGCTTGGGTCACTGTCTGTGTGAAGTCTACACGTTCTCCTCGTGTCTGCATGGGTTTCCTCCAGGTGCTCCGGTTTATTTCAGATTTCCAGTATCAGTAGCATTATGAACTAATGTAGGTTTCCTCCCACGGGCCAAAGATGCGCTGGTTAGGTGGATTGGCCATGCTAAATTCTCTCTCAGTGACTCCAAACATGGCGACGAGGGGATTTTCACAGTAACTTCATTGCAGTGTGAATGTAAGCCTACTTGTGACTAATAAATAAACTTTAAATTAAGCCAAAGTTAAATGAAGTGCCCTTTCCCACTTAATTCCTAAAGAAAACTTAGAAGAAGATTCCAACAATGGCACTCTTTCTCAAGAATTCCATAGTTTCATTCCAGTATCAGCACAGCCTCTGATACTGGAAAGGTCAATGAAACAAAAGCATTTCTCACTGACATATTATATTTACATATAACATTATAATATTCATATTATATTTGGGGTGGCATGGTGACACAGTGGTTAGCACTGCTGCCTCACAGCGTCAGGGACCCGGGTTTGACTCCCGGCTTGGGTCACTGTCTGTGTGGAATGTGCACGTTCTCCCCATGTCTGCGTGGGTTTCCTCCGGATGCTCCGGTTTCCTCCCACAGTTCCAGGATGTACGGGTTAGGTTGGCTGGTCATGATAAATTGCCCCTTAATGACAGGGGGATTAGGAGGGTAAATATGTGGGGTTACGGGGATAGTATCTGGATGGGATTGTTGTCGGTGCAGGCTCGATGGGCCAAATGGCCTCCTTCTGCACTGTAGGTTCTATGATTCGATGACATTGCAATTGTGTGCATGCAGTCAAGGAGGGGTGCATTAAATAAGAAAGCTGGACTCTTGAGTGTTTGTTATAGTATAGTCACTGGACAATGTGATGCTGGCTCAAAGTAGTAAAGCGGAGGGAAGATATTAATAGAAAGATATTTCAAACATGAGTCAGTATATAATTCATTCAATGTGTAATATGGCTGGAATCATGTTGAGTCATTTCTGTTGACAGGAGAGTTGGGAAGTGAAACATGCTGCCTGTTTCCTAAAGGAGAGCTGAACCACAAGTCAACCAGGCAATGGTGGGGCCACCAATGGGCCTTCCCCTGGAATCAAGCCCTTTCGGGGCATAAATCTTGCCGACCAAGAGCTGCCGGCCAACCAGAGGCCAGGAGCTCTTGTGCTCAACAGCAGCACAGGGGAGGCAGTGGCTGCCGCTGGATGGACAGACACCAAAGACCCAGGATCGTGGAGTGACCCAGGCTACAGGTAAGCAATGTGAGTGGCTGGTGGGGTTTGTTGAGAGGAGAGAGTATTGTGGGGAAAGGGGAACAGGAGTTGGCTCTCAGCAGGTCCACCTTTTGTGATGTCCAGTTCCCCAATCAGGCATCGCAGATCCCTCACCCCAGACAAGCAGCCCACTACCTGCTGGGTAGTTTGATGGTGTGTGTGTGTGTGTGTATTTGTCTGTGTGTGTTTATATGTGTGTGTAGATATGTCAATTTAATACTGCCACAAAGGAAGATGGTTGTGGTGGTTGGAAGTCAATCATCCCAGCTCCAGGGGCGGCACGGTAGCACAGTGGTTAGCACTACTGTTTCACAGCTCCAGGGTCCTGGGTTCGATTCCCGGCTCGGGTCACTGTCTGTGTGGAGTTTGCACATTCTCCTCGTGTCTGCATGGGTTTCCTCCGGGTGCTCCGGTTTCCTCCCACAGTCCAAAGATGTGTGGGTTAGGTTGATTGGCCAGGTTAAAAAAAAATTGCCCCTTAGAGTCCTGAGATGCGTAGGTTAGCGGGATTAGCGGGTAAATATGTGGGGGTAGGGCCTGGGTGGGATTGTGGTCGGTGCAGACTCGATGGGCCGAATGGCCTCCTTCTGCACTGTAGGGTTTCTATGATTCTATGACATCATTGTAGAAGTTCCTCACACACACACCATCAATTCAGCTGCTTCATCAATGACCTTCCTTCCATCATAAGGTCAGAAGTGGGGATGTTTACCTGTCACGTACGCCATAGGGCAACAGGCTATCTTGCAGCTGAGTTCATGCCAGCTACGTTGGGTGAGGCACTTAAATGATCATTAATTGGCCACGTAAGGGCCTCAATTGGAGGCGGGTCAGGAAGGTCGATCATGTGGCTTCCTGTCAATATCTTATTGGAGGCAGAGCTGGGAAGGTAGTGGGTTTCCATTATGCCACCATCCCGCCTGAACAAATGGCCTTACTGCCTCCCAGCATGCCACTGGCGAGAGCAGAATTAGGATCATGTAACAAATTATTTGCTGGGTAAACAAAAGCAAAATACTGCAGATGCTGGAAATCTGAAATAAAACCAGAAGGAACTGGAATAAACTCAGCAGGTCTGGTAGCATCTGTGGAAACAAACAGAGTTAACATTTCAAGTCCAAATGAACTTTCTACAGAACTGAAGATAGGTAGAAATGTAATGAATTAAATAGTAGGAGGTGTGGGTTCTGTTGAATAGAAAGTTTAAAGTTTATTTATTAATATCACAAGTAGGCTGATATTAACATTGCAATGAAGTTACTGTGAAAATCCGCTAGTCGCCACACTCCAGCGCCTGTTTGGGTACTGATGCGCGATTAAATCAGTCGGGAGGCTAGATTGTACCCGGGAAATAAAGGCTTTTATTACTGAATGGAGCACACTATATACAATACAATCCAAGACTAAAGGGTCTCCAGGCAGTGCAGTGACCTTTATACTTCCCCTGGTAGGCGGAACCAACTGGAGTGTACCACAGAACAATATCAACAGGTAGAACAGCCCAACCCTAACACCAACAGTAATTACAGTAACATATCTACAAACCCCATAGTGCTGACCATCCATGGCTCAGCACTCATAGTGGTAACCAACTATGGTTCACCACAGGTACACTGAGGGAGAATTTAGCATGGCCATTGCATCTAACCAGCACGTCTTTCAGACTGTGGGAGGAAACAGGAGCACCCGGAGGAAAGCCACGTAGACACAGGGAGAACGTGCAGACTCTGCACAGAGAGTGAGCCAAGCCGGGAATCGAACCAGGAAAGGTCATTTGGACTCAAAGCATTAACTCTGTTTCTCTCCACAGATGCTGCTGGACCTGCTGAGCTTATCCAGCATTTTCTGTTTTTATTTGCTGGGTAGTTAGGTGTGTGTATTTATCTGTATGTGTGTGTGTGTGTGTGTGTGTGTATATTCGTGTATGTAGATATATCAATTTAATACCCAGTACAAAGGAAGATAGTTTTGGTGGTTGGAGGCCAATTATCTCATTTCCAGGACATCACTGCAGGAGTTCCACAGGATAGTGTTCCAGGCCCAACCAAATCAGATGCTTCATCAATGACCTTCCTTCCATCATAAGGTCAGAAGTGAGATATTTGCTGATGATTGTACAATGTTCAACACCATTCACAACTTTTCAGATACTGAAACAGTTCCTGTCCAAATGCAACAAGACCTGGATAATATCCAGACTTGGGCTGACAAGTGGCAAATAACATTCACGCCACACAAGTGGCAAGTAATGACCATCTCCAGCAAGAGAGAATCTAACCATCTCCCCTTGACATTCAATGGTATTACCTTCACTGAATCTCCCAATATAAACATCCTTGGGGATACGATTGACCAGAAACTGAACTGGACTAGCCATATAAATGCTATGGCTACAAGAACGGACCAGATGCTGGGAATTCTGTGGCGAGTAACTCATCTCCTGACTCCCCAAAGCATGTCTGCCATCTACAAGGCACAAGTCAGGAGAATAATGGGATATTTTCCACCTGCCTGGATGTACACCGCTCCAAGAACACCATCCAGGACAAATCAGCCCACTTGAACATTCATGGCTCCCCACCACTAATGAACAGTGGCAACAGTGTGTATCATCTACAAGATGTACTGCAGGAACTCACCAAGATTCCTTTGACAGCACCTTCCAAACCCTCGACCGCTACTACCATCTAGAAGGACAAGGGCTGCAGATACATAGAAATAAAGCCACCTGGAAGTTCTCCTCCAAGTCAGCCATTATCCTGATTTAAAATATATCACCACTTTTCCTTCACTGTCGCTGGATCAAAATCCTGGATCTCCCTTCCTAACAGCACTGCGGATGTACCTGCACCAGTTCAGGAAGGCAGCTCAGCACCACCTTCTCGAGGGCAATTAGTGATGAGCAATAAATGTTGGCCCAGCCAGTGACGCCCACATCCCAAAAATGAGTTAAAAAAACTTAAGTCACTTGGAATAGTAGTTAACCAATTGTTGATTTTATGCTGATTCAGATCCACATTACAAATTTTGTTTGTTCATCAAAGATTCATTTATTTTTTTAAAAATTAACTTCTGTCATGCCAAGGAATTGAGCTACATTTAACATTCAATTATTACAAGTAAAATATAGAATCTAGAATTGGAATCTAATTCGTCTTCAACGAGGATGATCTAATTCATACTTCTTACTGTGCTAATTCATCATGGCAGCTATCAGTTATTCTCATTTCGACAATGAACATAATGCTGATGTGTTTAAATACTCACTCTGCCCAGACTGATCTGATGCTAGTATAAAATGATATTTTTATGTTAAAAACAAAGGGCAGAATTTTCCCATCCCGCCAGCTACAGGAATCGTAGCGGGCGGCACATGGACCATGCAAAGGTCTGTTGACCTTGGGCAGGATTTTCCAGCATTGGGGATGAGCGCGGCTGGAAAATCCCACTCAAAGCTTTTTTCGATTATTTGTTGTCTAAGCTTATGACAACTTGTGGAGATACCATGGGGCAATCTGTGATCATAGAAAGACAGCGATTGAGAGGAATTTAGAGCCAAAGTTCTTTGTGCTTCTTTCCAATTTGACTTAACGAAAAATACTTCGCAGCTGTGGGAAATGTTTTTGAAAGACGTGAGTAAATGTCTTTACAATGAAAACTTTAACATCAGTTGTTGATTTTCATTTTGCAACCATACTTGGTATTTACAGGAAAGAGAGACATTGTGGGTAGATTGATATTAGCTATGTCCACGCAAAAGCCTAGTTTCTATTTGATGCACATGTGTTTTTAGCTAAATTATTCATTTCCATTTCCAGAAGGTTTCTGGGGCTAAATTTAGATCCCCCGCTCAGGGCTGGGAACTGAGGTAGGCAGGTGTTAAAAATATCACCACCACTGACCTTTGTGCCGATTCCCCAGATCATTTTCCAAGAGACAGGATTGTGAGTGTGGCAGGGAACTTCCAGTTAACGTCCGAGTTCAAACAGAGGGGACCAGTTTAGCTGCTGGAAGTGACTGGCACTGAGGCCAGTTGCCATGCTCCTATCATGGACTCTGCAGTTCAATTCACACAGCACAAACCAGCTAGAAGGTCACACCTTTAACTCATTATGAGTCAGTACCACATCAAACTGGGCCTCCAGCTACGAGGTGAGCCGAAAAGAGTTTGAAAACCTACACTGGAAAATGTGACACAATACGAGCACCATCCGCCTAAGTAGCCACCTCTCTGATGGAAAGTTAACGCAACAGCTACTGAGTGGTGGAAAATCACACCTATTTGGTGTTTATTGTGTGTTAATGAACCCCTCTCTTCCTTTCTTAAATGCAGTCTAACTTTCCCTAACTGTATAACACCTGTCTCAAACTCTATACAAAATGAAATAAGCAAGAAGTGTGATCTCATCAATAGGTGAACACGGAGCTTCTGTTCAGCTATGACTCATATAAAATGTACCAAACTCCAGTCCTGTCCAACAGGTTTAAGAACTGGTTTGGGGCACTGTGACACAGTGGTTAGCACTGCTGCCTCACAATGCCAGGGACCTGGGTTCAATTCCAGCCTTGGGCTACAGTCTGTGTGGAGTTTGCACATTCTCCCCATCTCTGCGTGGGTTTCCTCTGAGTGCTCCAGTTTCCTCCCACAGTCCAATGATCTGCGGATTAGGTGGTTGACTGGCCATGCTAAATTGTCCATTAATGTCAGGAGGATTAGCAGGGTAAATACATGGGGTTATGGGGATAGGGCCTGGGTGGGATTGTTGTTGGTGCAGGCTCTATGGGCCAAATGGCCTCCTTCTGCACTGTAGGGATTCTATAACACACTTACTAAAAGTGCATTGCGTCAATTAGTTGCTAACTTTCTACATTTGCATGATAAATTTCATCCATTCTCAAGTTAATAAAAATGTGTCAAGTTGGTAAGTCCCATACTGTACATTTGACAACTTTGACTAAAGAGCTTGGATAGCTTTTAATATTTGCGTGGCCAATCGGTGGAGGTTGCCAGCTGAATGCCTGCTGCAATGGTGGAGAGGACGTTGCTATTTTGAGGCATGAACCCCATATCTTTCAGACAGGCCAGCTGCAGACAATGAATGTAAAACTGAGGCAGTTCAATCATTTGGAGCAGTCGGATGTTGGGCTGACTTGGCTGCTGGCAGCAGCTGCATGAGGGTTTTTACTGGGGGAAGGTGGGTTGTGGAACACAAAGCTGAAGGTGACCAGCCCTGGCAGCTAGCATCCCATGGTATTTCTGTGTCTACGGGTGGAACTCTTAAAAAACAGTTTAAACGTTGACCTCCCCAGGGCCACCTTGGCTCCACTGCTATTAAAACTGGTCTGAAAGTCTGTCAATATGTCAGCTCTGTTATATCGTTATATCGTTTGTATGGATAATAGGAAATAATTGATATGAGGATGTACACCCGGGGTGCTGCTACATTTTATTCCTGCATTGTCCAGTCCAAAGATGTGTTGAGGGACAGGTTGATTGGCCATGGTAAATTGTC
Source organism: Mustelus asterias (assembly GCF_964213995.1). Taxonomy (NCBI): domain Eukaryota; kingdom Metazoa; phylum Chordata; class Chondrichthyes; order Carcharhiniformes; family Triakidae; genus Mustelus; species Mustelus asterias. The sequence continues at coordinate 17,315,041 of NC_135806.1, forward strand.
CCTTACTGTCAGGGGGACTAGCTAGGGTAAATACATGGGGATACGAGGATAGGGACTGGGTGGTATTATGGTCAGTGCAGACTTGATGGGCCAAATGGCTTCCTTCTGCACTGTGGGGATTCTATGATTCTATGATTCATTGCAGTTACGTGCCAGGTAACAGTTCACTGGCCATGTGGAGAGCTGTAAGAAATATCTTTGACGAATCTCCAGCATTTTGAGTCTAATAGGTGATTATTTCCTCTTTCTGCTGCCCTCCTCTTTGCCTCTGGAAGAAATCTTAGCTTTTTAGCTCTGATCAAAGGACTGAAATGTTGACATTTTCTTTTCTGGTTGTCACTTTTTAGAGTTCATTTTGTTTTTTCAATTTCAAGCACCTTTACTATCTTATGGCTGCATATGGGATTTTATGATGTGGAGATGCCGGCGTGGACTGGGGTAAACACAGTAAGAAGTCTCACAACACCAGGTTAAAGTCCAACAGGTTTATTTGGTAGCAAAAGCCACTAGCTTTCGGAGCGCTGCTCCCTCATCAGGTGAGTGGGATTTCAGTTCACAAACAGGGCATATAAAGACACAAACTCAATTTACAAAATAATGGTTGGAATGCGAGTCTTTACAGGTAATCAAGTCTTAAAGGTACAGACAATGTGAGTGGAGAGAGGGTTAAGCACAGGTTAAAGAGATGTGTATTGTCTCCAGCCAGGACAGTTAGTGAGATTTTGCAAGCCCAGGCAAATCGTGGGGGTTACAGATAGTGTGACATGAACCCAAGATCTCGGTTGAGGCCATCCTCATGTGTGTGGAACTTGGCTATCAATCTCTGCTCAGCGACTCTGCGTTGTCATGTGTCGTGAAGGCCGCCTTGGAGAACGCTTACCCAAAGATCAGAGGCCGAATGCCTGTGACCGCTGAAGTGTTCCCCAACAGGAAGAGAACACTCTTGCCTGGTGATTGTTGAGCGGTGTTCATTCATCCGTTGTCGTAGCGTCTGCATGGTCTCCCTAATGTACCATGCCTCGGGACATTCTTTCCTGCAGCGTATCAGGTAGACAACGTTGGCCGAGTTGCAAGTGTATGTACCGCGTACCTGGTGGATGGTGTTCTCACGTGAGATGATGGCATCTGTGTCGATGATCCGGCATGTCTTGCAGAGGTTGCTGTGGCAGGGTTGTGTGGTGTCGTGGTCACGGTTCTCCTGAAGGCTGGGTAGTTTGCTGCGGGCAATAGTCTGTTTGAAGTTGTGCGGTTGTTTGAAGGCAAGAAGTGGGGGTGTGGAGATGGCCTTGGCGAGATGTTCGTCTTCATCAATGACATGTTGAAGGCTCCGGAGAAGATGTCGTAGCTTCTCCGCTCCGGGGAAGTACTGGACGACTGGAGACAATAACACATCTCTTTAACCTGTGCTTAACCCTCTCTCCACTCACAGTGTCTGTACCTTTAAGACTTGATTACATTTATTTTGTAAATTGAGTTTGTGTCTTTATATGCCCTGAATGTGAACTGAAATCCCACTCACCTGATGAAGGGGCAGCGCTCCGAAAGCTAGTGGCTTTTGCTACCAAATAAACCTGTTGAACTTTAACCTGGTGTTGTGAGACTTCTTACTATGGGATTTTAAGCATACTTCTCAGCATCCACATTTCAAAGGCCTCAATTGCCTTCCACCATTGTCCATCTCCACCCAAACTCAAATCATCGGATCCACCAACGCGAGGTTCAAAGACCAGCTGAGCCTGTTGACAATTTCCTGATAAGATTGAGAAATGTAACCAGAAAGTTCAGGAAACAAAGGCTGCTAGATTAGCTCCTTTGGAGCTCTGCACACACTTAATTACAAAACAATTTGGCTGGAAAGGACACACTTACAATATCACAGACTTTAAACACTGCTAAAGCACATGTATGTGGAGATGTATGTGCAAACTACCCAACCTTCAGGAGAACAGTGACCACGACACCACACAACCCTGCCGCAGCAACCTCCGCAAGACGTGCCGGATCATCAACACGGATGCCATCATCTCACGTGAGAACACCATCTACCAGGTACACAGTACCTACTCTTGCAACTCGGCCAACATTGTCTACCTGATACGCTGCAGGAAAAGATGTCCCGAGGCATGGTACATTGGGGAAACCATGCAGACGCTACGACAACGGATGAATGAACACCGCTCGACAATCACCAGGCAAGACTGTTCTCTTCCTGTGGGGGAGCACTTCAGCAGACACGGGCTGATCTTCAGGTAAGCGTTCTCCAAGGCGGCCTTCACGACACACGACAGCGCAAAGTCGCTGAGCAGAAACTGATAGCCAAGTTCCGCACACATGAGGACGGCCTAAACTGGGATGTTGGATTTATGTCACATTATCAGTAACCCCCACAGCTTGCCTCCTGGACTTGCGGGCTATCCTGCCTGGAGACAATATACATCTCTTTAACCTGTGATTAATGCTCCCTCCACCCACATTGTCTGTATCTTTAAGATCTGGTTGGCTGTAGGGATTCGCATTCTAATCAGTATTCTGTAACTTGATTTTGTGTCTCTGTGCCCTGTTTTAGAGCAGATATCCACTCCATCTGACGAAGGAGCAGTGCTCCGAAAGCTAATGGTATTTGCTACCAAATAAACCTGTTGGACTTTAACCTGGTATTGTTAAAACTCTTACTGTGAAAGCACATGTAGCCAGGGGAGGGCAGCTGAAGATGCTGACTACCCAGTTAACTTGCAGTTCAGTCAAGAGAAACACCAGGTTTGATGCAATGAAACAGCGCACACCAGCAAAGAAACAGATATGCAAGAGATGTAGATGACCAGATGATTTCACACACAGGAGGTAATGTCTTGTATATGGATCAAACTGAACTGCAGATCTTGTGGAAAGCTAAATCACGAGGAAAAGATGTGCAGAACAAAGAAAGAAGACAGTAAGTGAGTTATCAAATGCAAGATAATGCATTATCTTGCAATTGTGTCTTTGTCTACATATGCTGTGTTTGTGAAACCTACCTCTCCACTCACCTGATGAAGGAGCGGTGCTCCGAAAGCTCGTGAATCCGGATAAACCTGTTGGACGTTAACCTGGTGTTGTGAGACTTCTTACTGAGTAATCAAAGGCAGGGCAATAGGGTGAATGAGAAGTAAGAAGAACCCCAAATATCCATACCCTGAAAAGTGGCAATGGATTTGAGGATGAAACAGACATTGGAACCATACGACTGGGTGAAATGGCTGGACGTGACAGTTCCCAGGGAAAAGAAATTCACACAACCGTTCAAATCAGTGAGAAATAAGCCCACAACCTATCTTGGTTTTCACTACCGGAGACACATCGAGATAACGATCTAGATATAAATATCCGTCTATTGATGAAAGCAATATTAATTGAGTCAATGTGGAGATGAGATCACCAAAGATAAGGCATTGCAGATGCGCTCAGCCAGTGACTTTAACCTGGTGTTGTGAGACTTCTTATTGTGCTTACCTCAGTCCAACGCCGGCAACTCCACACCTCAGCAAGTGATCCAGAGACAGCAAGCACAGCCAGCAATACAGCAGTACAGGTCTACCAGAATTGCCTCATACACTTCCATTCCTATGGTTAGGATGCTCAGCATAACTACAAGATTGCACTCTTTGGCCGGAATTTTACCAGCCCGCCCGCCATGGGAATTGAAGGGGGCTAAGGGCGGAGCGTGGGAAGGTCCATTGACACCGGGTGGGATTTTACGGATTTGGGATGAGTGAGGCTGTAAAATCCTGCTCATTGAGTCTGAAGTGTAATTATTTCTACTTATGGAAACCAGAAGCTCTAGACAACATAGGACCCTTATTTGCCTGTCGCCCATTGCCTTAAACAGGCAACCTGGTTTCAGAACCACAGCCTTCTAGAATGTTACACTGTGTCTTACTGGAATATACTTGCCATGTAATCTTTCCATCCCCTGTTTCAATATTTCCCTTTACTGAAGTATGTTTATGTGTAACGGTTTGGATTTTTTCTTACCTGTTTGGTCTGGAAAGGATTTTGTTTTCATTTATTTTAAACATTTGCTATAAAGTCAGATCCAGCTGGCAAAGGGTGAACTCCCAGAGTTACACAAACCAATTGGAATTGTAATGAAGGAGTGAAGGAGGTATTTGTAGATGAAATATTAGACCAGCTCAACATTACAAATATTCTAGTTTCTTGCTTTCGTTTCTTCCGCTCTAACCATTGATATGCGAACATTTTTGTTTGTATACCATTGGTTTGTCAATTTCTCCTTTTTTTGAATCCAATATTCTGAATTTTGTTGTTACTGGACTGTCCTATTGAAATTCTATCAACGGGAAAAAGATACGAAAGTCTGAGAACACGTACCAAGTGACTCAAGAACAGCCTCTTCCCTGCTGCCATCAGACTTTTGAATGGACCTTCCTCATATTAAGCTGGTCTTTCTCTTCACCCTATCTGTAACTGCAAGACTATATTCTGCATCCTCTCCTTTCCTTCTTCCTGATGTACTCTATGAACGGTATGCTTTGTCTGTATAACGCACAAGAAACAATACTTTTCGCTGTATCCCAATATATGTGACAATAATAAATCAAATCAAATCTTTCTACCTCCTTATTAACAAAATAACCCAAACCAAATTTCCATTCCAAGCTGTATATTTTACTTTCCTGTTTTACTCTATTGCCATATTAAACTGAACCTTTACCGTGCATCTAATTAACATCCTCAAGGAAATTACTCTCAACTGTTTCAGTGAAACCCTCAATAAAGCTCGCAACCTGCTTGGTTCCAATGCCCAAGAATCACAACCTATACTGTGTTTCAAATCATAGAATCCCTACAGTGCAGAATGAAGCCATTCAGCCCATTGAGTCTGTACCGACCACAATCCCACCCAGGCCCTATTCCTGCAACTCCTACGCATTTACCCTGCTAATCCCCCTGACACTACGGTCAATTTATCATGGCCAATCAACCTAACCCGCACATCTTTGGACTGTGGGAGAAAACCGGAGCACCCGGAGGAAACCCACGCAGACACGGGGAGAATGTGCAAACTCCATACAGACAGTCATCTGAGGCCAGAATTGAACCTGGGACTCTGGCGCTATGAGGCAGTAATGGTAACCACTGTGCCACCGTGTGTCATTTGTTTACCTACCTAATCTGTCTATTTCAGTACTGGCCAATAATCCTGAAATTACTGTATTTGAAGTGTTTCTTTTCAACTTGACTTCCAACTCTTGCAATTCTTCATAATGATTTAATTGATTTCAACACGAATCATGACTTCTGACTGATCCCCTCCCTTTCTTAGCAAGAACTTTAGTAACAATCCTGTTATGATCCCTAACCCGACACTGAGGGAGTAGCACGCTCATATTTATGGTTACTGCTGTCTGTCGAATCTCGACAACCACAGCAAGTCACTACACACCTTGCCACTTCAATAATTACTGCTTCATGATACAGCTCATGAAACTATCATCCTCATCTGCATAATTGTATACCCATCATAACATTGAAACATAATAAGAGCAGCAGTTCGCCATTTGCCCTTTGAGTCTGTTCCACAATTATGGATGATCCTTGACTTTGACTCCATTTTCAAATTCCATCCCCAAGACCCTTGATTTCCTTAGAATCCAAGTATTTCTTGATCTCAGCCGTGGACGTACTCAAAAGCCCTTTTTGGGTGGAGAATTCCAGAGATTCACAGCCCTGAGTTAGGACATTTCTCCTCAACTCGGTGCAAAATGGCCGTCCTCTTATCCTGAGACGAGACTCTCCACCCAAACCAGGGAAACAACTTCCTCGTAGCTACCCTGTCAAACCCTCCCCTCTCAGAATCTGATATATTTTAATGAGATCACCTCTCATTCTTCTAAACTCCAGAGGTGTAGGTCCATGCTACACAATCTCTCCTTGTCTGACAGCACTCTGATTCCAGGAGTCAATCTGGTAAACCTTTGCCACACATCTTCAAAGGTGAAAGGCAAAGGAGAGTGATGAATGGTGTTCCTCTGTTTAAGAAAGGGAATATCAATGACCCTGGTAGTTATAGGCCGGTTAGTCTTACTTCGGAGGTCGGTAAGTTGATGGAAAAGGTCCTTAGGGATAGGATTTACGACCATTTAGAAAGATGCAGCTTAGTCCGGGATAGTCAGCACGGATTCGTGAAGGGCAAGTCTTGCCTCACAAATTTGATAGAATTTTTTGAGGAGGTAACTGAGTGTGTTGATGAAGGTAATGCAGTTGATGTCATATACATGGATTTTAGTAAGGCGTTTGATAAAGTCCCCCATGGTCGGCTTATGAAGAAAGTAAGGATGTGTGGGATAGGGGGAAGTTTGGCCGATTGGATAGGTAACTGGCTATCTAACAGAAGACAGAGGGTGATGGTGGATGGAAAATTTTCAGACTGGAAACCAGTTACCAGCGGAGTGCCACAGGGATCAGTGCTTGGTCCTCTGCTATTTGTAATTTTTATAAATGACTTGGAGGAGGGGGCTGAAAGGTGGATCAGATTTGTTGCCTACCGGATGCCAGGGTCCATGACGTCTCGGACCGTGTTTTCCGGATTCTTAAGGGGGAGGGGAAACAGTCACAAGTCGTGGTACACATTGGTACCAACGACATAGGTAGGAGAAGGGACGGGGATTTAAAACAGGAATTTCGGGAGCTGGGCTGGAAGCTGAGAGCAAAGACAAAACATGTGGTCATCTCTGGTACGCTACCGGTGCCACGTGATAGCGAGTTGAGGAACAGGGAGAGAGTGCACTTAAACATGTGGTTGCAGGGATGGTGCAGGAGGGAGGGTTTCAGATACGTGGATAATTGGAACACGTTCTGGGGAAGGTGGGACCTCTACAAACAGGACGGGGTGCACCTGAACCAGAGGGGCACCAATATCCTGGGAGGGAAATTTGCTACGGCTCTTCAGGGGGATTTAAACTAATTTGTCAGGGGAGTGGGAAAAGGAGTTGTAGTCCGGAAGTCAGTGTTGAGGGTGGTGAGGTATTGGGGAAGGTATCAAGGTCAAGGGTGGGTACCGGTAGACAGGAAGGTGGGTTGAAGTGTGTCTACTTCAATGCAAGGAGCATCCGGAACAAGGTGGATGAACTTGGGGCGTGGATTGCTACTTGGGACTACGATGTTGTGGCCATTACGGAGACGTGGGTAGAACAAGGACAGGAATGGTTGTTGGACGTTCCGGGGTATAGATGTTTCAGTAAGTGTAGGGAAGCTGGTAAAAGAGGTGGAGGAGTAGCATTGTTAATCAAGGATAGTTTAACGGCTGCGGAAAAGCACTTTGAGGGGGATATGCACACTGAGGTAATATGGGCTGCAGTTAGAAACAGGAAAGGAGCGGTCATGTTGTTAGGAGTTTACTATAGGCCCCCAAATAGTAATAGAGATGTGGAGGAAGAAATTGCTAAGCAGATTATGGATACGTGTGGGGGTCACAGGGTAGTTGTCATGGGGGACTTTAACTTTCCAAATATTGATTGGAACCTTTGCAGGTCGAATAGTTTGGATGGTGCACTTTTTGTGCAGTGTGTGCAGGAGGGTTTCCTGACACAATATGTGGATAGGCCGACAAGGGGTGAGGCCACATTGGATTTGGTACTGGGAAATGAACCGGGCCAAGTGTTAGATTTGGTTGTGGGAGAGAACTTTGGAGATAGTGACCACAATTCAGTGTCTTTTGTTATTGCAATGGAGAGGGATAGGGCCGGACGGCAGGGCAAGGCTTACAATTGGGGGAGAGGTAATTATGATGCGATTAGGCAAGAATTAGGGGGCATAAGATGGGAACAGAAACTGTCAGGGAAAGGCACTGATGAAAAGTGGAACTTTTTCAAGGAACAAATACTGGGTGTCCTTGATAGGTATGTCCCTGTCAGGCAGGGAGGAAATGGCCGAGTGAGGGAACCGTGGTTCACAAAAGAGGTGGAATGTCTTGTGAAAAGGAAGAGGGAAGCTTATGTAGGGATGAGGAAACAAGGTTCAGATGGCTCGATTGAGGGTTACAAGTTAGCAAGGAATGAGCTGAAAAAGGGGCTGAGGAGAGCTAGGAGGGGACATGAGAAGTCCTTGGCGGGTCGGATCAAGGAAAACCCCAAGGCTTTTTACTCTTATGTGAGGAATAAAAGAATGACCAGGGTGAGGTTAGGGCCGGTCAAGGACAGTGGTGGGAACTTGTGTATGGAATCAGTAGAGATAGGCGAGGTGATGAATGAATACTTTTCTTCAGTGTTCACCAAGGAGAGGGGCCATGTTTTTCAGGAAGATAAGGTGTTACAGGCTAATAGGCTGGAGGAAATAGATGTTCGGAGGGAGGATGTATTGGCAGTTTTGAATAAACTGAAGGTCGATATGTCCCCTGGGCCTGATGAAATGTATCCTAGGATTCTTTGGGAGGCGAGGGATGAGATTGCAGAGCCTTTGGCTTTGATCTTTGGGTCCTCGCTGTCCACGGGGATGATGCCGGAGGACTGGAGAGTGGCAAATGTTGTTCCTCTGTTTAAGAAAGGGAATAGAAATGACCCTGGTAATTATAGACCGGTTAGTCTGACTTCGGTGGTTGGTAAATTGATGGAAAAGGTCCTTAGGGATGGGATTTACGACCATTTAGAAAGATGCGGATTAATCCGGGATAGTCAGCACGGATTTGTGAAGGGCAAATCGTGCCACACAAATTTGATAGAATTTTTTGAGGAGGTAACTAGGTGTGTTGATGAAGGTAGGGCGGTTGATGTCATATACATGGATTTTAGTAAGGCGTTTGATAAGGTCCCCCATGGTCGGCTTATGATGAAAGTAAGGAGGTGTGGGATAGAGGGAAAGTTGGCCGATTGGATAGGTAACTGGCTATCTGATCGAAGACAGAGGGTGGTGGTGGATGGAAAATTTTCAGACTGGAGGCAGGTTGCTAGCGGAGTGCCGCAGGGATCGGTGCTTGGTCCTCTGCTCTTTGTGATTTTTATTAATGACTTAGAGGAGGGGGCTGAAGGGTGGATCAGTAAATTTGCTGATGACACCAAGATTGGTGGAGTAGTGGATGAGGTGGAGGGGTGTTGTAGGCTGCAAAGAGACATAGATAGGATGCAAAGCTGGGCTGAAAAATGGCAAATGGAGTTTAACCCTGATAGATGTGAGGTGATTCATTTTGGTAGGACAAATTTAAATGTGGATTACAGGGTCAAAGGTAGGGTTCTGAAGACTGTGGAGGAACAGAGAGATCTTGGGGTCCATATCCACAGATCTCTAAAGGTTGCCACTCAAGTGGATAGAGCTGTGAAGAAGGCCTATAGTGTGTTAGCTTTTATTAACAGGGGGTTGGAGTTTAAGAGCCGTGGGGCTATGCTGCAACTGTACAGGACCTTGGTGAGACCACATTTGGAATATTGCGTGCAGTTCTGGTCACCTCACTATAAGAAGGATGTGGAAGCGCTGGAGAGAGTGCAGAGGAGATTTACCAGGATGCTGCCTGGTTTGGAGTGTCGGTCTTATGAGGAAAGGTTGAGGGAGCTGGGGCTGTTCTCTCTGGAGCGGAGGAGATTGAGGGGAGACTTAATAGAGGTTTATAAAATGATGAAGGGGATAGATCGAGTGAACGTTCAAAGACTATTTCCTCGGGTGGATGGAGCTATTACAAGGGGGCATAACTATAGGGTTCATGGTGGGAGATATAGGAAGGATATCAGAGGTAGGTTCTTCACGCAGAGAGTCGTTGGGGTGTGGAATGGACTGCCTGCAGTGATAGTGGAGTCAGACACTTTAGGAACATTTAAGCGGTTATTGGATAGGCACATGGAGCACACCAGGATGGTAGGGAGTGGGATAGCTTGATCTTGGTTTCAGATGAAGGTCGGCACAACATCGTGGGCCGAAGGGCCTGTTCTGTGCTGTACTGTTCTATGTTCTATGTTCTATGTTCTAGTAAATTTGCTGATGACACCAAAATTGGAGGAGTAGTGGATGAGGTGGAGGGCTGTTGTAGGCTGCAAAGAGATATAGATAGGATGCAGAGCTGGGCTGAAAAATGGCAAATGGAGTTTAACCCTGATAAATGCGAGGTGATTCATTTTGGTAGGACAAATTTGAATGTGGATTACAGGGTCAAAGGTAGGGTTCTGAAGAATGTGGAGGAACAGAGAGATCTTGGGGTTCATATCCATAGATCTCTAAAGGTTGCCACTCAAGTGGATAGAGCTGTGAAGAAGGCCTATAGTGTGTTAGCTTTTATTGATGTGGAGAACATAAACAGGGGGTTGGAGTTTAAGAGCCGTGGGGTTATGCTGCAACTGTACAGGACCTTGGTGAGACCACATTTGGAATATTGCATGCAGTTCTGGTCACCTCACTATAAGAAGGATGTGGAGACACTGGAAAGAGTGCAAAGGAAATTTACCAGGATGCTGCCTGGTTTGGACGGTAGGTCTTATGGGGAAAGGTTGCGGGAACTTGGGCTTTTCTCTTTGGAGCGGAGGAGGTTGAGAGGCGACTTGATAGAGGCTTGTAAGATGATGAGGGGGATAGATAGAGTGAACATTCAACGACTATTTCCTCGGGTGAATAGAGGGGTAACGAGGGGGCATAACTATAGGGTTCATGGTGGGAGATATAGGGAGGATGTCCGATGTAGGTTTTTTACTCAGAGAGTGGTTGGGGTGTGGAATGGACTGCCTGCAGTGATAGTGGAGTCAGAAACTTTAGGAACATTTAAAAAGCTATTGGATAGGCACATGGAGTACTTCGGGATGATAGGGAGGAAATAGCTTGATCTGGGTTTCAGACAAAGCTTGGCACAACATTGTGGGCCGAAGGGCCTGTTCTGTGCTGTACTGTTCTATGTTCTATGTAATTCTATCCTTCCAGAGGCACAGTAACCAAAATCAGAGTGACTAAATGTCCTGGATTTATAGGACTGCGCCATATTTGAGCCGGTTATCCTGTTTTGTTTGCTGCTACGTCAACAAGGACATATTTTTAATCTTGGAGTCTCGGCAAAAGAGCAATATGTACCTGTGCATGCTGACTGTACGCTGCTCTCTGTGGCCCCCTCCCACAGATTCCCCCTCCTCCCACCCCCTTCCCCCACCCCATCTGATATTTAAGAAGGCTCCCCGATCCTGCTCTAACAGTCTGGACAGATCCACTGCCTACACCCCATTCCTCAGTCTTTACAGATCTCCCTCTCCCCCATTCATAGAAACATAGAAGATAGGAACAGGAGGAGGTCATTTGGCCCTTCAAGCCTGCGCCGCCATTCATTACAATTATGCTGTTCATCCAACTCAATAGCCTAATCCTGCTTCCTCCCCATAACCTTTGATCCCATTCGCCCCAAGTGCTATATCCAGCCGCCTCTTGAATACATTCAATGTTTTGGCATCAACTACTTCCTGTGGTAATGAATTCACCACTCTTTGGGTGAAGAAATGTCTCCTCACCTCCGTCCTAAATGGTGTACCCCGAATCCTCAGACTGTGACCACTGGTTCTGGACTCCCCCACCATCGGGAACATCCTCCCTGCATCTACCCTGTCTAGACCTGTTAGAATTTTATAAGTCTCTGTGAGATCCCCGTCATTTGTCTGAACTCCAACGGAAACAATCCTAACTCCATCAATCTCTCCCCATACATCAGTCCCGCCATTCCCCCGCCGATGTTACTCCACCCCCCTACACCGCTGCCCGCCTCCCGCCTCTCAAGCCCACCACTCCCACAATCCAGACAGGCCAACCCCATCCAATCTGACAGTCTGGACAATCCCCAATCCTGCTCCCAATGGTCCGGATGCCACCACCTACTCCCCCCATCCCCCCTCACCCCACTCCGACTTTCTGCACTTCCCGCCCACGCCCACCCAAGCTCCCACATGTTGACAGCAACCCCTCACCCTTGGATGGTCCTCCATCCAAAGTGCCCCTTTTTGACCCACCGAGAGTTGGCCTTTCGAGCCAAAATTGCGTGCAGAGTGTTCCAGACGGTGGTACAGTGGTTAGCACTGCTGCCTCATAGCGCCAGGCAGCCAGGTTCAATTCCGGCCTTGGGTCACTGTCTCTGTGGAATTTGCACGTTCTCTCTGTGTCTGTGTGTGTTTCCTCCGGGTGCTCCGGTTTCCTCCCACACTCCGAAGATGCGCGGGTGAGGTTGATTGGCCATGCTAAATTGACCCTAATGTCAGGGGGATTAGCAGGATAACAGTATGGGGTTACGGAGATAGGGCCTGGGTGGGATTGTGGTCAGTACAGGCTGGATGGGCCAAATGGCCTCCTTCTGTACTGTAGGGATTCTATGATTCTTAACCCTAACAATAAAGCCCAACATAGCATTTACCTGCTTGTTGCAGTTGCATGTAGTCATTCTGTACAAGGTTGCCCAGATTCCTCTGAGCATCAATATTTAATGATTTCACACCATTTAAAAATTCAATCTTCTGTTCCTCCAACCAAAGTGAATACTGAACATTTCCCCATGTTATACTAAGTCTACCTCTTCTGGCCCACTCACCTAACCTATTGATGTTGCTCAACAGAGACATTCGGCCAGATTTTAACTCATGAAGTTAAAGCAGCCCCTTGTGTCTTCTTCTTAGGTAACTTCAGCTGCCATTGAGACCGTAAACAATACAGCCAGCGATGGTCAGCCACTTCCCTTCTCTTCACTGCTGAACTATGGCACCATGCAATGTGTTCTGCAGGAATGATTCCTCCTCCCATATACTGTGGGCTGTCGACAATACTTCTTCGAACCTCAGTAACTCAGAAATGGGCCAAACCCACCTGGACACACTTATAATTAACTCAGACACAGGAATGTAGGAAACTTCCTCCTCGCGAAATCCCCGGTCACAGGGGGAAAGAGTGAGCAGCTCAGCATGTTGGGCGTCTCCTGCATTTTGTGTCACCACAGGATGTGTGGCATTTCCCCAAAGGGAACAGTGAGTGACTACACCCAGGTTGGGACACAAGCCAGAAACAGTCAATGTGCCTTTCAGCCACACCTGGAAGAAATTGGTGACGTAACAGTTTGTAAGCAGGCAGGACTGGAGGTCACACAAAGTGGTCGCTGTCAAGGCTGATGGGGTCCAAGGTGAAGGTGGAAGCCCCTGTATCTTGATTCTAGGAATGGCCAAAGGTCTTGTCGATTGCAGTGGAGAAGAGTTCTCAGTTTAGGCGAAACAAAGGCCGACTGGAATTCCTGAGGTGGAAGACATCATCGTAAGAACAGGTGCAATAAAGACAAAGGGCTGAATATTCTAAAGTTTTTTAAGTTTATTTATTAGTATCACAAGAAAGGTTTACATTAACACTGCAATGAAGTTACTGCGAAATCCCCCTCGTCACCACACTAGGGTGCCTGTTCGGGTAAATGCACCTAACCAACACATCTTTCGGACTGTGGGAGGAAACCGGAGTGCCCGCAGGAAACCCACGCAGACACGGGGAGAATGTGCAAATTCCACACAGACAGTGAGTGACCCAAGCCGGGAATCGAACTCAGGTCCCTGGTGCTGTGAGGCAGCAGTGCTAACCACTGTGCCACCGTGCCGTCCACTGTGCCACCATCCTGCCTGCATGATGGTGGGCATTGAGGTGAGGAGGCAACTCGGCTGTCCATAAATTGGGGTGGACAGCTAATTAAGCTGATTATGGATTCAATCAGGTCCATTTTTCCAGGCACTTTTGCCACGAGTGGAGCGCTGCCACCTCTATCCCTACGGGACAGGCGCCATGGCTGCCATCTACATGGAGGGGCCTCCCTCCCTCTAGCAGACCCTGCAACCATCTGATCCCGAGTGTGCTTTGCCAGCATGAAGGGCCACACCTACAGCCCAATCAATGAACCAGGAGGGGTTTCCTCTCCACTTTAAGGGGTCTAATGGCTTCATCCCCAATTATTTTAAATTTAAATACAAGCTTCAAAGCACAGATAGGGAGGCGGTGGCATAGTGGTATTGTTGCTGGACTGATAATCGAGAGACCCAGGGTAATGCTCTGGGGACCCGTGTTCGAATCCTACCTTGGCAGATGGTGAAATTTGAATTCCATAACAATCTGGAATTAAAAGCCTAATGATGACCATGAAACATTGTCGATTGTCAGAAAAACCCATCTGTTTCACTAATGCCCTTTAGGAAAGGAAATCTGTCGCTCTTACCCGGTCTGGCCTACATGAGACTCCAGATTCTTAGCAATGTGGTTGAGTCTTAAATGCCCTCAGGATGGGCAATGAATGTTGGCCCAGCCAGCGACATCCACATCCCATTAATGAATAAAAAAAGATCTGACCTGATTTCACACCCAAAGTCACTCCCAAAGTGGCTGCAGAGGTTCGAGAGCTGCCAGTCCTCCGATTAGACTGGCAACAGGGAACCCACTCACCATCCTTAATAGGACGGCAATCACACAGGTAACCAAATAGGAGGATACCTCTGGGAAGATTTCACCATGGGGCGGGCTGCTGGTTTGTACATGCTCGGGATCCCTATTTGGTCCCTATCTGGGATCCCTTGGCCCATTGGAAAATCCATCCCAGAGAAACTAGGAGAACTAAATAGTCCTTACAGGAAGCAGGGTGGAAGGAAAGGTATTTAAGGTAGTTGTAGGATAGCTGATTTGATTTGATTTGATTTATTATTGTCATATGTATTGAAAAGTATTGTTTCTTGCGCGGTATACAGACAAAGCATTCCGTTCATAGAGAAGGAAATGAGAGAGTGCAGAATGTAGTGTTACAGTCATAGCTGGGGTGTAGAGAAAGATCAGTTTAATGCAAGGTAGGTCCATTCAAAAGTCTGATTGCAGCAGGGAAGAAGCTGTTCTTGAGTCAGTTGGTACATGTCCTCGGACATTTGTATCTTTTTCCCGACGGAAAAAGGTAGAAAGTCTTTTTAATCTGAGTGTGAGCTCCCACTATATTCCTGTGGATGAACCATAGAGACTTGCCATCTCTATCTGCTCTCTCTCTCGCCTTCTGATCCTGACAGACTTCCCTGCCCCTGAGATCCAGGGATATCTTCAGATCAGCCTGTAATCTGATCTTTCAGATGACTTCCCTTTACCTCCCAAAGTCCATCCCTGTGGCAACATGAATCACATGGGCCTTGTATCCAGGATAAGTGTTGATTAGCTATTCTTTAGACTCCAACAGGATTTTATCTTGAAATAGAGTTCCAGTTTAGAGTATAACCATTTACAATTGACATTCTCAAGACCTCTCTGGGACTTGTAGACTAACATTCTATCCACTGCCAGCACAAATGTTTTGCCAGTGTCTACAACTGTGAATACCTTGCACATTCTTTCCAGTGAAACAACTTGAGCTTTCCTTTATGCTTCAACAATTAAGCCATCCAGATATATTGTCATGTGACAGGTCACATGACCCCGCCATTCCTCCATTTTACCCTAAATTAAAACCACAATCCTAAAACATAACCATCTTATAAAACCTTGTAATTGTAACAAGTGGAGCGATGATTATCAATGTATTGAAAAAATAGGTGAGGGTGAGGAACTGATTCAACAATGTATCCATGGCAATACAGGCATAACCAGGATCAGAAGGAGAGAGAGAGCAGATAGAGATAAGACCATAAGACCATAAGACATAGGAACAGAATTAGGCCACTCGGCCCATCGAGTCTGCTCTCCCATTCAATCATGGCTGATATTTTTCTGATCCCCATTCTCTTGCCTTTTCCCCATAACCCCTGATCCCCTTATTAATCAAGGACCTATGTATCTCTGTCTTAAAGACACTCAATGACCTGCTCTCCACAGCCCCCTGTGGCAAAGAGTTGCACAGATTCACCACTCTCTGGCTGAAGAAATTCCTCCTCATCTCTGTTTCAAAGGATCGTCCCTTTAGCCTGAGGTTGCGCCCTCTGGTTCTAGCTCTAGAGCATCTTGTCATCAAGAGCAAGTCTCTATGGTTCACCCACAGGAATATAGTGGGAGCTCACACTCAGATTGAAAAGACCAAATTAGTGAGGATTTCAAACAAAGCTGGAAGATTTGTTTAGCTTGATCTAGAGAGAAAATCTGCAGGAAAACACTCACCATGATAGACAGCTCAGGAGTTAAGAGTTACCAGTCTGGGAAAGGAAAAGAATAGAAGTAAATCCTTGGGAGCTAATAGTTATGTTGCACTGGTTTCTGGACTGGAGAATCGAACGTACACTTAAGGGACAGTCAACACTCCCAAATCAGCTAATCAATGAAAAATCACACTCACCATGGTGCTTTTGCAACTAATTAGTTTGTCCATCAAAACAGCCTAATTAGTACCTGCATAAAACAATTCCAGTGAAAAGCTAACTACTCAAAGGAGTGATTACTCACTCACTCTAAATCCCCACCCCTCATTAAACTGTATTTTCATTCCACTGGCCTCCTACAACACAATTCATTCTGCACAGAAAATTGTTACCTAAACTTCAGGCCAGGGCACAGGAGATGGCAGTGTAACATCAATCACACATTGTGCAGCATGTTAAAGTCAGGTATTTCTGCTTGAAGAAATGTTCACAAATTGGCAGGCATTAGCAAGTTGTGTTTCTTAAGAACTAGTGCTTGGTAGCAACATTGTACTAAGGGCCTATAAATGATCTGATATTGAAACAGAAGGCTTTGTCTTAATATTCATTCATGAGATGTAGGTCTTGCTGGCTGGGCCAGCATTTATTGCACATCCCTGAGGGCATTTAAGAGTCAATGTTGCTGTGGATCTGGAGTCACATACAGGCCAGACCAGGTAAGGATGGCAGATTCCCTACCCTAAAGGACAATAGTGAACCAGGTGGGTTTTTACAACAATCGACAATGGTTTCATGGTCATTATTAGACTTTTAATTCCAGATTTATTTTATTGAATTCAAATTTCACCATCTGCCATGATGGGATTCGAAACCGGGTCTCCAGAGAATTACCCTAGGTATCTGGATTACTAGTCTATCAACAATACCACTGCGCATCCAACTGCCAGCAGTTGCAATGAATTGTGAAGAAGGATTCAACAATTGCAAACAGATCCAGAAAGACGGAAGATACCATTTAATATAAAGTTTGAAATAATAGACTTTGGACAAGACTACAGGGAAAAATTGGGGGGAATAGATAAACAAAATGATTTTGGGTGTCAGCTCAATAAGGCATTAAAAGTGGGATCACAGGTGCAAAATGATCAAAAACAAATGGAATATTAAAATTCATTATGATGTTCAGAAGTTCTACTTCAATCATGTAGAGCACTAATCAGAATTCAGTCACAATATTTTCTTCAATTTTGGCCTTCAGAAGGATACATCGGTGTCGCAGACAATTGACCGAAGCAATAACTAGGATGAAGGAACTGACTTATGATGGCTAAACTTAGATTGTATTTTCTGGAAAAGAAAACTAATGGGTAACATGGTTGAAATGTTTATCATTGACAGGGGAGGGAGAATTTTACTTTTTTTCTTTGAGGTTTGAGTCATGCCAATTCAAAGCAAAACTTCACAAAATCACAGAATTGTTACCATACAGGAGGCCATTTGGCCCATCATGTCTTCACCGGCCATTGTGAAAATGTAGAAGACACTTGGGCAGAATATTCCAGTCACACCCGCCCCGGGACCAAAAATTCCCACCCAAGGTCAACAAACTTTTTGCGTGCCCATTGAATTCTCCGTCCCGCCTGCGACGATTCCCGCAGAGGGTGGGACTGAAAGATTTCTGTCTGTGCCAAAGATGAACATTCAATTAACATTTACTTGGGAATAAGGATATTAAAATAAAGTAAAATTAGAAAGATGAAACTCCATGGTTAACAAAACTAGAAGAAGTAGGTTGATGGACCAAAAGGCGTATCCTTGTTCCTCTGGTCTGATAACCATTCAAGAAAACAGAGGTTAGACTGCTTCCAAAGTGTGTAAACATCATACTTCAACATTGCCAGAGGGTTTGGCCAATGCATCAGCTAATATTCTCCACAATTAACATCTGAGCACAAGTGGAAGAAGCTAGGATTAATGACCCACACTGAAATGTGGCAGAAACTCAATCATGTAGTGATTACCTTTTAATGCCACAATATTTCCACTACAACTAAACCCACAATTTTAAACTCATGTTAAAGCGTCCTCCAATATCGGCCAGAATTCTCCCACCCCGCCTGCCACTGAAAGTGAAGACCCATTGACAGTTGGGCTGGAATTTCCGGCTTTTAGACCAGCGTGTCTGGAGAATTCTGCCCACCTTGTCCAAAGATTGCTGGAATAATCAATTATCCCTACTTAACACCTGAGGAAGCTCTTCCAGTAAACCTGCTGACAACCTGGGACAGACCACTGCTCATTTATTTTTCTAGATTTAAACAGAAATGAAGCAGTGTGAGGCTTGCTTCGTGAAGCAAGTAACAATAAATAGAAAGTGGAATGCAGTCAGTTTCAGCGTGAAACATGAATGGTCCTGTCTTCTTCAGTTTACATAAGGATCGCCTCAGGCAGAGCAGTGACTGTTGCTTTTTATTGGCACAGTTATCACAGTGTAGTTGGCAGATAGATGTAAAGTGGCGTCTTTGATTCTGCTTGTACATGTCCTGACCTATACTGCCTAGAATTAATAGCTAAGTTTATTTGCTGTGCGCTGAGTGATATGTTTATTGAAAATTTTATTTTCCACTCGTGGTTCTTATTGACTATTTTTTAGATGAAGAGAAACAAAAGAACTATTCTTTCCATTTAATGTTTCCATTCTACTTAGAATTGGAAAAAGAGCAAGGAAGATTGTACAAGTTTATGAAGGATGGTTACACACTACTGATTGTTCAACTAGATCCTTAGATTCCTCAGCTTTACATCAAACTGTGAGACATCCTGCGCTCAATGTCATTAGCAACTAACAGGAAGCGTAGAGGAGAACATGCCCCTGTCTACATCAATGGGGACAAAGTAGAGTTTTCCAAATCAAGCTTTTAGGTGTCCAGATCACCAACAACCTGTCCTGGTCCCCCCCATGCCGACACTATAGTTAAGAAAGCCCACCATCGCCTCTACTTTCTTAGAAGATTAAGGAAATTTGGCATGTCAGCTACAACTCTCACCAACTTTTACTGACGCACCATAGGAAGCATTCTTTCTGGTTGTATCACAGCTTGGTATGGCTCCTGCTCTGTCCAAGACCGCAAGGACTACAAAGTGTCGTGAATGAAGCCCAGTCCATCATGCGAACCAGCCTCCCATCCATTGACTCTGTCTACACTTCCAGCTGCCTCGGTAAAGCAGCCAGCTTAATCAAGGACACCACGCGACCCGGACATTCTCTCTTCCACCTTCTTCCATCGGGGAAAAGATATAAAAGTCTGAGGTCACGTACCAACCGACTCAAGAACAGCTTCTTCCCTGCTGTCATCAGAATTTTGAATGGACCTACCTCGCAATATGTTGATCTTTCTCTACACCCTAGCTATAACTGTAACACTATATTCTGCACTCTCTCCTTTCCTTCTCTATGAACGGTATGCTTTGTCTGTATAGCATGCAAGAAACAATACTTTTCACTGTATACTAATACATGTGACAATAATAAATCAAATCAAATCAGATAACTGTGTACAAAATAAGAGGAGAGAAACTTGATCACTTCGGTCTCCCAGTACATGCCCGCTCGCTATTCAGTTGTGTTACTGCCCAAGGCAAATTTTTACCCCAAAGTACCTGGTGTGTTCAGTTCTTATTAAAGAAGGGCAAGAGGAGGACTTGTGTCTCAGTAAGTAGCATTCTTGCCTCCAAACAAGAAGCTTCGGGTTGAACTCCCACTTGAAGACTTGTTGCCCGTGAAAGCAATGTTCATGATGCGGTTCAACAGGTTGATGATCAGCCTGCTAATTCTTCCAACATTTCCCCAAAGGGGAAAAAACATATCAGCTGATACAAACTAAACCAAATAAGGAAAACTTAGGAGCGGTACTCCCAATCCAAAGTTCTTCCCCTTCGCTACCTTTCCTAGATAAGCTGGTAACACATTCTAAAGGAGCCCAAAATGACTGGTTTTCACAATGAACAAGGCCCCTGATTGATTGTTGCAATGGAAGCCAGATTTACAGATATCACCCTCATCAGCTGCTGTCGATTTTACGGCCAACAATAACTCAATGGCTGAAGTTACTGTCAGTCATGGCAAGACTGCTTTTATTTACCACTTCCCCAGTGAGCAAGGCATTGGGCTCACCCAAACCTAAGTATCAGGGCCAACCCAAATTCCCTATTGATTGAATAGGCAGCAGCCATTCATGGGCCAGACTTCCAAATAGAGATTGATCACTTAGGCAGGAACCGGTTAATGGCTTGCAGTAAATCCAGCAAAGGCTAGAGAATTCAGAAGAATTGAGGTGGTAATTAGGCAAGGCAAGAGTTTTGGAGAAGATTCCTTTCAAGTCAAATCGTTGTTTCAAAAGTTTCCTCAGGGAAAACCCATACCCCAAGAAATTATTTTTTGAGAAATGTGGAATTACTTATATTTATTTTCTTCAAAATCAGAATACGTCAAAGATGAAGACTCAGGACGTGAGTATTGCCCGGATAGAAAGATTCTCCATTGTGGCGAAAATAAGGGAAGTGCCCAAAAATCATAAGACCGCCACCGGAAACGGCACTTCCTGTTTTCACAGGGGTGGGATTGAAGGCAGGGCCTGTTTCACTCACATACATTTAACAGAGAAAGTTGACTATTTAGGTCAGTTGCCTCCACTGAAGTAGGGCTTTGGTAGGCCAGGAGTGAGAAACTCGATGTGTGCAGAATAAACCAGCTAAGATCACTTGGTGGATTTGCTTGATAACCAGTGTACCCTTTTGGAGAGGTAAGGTACCTCCTTGGAATAATGCCCTGGAACAAGTTTAGGGGGTATAAGGTGCCCTGTGGGAAAAGTCAGGTATCCTTTGGGGTATGTCTGGTGCCCTTTGGGAGTGTTAAAAGTGGGCATAAATGTGTGCAAAAAGTGCACAAACTCCTCACTGCCAAGCTCATTGGAACTGCCAGCTGACCTGTCAAAATCAACTGTCAAAGGGAATTGTCAAGGCTTTTAACAGTACAGCCCTTTAAATCTTGTCTGGAGTGTTAAAAAATTATTGGTTGCTATTTCACTTCATTGACGTAGGTCTGGGGGTCTCTATTACTGAATTAGCAGTGCGTGATTGATTTAACAACCATCCATTATTACAGCAAGGTCCCTGACAGCTACAACTGGTTATATACTCTGATGTGAGACTATAAATTCCAATGTTTATTGTAATAAGGGATTATGTATTTGAATGAAATGTTTGTTATTATAAGGCTTCATTTAAGAACAAAGAACAAAGAAAGTTACAGCACAGGAACAGGCCTTTCGACCCAAGCCTGCACCGACCATGCTGCCCGACTGAACTAAAACCCCTACCATTCCAGGGACTGTATCCCTCTATTCCCATCCTATTCATGTATTTGTCCAGATGCCCCTTAAAAGTCACTATCGTATCCGCTTCCACTACCTTCCCCGGCAGCCAGTTCCAGGCACACACCACCCTCTGTGCAAAAAACTTGTCTCGTTCATCTCCTCTAAACCTTGCCCCTCGCACCTTAAACTTATGCCCCCTAGTAGTTGACTCTTTCGCCCTGGGAAAAAGCTTCTGACTATCCACTCTGTCCATGCCCCCCATAATCTTGTAGACTTCTATCAGGTCACCCCTCAACCTCCGTCGTTCCAGTGAGAACAAACCAAATTTCTCCAACCTCTCCTCATAGCTAATGCCCTCCATGCCAGGCAATAGGACATGGGGAACATAAGGGGGATCAGGGGGATGGGGGCTGGAGGGATGTTTTAATCTTTATTTTCTTAAATTTTGAGCATGGTGTCGGAGTCCCGAGGCAGGCCTTCCGCACAGCCCGCCTCTGCAGCAGCAGCCTCTTCACTTCTTCCCAGGTCACCTGCCCCTGTTTCAATTCTAGCCCACACCCCTCGAACACCAACACCCCCCTCCCCCTTCCCCCACCGTCCCCGTCCCCAGGACCCAACCGCAAAGGTGTCGTGATAATGACAACTGACACTGATAAATTCATATTCCACACGCTGAACCTCATTTTACCTCCTTTATTTGTAAAAATATATCGACAAGGAGTTATATAATGAAGTTTTTTAAAAAATTAATAAATTGGGCTACAAACAATGATCCATTTACTCCAGATGGGGAAGTATTTATAAAATCATAATTTCATAAATGACTCTATAAATCTATTCTATATAATATATAAAGAGTGCATTATTGGTCAGAACAATCCTTCACTAACCTCGTGTCGACAACCAGATTATTATAGTTTAACACTAGCTGGTTATGTGCCAGTATATCACCTACAGTGGGGGTTTGACAGATTGGGTTGACACTCGATCACTGACTTTGTCTCGAAAGACTGAAGATAAACTGGATGAGGAGTCAGTCCTGGCAGCTGGTGTCGTTTCTAGAGAAAATAATTTCACTGCCTTTTACGATTGCTGTCATCCTTCTGACCTTGTCTCCTCTTGTCATTGACAATTCAGGAGTATTCTAATCCATTTTTAACCTGAAGATATCTACATTTCTCATGCAGCCCTAATTTCAGTCTGTAAATTCTGCCTGTGCACCTGTCTCAAACATAAACAAAGGTGTCCACCGAGCAAGTTGCTGAACATTTTACAATCCAAGCACCAACACATCTATCCTCTCAAAAGGGAAAGTATTTTATTATTTCCTGGATACTTTCTCAGTGAACCTCAATAATCTTAATTTCAAATCTGTCTTGGCAGGTTCCATCTTCAATAACATCCCACAGTCTTGGTAAATTACACAGAAGTAGGCCACTCAGCCCAGAAAACCCAAGCTAGTCCTTCTCAGTATTTTCTACCTCTGACAATTTGGTGTCATCCACAAAACTCAGAAATTGTGTTTTTGACTCCAGAATCCATGGGCACGATCTTACCGGTCATTCACGCCACGCTCCCGCTGCAGCGAGGTTGGAGAATTTGGCACCCAACCAAATCTCCGTTCACTGCAGCGGGATGGGAAAATCCCGCCGGCGTGAATGGTGGTAACATTCCGACCCAAGTCTTTAATATAAATTGTGAAAAGCAGTGGTCCCTGCGCCGATCCTTGAGGAACACCACTTCTTACATTCTGTCACTCTGAGTAGCCATTCTTCCCTCCCATTCTCTGCATTGAAACCAATTAACAATTTGTTCTGCCACGTGTTCCCTGACTCCACATTCTCTCAACTTTTTTGGACCCCAGTCCAACGCCGGCATCATCACATCTTTTTCATTCGCCTATTATGGAGCATCTTACTGTAGGCCTTTTGAAATTCCAGATAAATTACATCTACCACGTTACCAATGTCTACTCTCTCTGTTATCTGCTCAGAAAAGCCACTAGGGTTTGTCAAGCAAGAATTTTCCTATTAAAATCCAAGCTAACTATTCGTTATTATATCTTTTACTTCACATAGTTTATATACTCTTGCCTTTAGCACAGAGGCCATTATTTTTCCTACCGCCAATGTTATAGAATCATAGAAACCCTACAGTACAGAAAGAGGCCATTCGGCCCACCGAGTCTGCACCGACCACAATCCCACCCAGGCCCCACTCCCATATCCCTACATATTTTACCCGCTAATCCCTCTAATCTACGCATCCCAGGACACTAAGGGGCAATTTTAGCATGGCCAATCAACCTAACCTGCACATCTTTGGACTGTGGGAGGAAACCGGAGCACCTGGAGGAAACCCACGCAGACACGAGGAGAATGTGCAAACTCCACACAGACAGTGACCCAAGCCGGGAATTGAACCCAGGTCCCTGGAGCTATGAAGCAGCAGTGCTAACCACTGTGCTACCATGCCGCCGCTGACTGTTATGCTGATATGCTGTTATGCTGACAGTTATGCTAACTGTTCTGTTCCCATTCTGTAAGGTAAGAATTGTATAACATTCTGATAGGAACAACAGTTGCTACCATCTCAAAGGTTTCCATTTAGAAGTGTATGTGCTGCACATAGTCTCTGCTAGGAAGACAATGCCTATCTAAGCAGCCTACTATAAACCTACATTGATTCGGTGGTCAACTACTCCTTGCTCAGATTACTGACACTTGGCATCGCTTACCCCTATGTGTCTGACATCAGCAATATTTCATAATACAGAAAAAGTCAATCTAATTTAGATTGCTCAACTCACATATAATTTAATGGCCATAGATCATAGAATCCCTACAGTGCAGAAGGAGGCCATTCGGCCCATCGAGTCTGCACCGACCACAATCCCACCCAGGCCCAACCCACATATTTACCCACTAATCCCTCTAACCTACGCATCTCAGGGACAATTTTTAACCTGGCCAATCAACCTAACCTGCACATCTTTGGACTGTGGGAGGAAACCGGAGCACCCGGAGGAAACCCACGCAGACAATGTGCAAACTCCACACAGACAGTGACCCGAGCATCGAACCCGGGACCCTGGAGCTGTGAAGCAGCAGTGCTAACCACTGTGCTACCGTGCCGCCCCAAAGTGAACTCATCATTGAGCTAAGTAATTGCAGTAATTGATACTAATCTAATTGTGCTTTTTCCAAGAGACCATGTTTTATAATAGCGCAGATGCCAAGTATGTACTTTATTCTCAAGTATAATTAAGTTTATTTTAATTTAAGGAACCTGTTTAAATGGTGGTATATTGCAAAGTGTGGATGTTGCCTGGGCTGGAGAGTTTCAGTTATGAGGAGAGATTGGATAGACTGGGGTTGTTTTCCTTGGAGTAGGAGAGACTGAGGGGGGACATGTGATGTATACAATTATGAGGGGCATAGATAGAGTAGACTGAAAGAAACATTTCCTCTTGGTGGAAGGACCAATGTAGGAGGTTTAGAGGGAATGTGAGGAAAACCTTTTTCACCCAGAGGGTGGTGGGAATCTGTAACTCACTGCCTGAAAGGGTGGTGGAGGCAGAGACCCTGAAGAAGTATTTAAATATACCCTTACACTGCCAAGGCAGACAAAGCTAAGGGTCAAGTGCTGGAAAATGGGATTAGGATAATTAGGTGATTTGTCTTTGACTAGCACAGACCCGATGGGCTGAAGGGTCTTTTTCTGTGCTGCATACCTCTATGACAATACTAATAGCTGTGCTGCCCACTATATGGACAAGGAAAAATACATGCGCTTTTTACATACACCAGAAGCAGGTGTCAGGCCTTTTATATACCTGTTCAAGACCCCGCTCCAAGGTTGGTTTGACCTGAGGCAACTGGGAGCAGTGCTGGCTAGGGATCACCTATTAAGCTGAACGTAGAGGGGAAGGAGCTTCCTTGAATGTGTACTCCTCCTGACACCTCAATAAGGGCACCAATTGCCACTGCTCTGAGCCCTGACCTCTAATCATCATCACCTCCAGCAATGACCCCAAACTTCTGTGCTAAGCCTCACGATTCCAGGACTCAATACTGAACCCGGACCTGACACCCAGCCCCAAACCCTGGACCTGAGCCTGGACAAAATCCCCAGTCGTGCTCACATCTCTAAGCGTCACAGCAATCAGGTGCAGGTAGGGTTATCAATTCTGCTAAGAGCCTTTTCTGGTGGTTTGATCACGTGACATGCTGACCATGTGATACCCATGACATCTGCTCAGATGGTTTCTACAGGTGCTATTGCCTCATTAACATTGGGCCCCTCATTGTTTTTTCGTGCTGTTGGTTTTGTACTAGTCGCTGTTACAAGAGCAGTTCACAGAACAAAGAGGAAACCTCTGAACGGGCAAAGAGGGGAAACTGAGGAACGGCAAAAGGGAAAACCAGGGGAGAGGACAGGGGAAACCAGGGAAGAAGAAAAGGGGAAATGAGGGCTGAGGAATCTGAAGGTAGTTTGCCAAGAGAAAGGGAGAGAGGGAAAGGAGCTTGATTTTGCCAGTAATGAAAGATAACTCAGAATTACACTGAAAACTAATAGTAAATTGGTGAATTAAGATTCCTCAGATAATCAACAATAATTCAACTCATCATATTTAGCTGGTAATAACCGGGTTCATGGATAGATATCCTCTCTGTAACTGGAAGCAATCCTCCAATCCTATCGTCTAAAGATGTGCAGGTTAGGTGGATTGGCCATGTTAAATTGTTCCTCAGTGTCCCAAACATTGGGTGGATTGGCCATGCTAAATTGCCCCTTGGTGTCCCAGGATGTGTAGATTAAGGGGATTAGCGGGGGAAATAAGTGGAGTTATGGGGATAGGATAGGGGTGGGCCGAGGTAAGATGCTCTGTCGGAGAGTCGGTGCAGACTCAATGGGCCAAATTGCTGCACTGTAGGGATTCTATGATTCTAACCTACTGATAGTCACTTAACCAGAATCCCATTGAACTGCACAAGATGTGGCCAGGACTTCCCAGTCGATGGCACTTTTAAGGACCCCAACCTCTCTCTACCCCCTCGTGTGAAGGCTAGGCTTAGTCATAGTTGAACTTGGGTGTCATGCATCAAAGCCAAGTGGTGTAAACTGGCCTGAACCAAACTAAGACATTGTACAAAAGGCAGTGAGCTCAGTATTTTCAGTGCTTCTCACAGGGCACAGCGCCCAAAGCTTAGCTCAGCACGAGCAACCACTCCGTGTCCAGACTGAAAAAAGGAGAGTTTCAATGGAATTTTATTCACACAATCCCCACAGTGCAGAAGGAGGCCATTCGATCTATCTAGTCTGCACCGACTCCAAAGGAGCATCTTACCCAGGCTCAACCCCCGCCATATCCCTGTAATCCCATGCGTCTACCCCGCTAATCCCCCTAACCTGCACATCTTGGGACACTACGGGACAATTTAGCACGGCCAATCCACCAAACCTGCACATCTTTGGAGGGTGAGAGGAAACCTATGTAGACACAGGAAGAATGTGAAAACTCCACACAGACAGTGACCCAAAGCCGGAATTGAACCCGGGTCCCTGGCGTTGTGAGGCAGCAGTGCGAGCCACTGTGCCATCATCCCGCTCTTCCCCCCCTCCCCCCCCCCGCTCTCCCCGCCCCCCACCCCCACCCCACCACCACCCCCCCCCCCCCCCCCCCCCCCACCACCCCATTGCAGTATAGGAAGAGGTCATTTGGCCCCAAGAACCCATGGAAATATAGATTTAATTTACTCTGAAATGAAATCCCACATTTGGTGAAGCATCCCATAGTCTAATAGCTTTCATTTCAAGAATCTTGGTCCCACTTTTTCTTTTGCTTCTTCCAATGAGAATCATTTTCCATATGCACCCACCAGTTGAGGTAATCTTTCACTGTTTACCTGCAGCAAGATTCCTAGGTTTCACTCACCAGGCTGCTCCTCTCTCAGGACTGTTCCCACTTATCACCATGTTGCTGCTGCTCTCAGCTCTGTGGGATCTGCTGGATCCCATCCCCACCCCCAACACATTTATCAGTGTTTGAAGTCCAATCCCACAATTGCTATTTCTTTCACCATGTCTTCCTATCCCTAATTATCTGTCACCCACTACAAAACCCTATTGCACAGTCTCGACCTCCCCACCTCCTCCCCCATTCCCCAATCTCTGTCTCTCCTCCAAGTCTCCATTCTCCAGCTCTCCCCTGAGTCCCATTTCCCAGTCCTCATCCCTCCCCAACCCTCTCCTCCCAGATTCCCCAGTTGCTATCTTTCTCCCCTGAACTACTCATTCTCCAGTCTTGATCTCTCCCTGAAGCCCCATTCCCCAGCACAGTGGCACAGTGGTTAGCACTGCTACCTCACAATGTCAGGGATCCGGGTTCGATTCCCAGCTTGGGTCACTGTCTGTGCAGATTCTGCACGTTCTCCCCATCTCTGCGTGGGTTTTCTCCGGGTGCCCTGGTTTCCTCCCACAATCTGAAAGATGTGTTGGTTAGGTGCATTGGCCATGCTAAATTCTCCCTCAGTGTACCCGAACAGGCGCCAGAGTGTGGCGACTAGGGGATTTTCACAGTAACTTCATTGCAGTGTTAATGTAAGCCTACTTCTGACACTAATAAATACATTTTAAACGCCGTGCAATCTCATCTTCTTCTCTTCCCCTCCCACCCTTGAGCTCCCTTGATTTCAAAGCCCAGACTTCTCCCAGATTTCAATCCTGAGTTCAGAGACTCTGTTAATTTTATAATGATCTCCAGACAGCTTGGAGGCAGTTCTTGGGAGAGTGTTTCCCGGAGGTGTGGGGAGTGGGAACTAAGGTGCAAGTCATATAACTTGTCATCCAAGATTCCTGCTCCATTATCTGATCGCTTGCATCCTGGGTGTTTGCGGGACTGTGCAGTTTTGTTGCTATGTTTTCCTACATTACAGTAAGAAGTCGCACAACACCAGGTTAAAGTCCAACAGGTTTATTTGTAGCAAACGCCACTAGCTTTCGGAACCGGCTGTTCCTTCATCAGGTGGGTGGGAGTTCTGATCACAAACAGGGCATACAAAGACACAAACTCAATTTACATCAATAATGATTGGAATGTGAGTCTTTACAGCTAATCAAGTCTTAATGGTACAGACAGTGTGAGTGGAGAGAGCATTAAGCACAGGTTAAAGAGATGTGTGTTGTTTCCAGACAGGAAAGTTAGTGAGATTTTGCAAGTCCAGGCAAGTTGTGGGGGTTACAGATAGTGTGACATGAACCCAAGATCCCGTTGAGGCCGGAGCCTTCAACATGTCATTGATGAAGACGAACATCTCGCCACGGCCATCCCCACACCCCCACTTCTTGCCTTCAAACAACCGCACAACCTCAAACAGACCATTGTCCGCAGCAAACTACCCAGCCTTCAGGAGAACAGTGACCACGGCACCACACAACCCTGCCACAGCAACCTCTGCAAGACGTGTCAGATCATCGAAACAGATGCCATCATCTCATGTGAGAACACCATCCACCAGGTACACGGTACCTACTCTTGCAACTCGGCCAATGTTGTCTACCTGATACGCTGCAGGATAGGATGTCCCAAGGCATGGTACATTGGGGAGACCATGCAGACGCTATGACAACGGATGAATGAACACCGCTCAACAATCACCAGGCAAGAGTGTTCTCTTCCTGTTGGGGAGCACTTCAGCGGTCATGGGCATTCGGCCTCTGATCTTCAGGTAAGCGTTCTCCAAGGCGGCCTTCACGACACACGACAATGCAGAGTCGCTGAGCAGAGACTGATAGCCAAGTTCCGCACACATGAGGACAGCCTAAACCGGGATCTTGGGTTCATGTCACACTATCTGTAACCCCTACAACTTGCCTGGACTTGCAAAATCTCACTAACTTTCCTGTCTGGAAACAATACACATCTCTTTAACCTGTGCTTAATGCTCTCTCCACTCATGTTGTCTGTACCTTTAAGTCTTGATTAGCTATAAAGACTCGCATTCCAATCATTATTCATGTAAATTGAGTTTGTGTCTTTGTGCCCTGTTTGTGATCAGAACTCCCACCCACCTGACGAAGGAACAGCCAGTTCCGAAAGCTAGTGGCGTTTGCTACAAATAAACCTGTTGGACTTTAAACTGGTGTTGTGAGGCTTCTTACTGTGTTTACCCCAGTCCAACGCCGGCATCTTCACATCATTCCTACATTACAGCAGTCAAAGCCTTTCAAAAGCACCTCCTGAGCCACAAAATACCTGAGGATGTCAAAGGCACTGTACGAATGCATGTTTTTTCTTTCCTGTACCAGTGTTCGGCAGCAGAGGGCATTTCGATATCAACAATTGTGCAGTTTCTTCCAGTAGGTGTCAGCATTGAGCTGTTACAGACAAGCTGCAAAGGAGCCACGTCATGGAACCCAAGCCTGTTGGCATCAACAACCTCCAACAGCAACATAGGTATGGCCTGCATAGGTAAAGGAGACATTTCCTGTCACCGCAAGAGAAAATGGTTTGATTTCTCTGTACTGTGTTTTTCTAATATATTAATCTGTATGTGCATCCCTAAGTACAGTTTAAAGTTTATTTATTAGTGTCACAAGTCGTGCTGTGAGGCAGCAGTGCTAACCATTGTGACACTGTGCCATCCCCAATGTCCATGTCCATGAATAAAGTTTCAAATCAAAATTTTAATTTTAATGCCCGCACTGTCCCACCATGGGTCGGCACGGTAGCACAGTGGTTAGCACTGCTGCTTCACAGCTCCAGGGACCTGGGTTCAATTCCCGGCTCGGGTCACTGTCTGTGTGGAGTTTGCACATTCTCCTCGTGTCTGCGTGGGTTTCCTCCGGGTGCTCCGGTTTCCTCCCACAGTCCAAAGATGTGCGCGTTAGGTTGATTGGCCATGATAAAAATTGCCCTTAGTGTCCTGAGATGTGTAGGTTAGCGGGATTAGTGGGGAAAATATGTAGGGATATGGGGGTAGGGCCTGGTGGGAGTTTGGTCGGTGCAGACTCGATGGGCCGAATGGCCTCTTTCTGTAGTGTTTCTATGATTTCTATGATTAGGAGCAGATAGCTGCGCTCACAAAAGCAACAGATTGAATTTATATAGCACCTTCAGCATGGAAACATATCCCAAGGCAATTCAAAGAGAATTGTCTGGCACTGGACCAGGGCAGGATGAGGTAGATTTTAAGAAACCTTTAATGGAAGTCAGGGAGGGAGAGAGGTGGGGAGATTTAGCAAGGAAATTCCAGAGCTTAGGGCCCAGGCAGCTGCAAGCACAACCACATAATGCAGGGGTTGAAGGAGACTGCACAAGAGGGCAGGATTGGTGGAACACAGAGCTCTCGGAGGGTGGTAGGGGCTGGAGAGGGTTGAAGATAGGAGAATAAGTGGATGTTAAGCCAAGAGGTATTAGGGCAGCTGATCGAGAGCTCGGTCAAACCCTGGGTTTAAACTGGGGTCTTAAAAAAACGCAAAGGAGGTGAAGAAGCAGAGGGCTTTAGGGAGGGAATTCCAGAGTGTGGAACCTTAATGGCTGGGGACATTACTGCCAAAGGTGGGTGCAGACAGCAGATGAGCTGCAGGAGGTTGGAGGGGATTTGTATAGGTTTTCCAGAGAGTCAGAGGAGTGAGGCTACGTAGGAATTGAAACATCAGGATGGTAATTTTAAACTTGCTGGACTGGTGTACAGGGAACCATCGTGCGTCATCAAGGACAAAGGTACTGAGTCTTGGTGCAGTAGTTTCCGGACATGTTATCGAGAGATGACAAAAGCATGGATGAGGAATTCAGCAGCAGAAGTAGGTGCGCAGCAGACATGCGACCGAGATGGTACCGATTCCGGGGTGGGCAAGTCTCACAGAATGGCATTCTCCATTGGCCTCGGGCAGGATCTCACGAGCCTGGGCCGGGCAAGGCGGTAAAATTCCGGCACTGCGCGTAAACAGTCTTTGTTATGGAGAAATTGGAAGTTCAGTTCAATACTGAGTAAGATGCTAAAATCATGAACGATTTGGTTCAGCCTGAGTGTGGCCACGGAGGTGGATGGGATCAGTGACAGGGTTACTGAGTTAGTGTCAAAGGCCAATGACAGAGGCTTCAGCCTTTCCCGTCTTTAACCAGAAGAATTCGCAACTTGTCACACACTGGATTTCAGAGGCACGGTCTGGAGGTAGGAGATGGATCTAAAGAGATCATGGAGTGGTTGAGCTCCGCGCCATCGGTGTGCGTCTGGAAGCTGACTCCATGGCAGACATTTACCCCTCCCGCACACTGCAACCACCGGCTGGTTTGCAGACGGGGGCTCCAAAAGGTTTGAAAGTGACCTGGCACTTTCCATCCTGGCTGCAATTCTTTAGCGAGTGAGCAAAGGTCAGGGACGATGGAGGAGTCTCGTAGGGTAGCCTGCTTCAGCCTTGGCCAAGAAAGGTGGGGGGGAATACCTCCTTCACAGGCCCCCTTTTAAAATAAGGGAGCCCCCTTTTCCCCTAGGGGTGCCACTTCCCCACCTGGCCTTTGCACCTCATCCTTCACACCCCCTCGTCACCCATCCTGGGGCATCTTATCCTGGACCTGCCCAGAAGCTCCAAGAACTATGTCACATTCATCTCCTGGCTTTTTTTTGCTGGGATTGGATGCAGTCCCAGCAATGGCCAGCTCGCTCAGTGGCACTGCTGGGACCAGACGGCTGCCAGCTGACAGGTCTCAGAGAAAGGACCTCCACACCAGATGCTCCTCCGAGTGTTAAATGGTTGTGGTGTTGCTGTACAGAGTGGGGGTTATTTCTCCACCAACGTTTTTGGAGACAGGGTGGGAAACCTCACCACCCTATCACCTTCTTTCTCAAAAGACTATGGAAATTTGGCGTGTCGGCTATGACCTTCACCAACCTTTACAGATGCACCATAGGAAGCATTCTTTCTGGTTGTATCGCAGCTTGGTATGGCTCCTGCTCTGCCCAAGACCGCAAGAAACTACAAAAGGTCTTGAATGTAGCCCAATCCATCATACAAACCAGCCACCCATCCAGTGACTCTGTCTACACTTCCCGCTGCCTTGGCAAAGCAGCTAGCATAATTAAGGGCCCATGCACCCCAGACATTCTCTCTTCCACCTTCTTCCGTCGGGAAAAAGATACAAAGGTTTGAGTCACCGACGGCGGCACGGTAGCACAGTGGTTAGCACTGCTGCTTCACAGCTCCAGGGTCCCGGGTTCGATTCCCGGCTCGGGTCATTGTCTGTGTGGAGTTTGCACATTCTCCTCGTGTCTGCGTGGGTTTCCTCCGGGTGCTCCGGTTTCCTCCCACAGTCCAAAGATGTGCGGGTTAGGTTGATTGGCCAGGTTAAAAATTGTCCCTGAGATGCGTAGTTAGAGGGATTAGCGGGTAAATATGTGGGGGTAGGGCCTGGGTGGGATTGTGGTCGGTGCAGACTCGGTGGGCCGAATGGCCTCCTTCTGCACTGTAGGGTTTCTATGATTCTATGATTCTATGACTCAAGAACAGCTTCTTCCCTGCTGCCGTCAGACTTTTGAATGGATCTACCTTGCATTAATTGATCTTTCTCTACACCCTAGCTATGACTGTAATACTACATTCTGCACCCTCTCCTTTCCTTCTCTATGAATGGTATGCTTTGTCTGTATAACACGCAAGAAACAATATTTTTCACTGTATGCACATGTGACAATAATAAATCAAATCAAATCAAAACACTCTTTAAATGCTGCCCCATATTTGTTCATGTTGTTGCCAAGGAAATAGGTAGAAGAGGAGGCAGGTTGGCCCTTCGAGCTTGTTTCACCATTCACAACGATAATGTTCATCTTCTACCTCAACTCTACCTTCTTGCCCTCTCCCATATCCCAATATCCTTTGTACCTTGAAGTTATCAATCTTTAAACTGCACATCCACAATCCTCTAGGGTTAAGAATTCTATAGTTATACAACCCTTTGAGTGAAGAAGTTCCTCTTCTTCTCAGTCCAAGGTGGCCAACTTTTTTCTCTGGGACAGTGACCCCTAGTTCTATATTCCCCAGCAAGGGGGATATCATCCCAGCATCTACCCTATAAAGCGTATGAAGAACTTTGTGTGATTCAGTGAGATTATCTCTCCTAAAGTATATAGGCCCAGTCTACCCAATCTCTCCCTACAGGACAATTCCCTCATCCTAAGGCGCAGTCCAGTGAACCCTTGTAGCACTCCCTCCAAGGCAAATGTATCCTTTTTTAGGTATGGAGACCAAAACTGTACACAGTACACCAAGCCTACTCTCACCAAGAACCTGTATAGGACGGAATTCTCCATCAAAAATGACCAAGTGCCACAACAGTGAGAATAACAGAGTGCTCTGTGCCGGTCTCTCAGGGTCGCTCTGCAATGCAATCCTCGCACACTCAGTCACTATTTTGGAGATTTGGGAGTTTTGTTCCAGTACTCGAGGGGGAGGGCCCTAAACATGCAGTGAGCCCGGCTTCAGAGCACTTGGGCACCATTTCGCGAGGGCGCCCTGATTTCTTAGTGCACTGGGAGACTCCATCTCGCCGCATTGACATCGGGACCCGCCTCCCCTTCGTTAGTGGCATGTTCACCCACCCCCGCCCCAACAAGGGTCGGCGGCACCAGGGCCCTCCTGATGGATTCCCCTGCCTGACCCCTGACATGCCCTCATCACGACCCCTGACACGATCGGCCCCTGTATCCCCCGCCCTCGCATAGCCACCCTGTCATAGCCTCCACAGAGGCCCCACCCCCTTGGCACTGCCCGCTAACTGGCCGTGCCCAGATGGCACTGCCAGGGTATCCGGTGGGAACTGCCAGTGTGCTATGTGGGCAGTTCCAGGTGGGCCATGCCCCAAACACCTGGAAGCTTCATTGGCCTCTGAGCCCCCTGGCATGGAGACCAGTACTGATTCTTGCTGTTCTTACGCCAATCCTGTGCACTGGGATTCATGATGTGGAGATGCCGGCGTTGGACTGGGGTAAACACAGTAAGAAGTTTAACAACACCAGGTTAAAGTCCAACAGGTTTATTTGGTAGCAAAAGCTTTGGTAGCTTGTGTGGCTTTTGCTACCAAATAAACCTGTTGGACTTTAACCTGGTGTTTTGAAACTTCTCACTGGGATTCAAACAGGCTATGCATAGTTAAATGTGACTTTAAATATGCTAATTCGACTTATGTCCTTTCTTGGCACAATCCGGTTCGCGCCATTGGAAAGGGGCTGGGAGGATCGCAAACTGTGCTGGGCATGCAGCTGATTTTTAGGCCCACACGCTATTCTCCGGGATCGTCACGAGGTCAGAGGCTCAGCACGGTCAGAGAATCACTCCCATAATTGCTCTTAGACTTCCTCACTGTTTTATTCCCATCCCCTCACAATAATGACCAATACGCTATTTGCTTTCCTAATTGCTTGCCGTACTTGCGCGCGAACTTTCTGTGATTTGTGGACAAGGACACCCAGTTCCCTCCGAATACCAATACCTCACATTGTTTAAAAATATTCCGCAGAGTTATATAGATATGGAGGTGGGGGGAGACTAAGGACTCATCTTTGGGACACTTCAAATGTAATGTATTGGGGAAAGAAGAGAAGCAATTGCTGGGGGTACTCTGGTAACAATCGTATCAGTAAGAGCAAAGCCAAATCAGGCCCATCCAAGAGCGCTGGGTGAGACTGAAGGCATTGCAGGGTGTTGGTACACTGTGTGAAAGACTGCAGGGAGGACCAGGATGACACAAAGACCGATCATATACTACTGTCACAGGGCCACAGGGTTGGGATGTCACTTCAGTTTGGGCCATCTCAATTTAGAGGGCGGGATTTTCCAGCCACACTCGCCCCAAGACTGGAAATTCCCACCCGAGGTCAACGGACCTTTGCATGTTCCGCCGAATTTTCTGTCCCGCCCACTACGATTCCCGTAGTGGATGGGATTTTCCCATCCCGCCCAGAATCCCAGTGGGAGAGATTCAGATATAGGTTTGTAAGAAAGAGAGGCGCAGAATTGGGCAGCAATGTTTTTAAGGACCTGGGAAAACAGCTGGAGATTGGAGGTGGGGTGGTAGCTTGCAAGAACAGAAGGGTCTGAGGTGAGTTTTCTTTTGAGCAGGCAGACGATATCACAGTTTTGAAAGTGAGAGGAGCAGTAGAATCATAAAATTCTACAGTGCAGAAGGAAGCCATTTGGCCCATCAAATCTGCACTGAACACAATCCCATCCAAGCTCCGTAACCCCACGTATTTACCCTTCTAATCTCCTGACAATAAGGGCCAATTTAACATGGCCAATCAACCTAACTCACACATCTTTGGAGTGTGGGAGGAAACCAGAGCACCCAGAGGAAGCCCACACAGACACGGGGAGAATGTGCAAACTCCACACAGACAATCACCCGAGGCCGGAATTGAACCCGGGTCCCTTACGCTGTGAGGCAACAGTGCTAACCACTATGCCACTGTGCCAAGCTACTTAAGAAGAGGTAACCATCTACATCAGATATTATGTCACAGCTAAGACTTCAATGATAGCTGGTGGAGTTGGCTACGCATCTTCTGTGAAGTGCTTGCACCATTCAGCCCTCTGGCTCTTGTAGTAATGCTGCTGTGATACCAACAGAACATCTTATCCTGGTGATAGCGTGGCTCCATATTAGGGTGGAAGCAATGGCAGCAGTGGAAAGCTTATTGCACCAAGTGGAAAACAGCAGCTATCAGCAAAATAAAGCACTCATAAGATCTAAATCATCATTGTTAAGCTGCAAGTGTTAAAATAACACCATTGTGTGGTGAACCATAGATGGTTAGCACTATGGGTACTTGTACATATGTTACTGTTGTCACTGTTGGGGTTAGGGTTGGGGTGTTCTACCTGTTGGTATTGTTCTGTGGTACACTCCGGTTGGCTCCGCCTACCTGTAGGAGTATAAAGGTCACTGCACTGCCGGGTGACCCTTTAGTCTGGAATTGTATTGTTATATAGTATGCTCCATTCTTGTTACTAATAAAAGCCTTTATTTCCCGGGTACGATCCAGCCTCCCGAGTGATTTAATCGCGCATCACATTGTTATGTATGTAGGGGCATAGCTCCTTTAAGGGAATGATTCAGGTGACCCTGGGTGTGGGATGATCTGCCTGGGGACTGCCCTGAGAGGGCAGTTGTCATTTGGAGTGTGGAGCAAGTACGACAGCAACAAATAATTTTGCGCCCTGACGCCTGTCAGTGACGTGAGTTCTGGAGAATACTCCTCAGCCGTAAAGAATTCAACAACCATAATGTCAACAAATTCCATTTTTGACAGGATGAAACGTGGAATGTTCCAAACATTGGGAAATAACCTGGGACTCCGCTTGCAAGAGTTAGGAAAAACCCCGGGAGAAACCATTCCCAGCCATTTCCTTGAGTGGTTCTGCTGATCTCCAGCCAAAATTACTGAAAAAGATCAGGGCGGAATCCCCCAGAATTTCAGAGGCAATGCTTTTATCTTGATTTATTTTTCAATTCTTTGATCACTAACCTCACATGTTCTGGAACAGAAACATTTTGGAATGGCCACTGTGGGTGGTTCTTGACGCAGTGAGAACAATCGTGACCATTTTTTTTTATTTAAACAGTCTCATTCCGTGACAAGTGCAAACATGAATCAACAATTCCAGGTTAACATATATCAAGTGTACTGGCGACTGGAGTCATTTTTAATTCATTAAAATCTAATTTTTATTCTTTAATTCTCAAGGCATGGGGGAAATTATTCTCACTGCTATAGGAAGGATATTATTAAACTGGAAAGGGTGCTTGAAAGATTTACAAGGATGTTACCAGGACTGGAAGGTTTGAGTTATAAAGAAAGGTTGGATAGGCTGGGACTTTTTCCCTGGAGCGTCGGAGGATGAGGGGTGAACTTACAGAGCTTGAAAAATCATAAGGGGCATAAATAAGGTGAATAGCCACTGTCTTTTCCCCAGGGTAGGGGAGTCCAAAACTAGAGGACATAGGTTTAAGGTCAGAGGGGGAAGATTTAAAAGGGATCTGAGGGGCAACTTTTTCACACAGACGATGGTGCATGTATGGAATGAGCTGCCTGAGGAGGGGGTAGAGGCGGGTACAATTACAACATTTAAAAGACATTTGGACAGGTACATGGATAGGAAAGGTTTGGAGGGATGTGGACCAAATGCAGGCAAATGGGGCCAGTTCAGTTTAGGAAACCTGGTCAGCATGGGTAAGTTGGGCCGAAGGTCCTGTTTCTGTATATCTCTATGACTCTAAGATATCAACCATTTCGCAAAATACGGTAGTCTTCATTGAGTACATGAGGAATTAAAGACAAAATTAAGTGTTTTTGTTTCTCAAGATCAAACACATAAATCTTTTCATGCCTGAAGCCTTTATTCTTCATGGAATCCGTGTAATAGCTGTAAAACCCAGACTTATTAATAATAGGAACATCAAGGAGTATGATGTGGAATGCGGATGCAACTTATTGCCTTAACTTGAAATGCTAGACCCTCTGGTGTCACAGAACCATCCTCATTTACACTATGGAGCAGTCTGCAATGGAAAATCAAAACATACAAGTTTGTTCAAAGTTACTTTTATACTATTCATCTTTCTGCCAGCTAACCTTAGCAAGTCCAACTCTGCGCTGGCCATTTTTTGGGAGGTTGGGATAAGAACCAGTGATTTTGTTCACACAAAACACAAAGTGAAGTCGCAATTACAACTTTTACTTTCTGGTCGGGTGTCCAGAAAAATTCCATATAAGCTGGCAATGTCTATATGGACAAAACTCTGGTGCGGCCGCACTTGGAATATTGCGTACAGTTCTGGTCGCCGCATTATAGGAAGGATGTGGAAGCACTGGAAAGGGTGCAGAGGAGATTTACCAGGATGTTACCTGGTATGGTGGGAAGGTCTTATGAGGAAAGGCTGAGGGACTTGAGGCTGTTTTCGTTAGAGAGAAGAAGGTTAAGAGGTGACTTAATAGAGGCATACAAGATGATCAGAGGATTAGATAGGGTGGACAGTGGAGCCTTTTTCCTCGGATGGTGATGGCTAGCACGAGGGGACATAGCTTTAAATTGAGGGGTGATAGATATAGGACAGATGTTAGAGGTCAGTTCTTTACTCAGAGAGTAGTAAGGGCGTGGAATGCCCTGCCTGCAACAGTAGTGGACTCGCCAACATTAAGAGCATTTAAATGGTCATTGGATAAACATATGGATGATATTGGAATAGTGTAGGTTAGATGGGCTTTAGATTGGTTTCACAGGTCAGCGCAACATTGAGGGCCGAAAGGCCTGTACTGCACTGTAATGTTCTATGTTCTATGTTCTATATTGTGTTGTTGACGTGTTTAGGCTGTAGCTCGGACCCAGAGATACAAAACATGGCAGCCTGCACCTGTGTTAGCTTTTAGCCTTCACTGCACAGGAGGGGGGAAGAGGTTCTTGTGGTGCAGAGGTGGCGTCCCTACCTCTGGGTCAGAAGCTCTGGGTTTAAGTTCCACGATGTGGAGATGCCGGCGGTGGACTGGGGTAAACACAGTAAGAAGTCTCACAACACCAGGTTAAAGTCCAACAAGTTTATTTGGTAGCACAAGCCACTAGCTTTCGAAGCGCTGCTCCCTCATCAGGTAAGTGGGAGTTCTGTTCACAAACAGGGCATATAAAGACACAAACTCAATTTACAAAATAATGGTTGGAATGCGAGTCTTTACAGGCAATCAAGTCTTAAAGGTACAGACAATGTGAGTGGAGAGAGGGTTAAGCACAGGTTAAAGAGATGTGTATTGTCTCCAGACAGGACAGTTAGTGAGATTTTGCAAGCCCAGGCAAGTCGTGGGGGTTACAGATAGTGTGACATAAACCCAAGATCCTGGTTGAGGCCGTCCTCATGTGTGCGGAACTTGGCTATCAGTTTCTGCTCAGCGACTCTGCGTTGTCATGTGTCATGAAGGCCGCCTTGGAGAACGCTTACCCGAAGATGAGAGGCCGAATGCCCGTGACCGCTGAAGTGTTCCCCAACAGGAAGAGAATACTTTGCCTAGTGATTGTCGAGCAATGTTCACTCATCCGTTGTCGTGACCACGGATGTCCGTCACTGTGACCACGAAACCACACAACCCTGCCACAGCAACCTCTGCAAGATGTGCCGGATCATCGACATGGATGCCATCATCTCACGTGAGAACACCATCCACCAGGTACATGGTACATACATTTGCAACTCGGCCAACGTTGTCTACCTGATACGCTGCAGGAAAGGATGTCCTGAGGCATGGTACATTGGGGAGACCATGCAGACGCTGCGACAACGGATGAATGAACGCCCCTCGACAATCACCAGGCAAGACTGTTCTCTTCCTGGTGGGGAGCACTTCAGCCGTCCCGAGCATTCGGCCTCTGATATTCGGGTAAGCGTTCTCCAAGGCGGCCTTCACGACACACGACGGCGCAGAGTCGCTGAGCAGAGACTGATAGCCAAGTTCTGCACACATGAGGACGGCCTCAACCGGGATCTTGGGTTCATGTCACACTATTTGTAATCCCCACAGCTTGCCTGGACTTGCAGAATTTCACTGGCTGTCCTGTCTGGAGACAATGCCATCTTTGACCTGTCTTGGTGCTCTCTCCACTCACATTGTTTGTACCTTTAAGACTTGGTTAGCTGAAAGTATTCGCATTCCAAACATTATTCTGTGCATTGAGTTTGTGTTTTTATATGCACTGTTTGTGAACAGAATTCCCACTCACCTGAAGAAGGAGCTTAAGGCTCCAAAAGCTTGTGGCTTTTGCTACCAAATAAACCTGTTGGACTTTAACCTGGTGTTGTTAAACTTCTTACTAGTTTGCTGTGGACAATGGTCTGAGGTTGTGCGGTTGTTTGAAGGCAAGAAGTGGGGGTGTGGGGATGGCCTTGGCGAGATGTTTGTCTTCATCAATGACATGTTGAAGGCTCCGGAGAAGATGCCGTAGCTTCTCCGCTCTGGGGAAGTACTGGACGATGAAGGGTACTCTGTCCACTGTCTCCCGTGTTTGTCTTCTGAGGAGGTCGGTGCGGTTTTTCGCTGTGGCGCGTCGGAACTGTCGATCGATGAGTCGAGCGCTATATCCTGTTCTTATGAGGGCATCTTTCAGCGTCTGGAGGTGTCTGTTGCAATCCTCCTCAGAAGACGGACACAGCGGACAGAGTACCCTTCGTCGTCCAGTACTTCCCCAGAGCGGAGAAGCTATGACATCTTCTCCGGAGCCTTCAACATGTCATTGATGAAGACAAACATCTCGCCAAGGCCATCCTCACACCCCCACTTCTTGCCTTCAAGCAACCGCACAACCTCAAACAAAACATTGTCCACAGCAAACTACCCAGCCTTCAGGAGAACAGTGACCACGACACCACACAACCCTGCCATAGCAACCTCTGCAAGAGGTGCCGGATCATCGACATGGATGCCATCATCTCACGTGAGAACACCATCTACCAGGTACACGGTACATACTCTTGCAACTCGGCCAACGTTGTCTACCTGATACGCTGCAGGAAAGGATGTCCTGAGGCATGCAGACGCTACAACAACGGATGAATGAACACCGCTCGACAATCACCAGGAGTGTTCCCTTCCAGTCGGGGAACACTTCAGCGGTCACGGGCATTCGGCCTCT
This sequence comes from Mustelus asterias, assembly GCF_964213995.1. Taxonomy (NCBI): domain Eukaryota; kingdom Metazoa; phylum Chordata; class Chondrichthyes; order Carcharhiniformes; family Triakidae; genus Mustelus; species Mustelus asterias. Next base: position 17,356,151 of record NC_135806.1, read on the forward strand.
GATGCAAGGCAGCCTTCACAACACACGACAACACAGAGTCGCTGAGCAGAGACTGATAGCCAAGTTCCGCACACATGAGGACGGCCTCAACCGGGATCTTGGGTTCATGTCACACTAACCCCCGCGACTTGCCTGGGCTTGCAAAATCTCACTAACTGTCTTGGCTGGAGACAATACACATCTCTTTAACCTGTGCTTAACCCTCTCTCCACTCACATTGTCTGTACCTTTAAGATTTGATTACCTGTAAAGACTCGCATTCCAACCTTTATTTTGTAAATTGAGTTTGTGTCTTTATATGCCCTGTTTGTGAACAGAACTCCCACTTACCTGATGAAGGAGCAGCGCTCCGAAAGCTAGTGGCTTGTGCTACCAAATAAACCTGTTGGACTTTAACCTGGTGTTGTGAGATCTAAGTTCCACCACAGGACCTGATGGCTAATGGAAGGTGCATTCACAATGTGGTCATTATCAGCCTGTAAGTTCTTCCAATGCATCTGATGGCAGGTGATAAGAATGGGAGTTTATTGGGAAAATTTATTGGTCAAGAATATTGCAGAAGGTTATGGCAAATCATTGCAATTCTTTGCCAAGCATAATCTTGTACCAATTCAACGTAAGCCCAAGATCGCCCACACCCTCTTAGAGCATAGTATGTGGAGGACTTGGGGCATGGCTGTCTCAAGGTGGTTTTCCACTCTACCAGTGATAGTAACATCTCTACATTTGTATACATTCAGCTCCATATCCTCACCATCTAGCCCCCCTCCCCAAACACTAACTCAGGTTCAGCCAGTCTGTTCAAAATCTTGACTTCCCATTTGATCCCAAGCTGAGCTCTTGACACCATATTCTCCCCAGCAGAAAAATCCCCATATTTCCACCTCCATAACAGCATGTTCTTCCAACCTAGGCTCCACTCCTGCCTCAGCCCATACACTGCTAACCCTCAAACATGCCTTTGTCACCTTCAGACTCAGTTAATCCAATGCTTCCCATTGCATCCTCCACTCTGTTCACTTCAGTTTATCCAGAGCCCTGCTGTCCTGGATTGTGCTCACCCATCATCCTTATATTTGCACCAATATTGTCTCCCAATCATTGAATGACTCCATTATGAAATTTGTGCTGTTGTAAGTAAATCATTTCAGAACCTCACCCTTCCCTGTCTCTGCAAACTCCTTCAGCCTTACAGTCCCACTAGAACTCTGTGTTTCTCTAACTCTGGCCTCTTGTTCATCCTTTCTCCCTTTGGTGCACCAGTGATGGCCGTGCCCTCAACGGTTCAGAGCTCAAGTTCCAGGATTGCTTCCCTGAGCTCCTCTGACTTTATTCCTTTATGATCCTTCTTCAAATCTCTCTTTGACCAAATTTTGTCATCCTTCCTGTGGCATGGCATCCATCTTTGCTGCACCTCTGCAAAGATCCTTATGGTTTCTTTCCTTAATTCTTTCATGGAATGTGGGCGTCGCTGGCAAGGCCAGCATTTGTTGCTCTTCCCTAATTGCCCTTGAACTGAGTGGCTTGCTAAGCCATTTCAGAGGGCAATTAAGAGTCAACCACATTGCTGTGGGTCTGGAGTCTTCCAAATTTTCTGGTAGATTTCCTTCCCTAAAGGGTATTAGTGCAACAACAATTGATGGTAGTTTCATGGTCACTATTACTGAGACTAGCTTCATATTCCAGGTTTATTAATTGAATTTAAATTCCACCAGCTGCCACGATGGGATTTGAATCCTTGTTTCCCCAGAGCATTTCACTGGGCTGCTGGAGCAAGGCAGTGAGCAAATCACCAGGAAGAAGTGATGCTGGACAAAAGTAAACTCCCAGCCCATGAATTAGGCAAGAATTACACTGCTTTATTTTCAAATTGTCCCGTTATTCTAATGTTACTTAAAATTAAAGAACAGAATGACTGTGCCTTAAGCCTCCTAGGCTATAGGTAACTGGCTGTCTGATCGAAGACAGAGGGTGGTGGTGGATGGAAAATTTTCGGACTGGAGGCAGGTTGCTAGCGGAGTGCCGCAGGGATCGGTGCTTGGTCCTCTGCTCTTTGTGATTTTTATTAATGACTTAGAGGAGGGGGCTGAAGGGTGGATCAGTAAATTTGCTGATGACACCAAGATTGGTGGAGTCGTGGATGAGGTGGAGGGGTGTTGTAGGCTGCAAAGAGACATAGATAGGATGCAAAGCTGGGCTGAAAAATGGCAAATGGAGTTTAACCCTGATAAATGTGAGGTGATTCATTTTGGTAGGACTAATTTAAATGTGGATTACAGGGTCAAAGGTAGGGTTCTGAAGACTGTGGAGGAACAGAGAGATCTTGGGGTCCATATCCACAGATCTCTAAAGGTTGCCACTCAAGTGGATAGAGCTGTGAAGAAGGCATATAGTGTGTTAGCTTTTATTAACAGGGGGTTGGAGTTTAAGAGCCGTGGGGTTATGCTGCAACTGTACAGGACCTTGGTGAGACCGCATTTGGAATATTGTGTGCAGTTCTGGTCACCTCACTATAAGAAGGATGTGGAAGCGCTGGAAAGAGTGCAGAGGAGATTTACCAGGATGCTGCCTGGTTTGGAGTGTCGGTCTTATGAGGAAAGGTTGAGGGAGCTGGGGCTGTTCTCTCTGGAGCGGAGGAGATTGAGGGGAGACTTAATAGAGGTTTATAAAATGATGAAGGGGATAGATCGAGTGAACGTTCAAAGACTATTTCCTCGGGTGGATGGAGCTATTACGAGGGGGCATAACTATAGGGTTCATGGTGGGAGATATAGGAAGGATATCAGAGGTAGGTTCTTCACGCAGAGAGTGGTTGGGGTGTGGAATGGACTGCCTGCAGTGATAGTGGAGTCAGACACTTTAGGAACATTTAAGCGGTTATTGGATAGGCACATGGAGCACACCAGGATGGTAGGGAGTGGGATAGCTTGATCTTGGTTTCAGATGAAGGTCGGCACAACATCGTGGGCCGAAGGGCCTGTTCTGTGCTGTACTGTTCTATGTTCTATGTTCTATAAGCTCCGGAACTCCCTTTATGGGAGGTGATGGCCTAGTGATATTATCACTAGGTTATTCATCCAGAAATTCAGCTAATGTTCTGGGGACCTGGGTTCGAATCCCGCCATGGCAGATGGTGGAATTTGAATTCAATAAAAAAATTCTGGCCTTTATCTGTGCGCTGATCATGAAACCATGGTCGATTATTGGAAAAATCCATCTGGTTCACTAATACCCTTTGGGGAAGGAAATCTGCTGCCCTTACCTGGTCTGGCCTACATGTGACTCCAGAGCCACAGCAATGTGGTTGACTCTCAAATGTCCTCTGAACAAGGGCAACTAGGGATGGACAATAAATGCTGGCCAGCCAGTGACGCCCATGTCCCACAAATGAATTTTTAAAAACCCTCTTTTCCTCTTCACCCCTCTTAACAAAGAACAGCACAGGAACAGGCTCTTCGGTTCACCAAGTCTGTGCCAACACAGATGCCTCTCTAATCTAAAATTTTCTTATCTCTGTGGCCAAACGGGCCACCTAAAATGGTAATTTATAAAGCACTCTGGGCCAATTGAGCAAGAACTAAAACGACAGGCTGCAGCTTAAAAGACAGAGATAAACAGGCTGCAGCTCAGACGTCTGAATACACAGGATATGAGCCATCTCCAGGACAAAAGGGACTTTCTGGTCAAATCGGGTTTTTTACCAGACATAGGGGCGCCGTAATCCTTTATTTGGGAGGAAGGTGTGTGTCCTACGTGCCCCCAGCACCTACAGACATGGCCGTTGGGGACAAACCCAGAGATTGATGTGGCAGCACCCGATTGGACTTTATCGATCAGGGTGATCAAGTCCTGATCGATTGATTGGCAATGGCCGAAGGGGGCGCAAAAACCAAAATAAAGATAAAGGGTGCTGCGCAACCAAGAATCTCTCTCTCTCTCTGACCCCACGAACGAGCTACAACAACGGTGACCGTCGCCAGCGACGACCAGCACGAGGAGAGCCACCACACCCGAGAAGGAAGGAAGACCAGAGCCAGAGTGTCAGGCCAGACCAAAGGACCAGACTATGCAGAGGACTACAGAGACCAGCGCACAGATAAAGGCCAATATCTGCTTGGGTACTTGCCAGGCACGCAAAGTTAAGTCAAGGTCTAGTATGGGACTTAAACTTTAGTATTTCTGTAAGGTAACTTATTGTTGGTTGGGTGGGTGATTATTGATTGTGTGTTTGAATAAATATTGTTGTACTAACAAGACGTCTACTCGCAATTCTTTGTCCACCATATAAGGGTTAAAACAGACTGTGCGGCAGACACAACACCTCTACATGGTTCATATCCTTCTATTCCCTGCCTATTCATGTATCTATCCAGATGCCTCTTGAACGTTGTTATAGAATCTGTTTCCATCATTTCCTCCGATAGCGTGTTCCAGGCATTCAGCACCCTCTGTGTGAAAAACCTATCCCTTGCATCTCTTTTAAACTTCCCCCCTCTCACTTTCAACCTATGCCCCCGAATAATTGACCCTTCAATCCTGGAAAAAAGAATTCGACTATCCACCCCATCCAAGCCTCACAAATTTGATTGAATTTTTTGAGGAGGTAACTAAGTGTGTTGATGAAGGTAGGGCAGTTGATGTCATATACATGGATTTTAGTAAGGCGTTTGATAAGGTCCCCCATGGCCGGCTTATGATGAAAGTGAGGAGGTGTGGGATAGAGGGAAAATTGGCCGATTGGATAGGTGACTGGCTGTCTGATCGAAGACAGAGGGTGGTGGTGGATGGAAAATTTTCGGATTGGAGGCAGGTTGCTAGTGGAGTGCCACAGGGATCAGTGCTTGGTCCTCTGCTCTTTGTGATTTTTATTAATGACTTAGAGGAGGGGGCTGAAGGGTGGATCAGTAAATTTGCTGATGACACCAAGATTGGTGGAGTAGTGAATGAGGTGGAGGGGTGTTGTAGGCTGCAAAGAGACATAGATAGGATGCAAGGCTGGGCTGAAAAATGGCAAATGGAGTTTAACCCTGATAAATGTGAGGTGATTCATTTTGGTAGGACTAATTTAAATGTGGATTACAGGGTCAAAGGTAAGGTTCTGAAGACTGTGGAGGAACAGAGAGATCTTGGGGTCCATATCCACAGATCTCTAAAGGTTGCCACTCAAGTGGATAGAGCTGTGAAGAAGGCCTATAGTGTGTTAGCTTTTATTAACAGGGGGTTGGAGTTTAAGAGCCGTGGGGTTATGCTGCAACTGTACAGGACCTTGGTGAGATCACATTTGGAATATTGTGTGCAGTTCTGGTCACCTCACTATAAGAAGGATGTGGAAGCACTGGAAAGAGTGCAGAGGAGATTTACCAGGATGCTGCCTGGTTTGGAGTGTCGGTCTTATGAGGAAAGGTTGAGGGAGCTAGGGCTGTTCTCTCTGGAGCGGAGGAGGCTGAGGGGAGACTTAATAGAGGTTTATAAAATGATGAAGGGGATAGATAGAGTGAACGTTCAAAGACTATTTCCTCGGGTGGATGGAGCTATTACAAGGGGGCATAACTATAGGGTTCATGGTGGGAGATATAGGAAGGATATCAGAGGTAGGTTCTTTATGCAGAGAGTGGTTGGGGTGTGGAATGGACTGCCTGCAGTGATAGTGGAGTCAGACACTTTAGGAACATTTAAGCGGTTATTGGATAGGCACATGGAGCACACCAGGATGATAGGGAGTGGGATAGCTTGATCTTGGTTTCAGATAAAGCTCGGCACAACATCGTGGGCCGAAGGGCCTGTTCTGTGCTGTACTGTTCTATGTTCTAATTTTCAAGCTTTATTTTAATGTTTTATATCTTTGATGGACAATTTTCTGTCCTCTTACGGAATGACCCCACTTAACTTACTTGTGGCCCTTTGAGCCTGCTTCACCATTCAGTATGATCATGGCTGATCATCCGACTCAATAGCCTGATCCTGCCTTCCCCCATAGCCTTTGATCCCCTTTGCCCCGGGAGCTATATCTAGCTCTTTTTGGAAACATACACTGTTTTGGCCTCAACTGCTTTCTGTGGTAATGAATTTCACTGGCTCACCACTCTGGGTGAAGAAATTTCTCATTATCTCTGTCCTAAACAGTTTACCCATATCCTCAGACGGTGACCCCTGGTTCTGGACAACCCCACCATCAGGAACATCCTTCCTGCATCTACCCTGTCGAGCCCTGTTAGCATTTTATAGGTTTCTGTGAAATCCCCCTCATTCTTCTGAAATCCAGCAAATATAATCCCAACTGTCTCAATCTCTCCTCGGTCCTGCTATCCCAGGAATCACTTGTCTGTCAATTTGTATGCTCACTTTACGAGTTAGTTCTTGAACGGGTTCCTAGTAAAAGGTTTAGTTTGCTTAAGCCTGACGTCAATAGCAAAGTAAGAGAAGGCAAGACAAAATAAAAATGATGAGGTACAAAGCACCAAGCATGAAACTTAGAGAGTTCAGTGCTGGGCAGAAGGTCATGGTGAATTCATCCCCCCAACACCGCGCCCTCCCCACCCACCCCCCCCCCCCCAACCCCCCACCCCCAACCCCAAAGGTGCCAGGGCATGGAATTGAAGTTGTTCTAAAGAGACTAACTAGGTGCATTCACATATCCAGTGAAAATTGGAGAGAGACTCCATCAATAACGTACAGTTCATTTGCTTGAAAGAGGAAATCTGAAACAGAGAAAGCTGTGAAACCCCCTATAATCCAAATTCCTCTTATAGCCCAAAGTGAAAGTCAGATAGAAAGTGAAAGTCAAAAAGAAACTGAGGCCTGTATTTTGCAGCCTCTGCTGATCCTGTGCGTTGGGAGGTGGTACTTAAAGTATAAAGGGAACCTTCAGAAAATGTGTAAGTCTTTCAGGCCGTGAACTATGCCATTGGGGGAACACTCCAAGATGAAATTCCCCCTTTGTTGCTCTCTCCTGGCCTCCAACCCACAGTCTTCCGCCCCCCCTCCCCCCCATCCTCTCACAAGGCTCTCCAATCCCTCCGCATCCAGTACCTCCGACTTACCTTACTCTGGGATCCATCTTGCCATCTTCATGGGGCCCACTTGCAGCCACAGCAACATCCGTTATAAAGTTCTGGCACTGCTGAGACTGTCGGGCTTTTCATTCTTTCACAGAATGTGTGGGTTGCTGGCTTGATTAGCATTTATTTTCCACCCCGAATTGCCCTTGAGAAGTTGGTGAGCCACCTTCTTGAACTGCTGCAACTCCGACGAGTTGTTAGCAAGGGAGTTGCTGGATTTTGACCCAGCAACAGTGAATGAACAGTGAAAGGTCTAAGCATGGTGTGCAACTTGGAGGAAACTTGCAGATGATGGTGTTCTCTTGTATCTGCTGCGCTTGAGATTCTAGCTGGTAGGGATCACAGGTTTTGAAGGTACTTTCGAAGAGGCCTTGGTGAGTTGCTGCCATGCGCCTTGAAGATGGTACACAATTCTGCCACTGTGCATCGGTGGTGGAGGGAAGTGAATGTTTCTTTCCATTACATGCATGAATCATACAAATACCCAGTGCACAACAGGTACATGCACTTCACTTCTTTTATGGTTGCTCACTTGTTTTTCTGGGACTACGGCCCGCCTGCTATTCAGAGATTCTCTCCGCATCAGAGCACGATGATGAATATTGCATCTGCGTGGCAATATGGCAATAAGTTGGTTTATAATGCATTAGTCACTCAATAGTAACACCACGTAACAAACTTTTAATTCTCCTCTGTCTGAACTCTGGATCTTTTATCTTTCACATGGTTTATGATTGTGTTCTGGCAGTCAAGAGGCGACTAATAAAAATTGACATACAAATGATTCCTGGGATAGCAGGACTGAGGAGAGATTGAGACAGTTAGGATTATATTCGCTGAATTTCAGAAGAATGAGGGACTCTCACAGAAGTCTATAAAATTCTAACAGGACTAGATAGGGTAGAAGCAGGAAGGATGTTCCTGATGGGGGGTTGTCCAGAACCAGGGGTCATAGTCTGAGGATATGGGGTAAACCGTTTAGGACTGAAATGAGGAGAAATTTCTTCACCCAGAGTGGTGAGCCAGTGAAATTGATTACCACAGAAAGCAGTTGAGGCCAAAACATTGTATGTTTCCAAGAAGAGCTAGATATAGCTCCTGGGGTGAAGGGGATCAAAGGGTATGGGGGAGAAGGTGGGATCAGGCTATTGAGTTGGGGGAGAAGGTGGGATCAGGCTCTTGAGTTGGATGATCAGCCATGATCATACTGAATGGTGAAGCAGGCTCAAAGGGCCAAATGGCCTACTTCTGCTCCGATTTTTTATGTTGCTATGTAAGTGCCTTGCTCCCAGCTATTAGACCGTTCCTCTGACTTACATTAATGAGAGATGACTCGGAGCTGGAATGCAGTAATTTACATGCACCATATCAGCTTGCAAAAGACAGCCTAATGAAAAATCTATAACCATAAACTACAGCCGAGCTGAATTTTGGATATGCTCATTTTAATCATAAACTTAATACCGCAAAGTAGCTGTCAAGTGATTAGATTTTTTAAAGTGCATGCTCTCAGGATATTTGCAGGTGTTATTAATGCAATAATGATGTGTGTTAAGGCACAGAAGGCAATAGAGAAGGCAATATGGAAGAGCCCATTATAGAGAAGGTGGGCACTGAGCAGGAGAGAAATAGAGGAATGCAATGGGAGTGGTGAGGCAGGAGGCAAGCGGCACGTAAAGAGAAGAGTTTCCATAAACATCTAAAAGCAGATACCATTTCATCTGTCACTTGTACCAATTACTTGGCTACGGTTACACTCAACTGGTTTTTATTATTCATGAAACAGCATTGAACCACAACTGAAAAGGCGCTCGACTGGTTTCAATGTTATAGTCATAAAATATGAACAAATAACAGCTGACCAGGGAGGGAACATAATAGTCAAAATCAGGACACATGTCATAGAAACCCAAATGAATAACTTCAGAAAAGTTGGCACAATCCAAAGCTGACCAATCAAGAAACCATCCAGCTGAAAATCAACCCTAAGCAAAGGTTACAAATCCAAAAAATAAAATATTGCTGGAAATCTGAGAAAAAATAACACTGGAATAACATCATCTGTGGAGACAGCAGCAGAGCAAATGTTTGAGGTAAATGATCTTCCAACAGCTTCTAATTTCAAATTCTTCAGTGCCTGCTCCAGCCATCAACATCTTAACCCCTTTCAATTCTCTGAAGTTGAGCCAGACTGTTTGTAACCTTGGTATCACATTTCATCTTGAACTGAGCTACTGACCTGAAACCCGCACCATCGCTAAGTCCGGTTATTTCCACCTTTGTAACATTACCTGACTCTATCCTTAAGTGGTTCAGTATCAAATTTTGTTTGATCACACTCCTGCAAAGTGCCTTGGAACATTTGACTACAATAAAAGCACTAGATATGTTATTGTTAGGGGTGGTGTTCCCATCCTCCATCCACCGTGGCCACTCACCTCAGTCCCAGTATTGTGGCTTTTGCCTCAGAGATATGCAAAGGTGACACTTCCCAGTTTCTACATGGGAACGTGAGCTTTTATTCAAATGCTTCAAAATGTCTGCAGCTTCATGCTTCACAGCTTGGTTTCAGTTCTGTAACCACATCTACAGGTTTGGCTGGCAGTATGTGGCGAGCAGTCAACAAACACACACACAACCGAATACTGAACAACTGAATACAACAACCGTCTCAGTCAGCTCATCCGCTTCTCAACACACATCTTCAAATGCATGCCAGTGACACTGGGTCCTATTTTACCATTTTGATTCTAAGTGCTGGGCGGACTTGAATCTGGGAGTGTTTCAGATCCGACTTTTAGACCCGTTCTCAGGCGCCCCCATATGCACCCTGCCTGAAAAAATATCAGCGAGTCCGAATCGCGCTGCACAAGCCTGTGGGTGGGGCTTAACGCGCCAGAAACCCTGCAGCTCCGATTGGTGTCTCCAACTGCGCATGCGCAGAAAAAGAAATGATAGAATGCGGCTTCCCTGCCAATTCACTCCTGAGCCGGATAATACCTCCTCCAGCCCCAACAGACATTGCCCCACCCCTACAACATTACTGAACCCCTTACTCCACCCCCCCCCCCCGCCTCCCGACACCTAGATCAATTGTGGGTCCCCCTTCCCTTCACCCCCACTGATCTCAGGCAGAGTGGCAGTGAACCCCACCCTTCCCCCTTACTGATCACAGGCAGAGTGGCAGCGGACCTCCCCCCTCTCCCCCCACCGCCACCCCCCCCCCCCCCCCCCCCTCCGCCCGACCTCCGCAGAGAGCCGTCGGAATACCTCCTCACTAACTGGAGCACCCAAATCGGACTTTAGTGAAGCATGTCTGTTTCGCGCCGATTCTGGATGGGCGAACACGGTGGTAAAGGGGGAGGTGCCGGTAAGGTTGGGCGTGCAGCCCATTAAATCAATTTAAATGCATGCAAATGCATTTAAATGGCCATCGTGCCCATTTCAGGGATGGTTCCGATTGCGGCCATTTTCGGGCCATGGTAAAGGGGGAACCAGCGTGGAGGCGGGCGCAGATCGCGCTACTCTCTTCATTACTTTACCAAGTTTTCATGCCCAAAAATGGGCGCAACTTGACGATACGATTGGGCCCACTATGTTGCACCTACCTGATTGCCGTTTTCACCGATTACATTGCATTTGCCAAACTCGCAAGTGCCTTTGAGGCAATCACAGGGATAATGTGCCCTGTTGCAGAACAGAGCACAAAAGACAAGGGAGGATGAAAGAACTGGAGATGGGGACCCCACAGATTGTAGAGCTTACAACTGCAGAACAGGAGGCCCTGAAGGTAAGCAGCACATCAGTGTCCTGAGAAACAGAGATAGTGAGACTCAGCCTTCTTTGCCTCCAGGTTACAGCATCAGATATCTTGGAGCCACATCTTATTCAACACTAAATAATGCTGACTTCACTCTAACACCAAATTAAATATGATTAGCTTAATCACGTGTATTTTAACATTTTTACATTCCCATGAATAAATCGTATCTGTCTCTTCTAACCTCCAAGACCACCGCATGAAGAACAAGAGTCCTTCCCTGTGTTTCCTCCATGAAGCTAATTCCTTCTGAGGGTGTACAATCAGGACGCACGTGAATTAGGCATCAGTGCCAGCATAGGTACTGTGGTGGCTTCTCTTCACACACCTGGTGAATTGCACGTTATAAAAAGAACAGGAGCAGAGAGCTTGGCAGCATGGGCAGCTGTGGAGAGTTTGAAACAAAAACAGGAACTGCTGGAAATACCTAACAGGGTGGTACAGCGGCACAGTGGTTAGCACTACTGCCTCACAGCACCAGGGACCCGAATTCAATTCCCGGCTTGAGTCACTATCGGTGTGGAGTTTGCACTTTCTCTCCGTGTCTGCGTGGGTTTCTTCAGGGTGCTCCGGTTTCCTCCCACAGTCCAGAAGGTGGGTTGAAAAATCCCACCAATAGCAACTACAACATGTAACTAGGCCATTCAGCCCAACTAGTCTATTTTGGCAATTAGGGATGGCCAACAAATTCTGCTACTGCCGGTGATGCCCACATTCCATGAGAGAATAAAGAAAGAAAAATTAGTCATCTTCATGAATATAAAATCAAGCATTTTTTTAATGTTTAACAAAACCCCAGTGTCTTCAGCAGTGTGATGTCAGACTTACTGTAATCTCATCTCAGTATTGCCGACCAATCTTCAATATATCAGTCACAGGCCATTACACAATTGACAGCTAGGTACATTCAAAACAATAAGCAGCAGACCAAGGTGATGTTACTAAAGCTTTCCAAATATAGGCATATATAATGTGACTATGGTCAGAGTGAACACAGTGGAGTACAGTAGTCTGCAAGTACAGTAAAACAATCATGTCGTATCTGCTTACATGACAGCAGTCAGCACGCATCGAAACACAACTGCCGAAAGTGGAACTCACTCATACGCTTAAAGAAAGAAGAACTAGCTTGCATTTAAATAGTTCACTTCACAACCTCAGAATGTCCCCAAGTACTTTCCAGCCTGTGAAGTACTTTCTGAAGTGTCGTCATTGTTACAAAATAGGTAAACGTGGCAGCCAATTTACATACGGCAATGAGATAAAATAACCAGATAATCTGTTTCAATTCACTTGGTTGAAAATTAAATGTTGGCAGGATGTCAAGAGAGCTCTCCTACCTTTTTAAAAAGTGTCATACACTGGAGAAATTCAACTAGGCTTTGGGTGAAATTCGCAGCAAAAACAGCTGTTATATTTATGGTATATTTGTGGCATAGTGGTTAGCACTGCTGCCTCACAGCGCCAGGGACCCAGGTTCGATTCTGGCCTCTGGCCACTGTCTGTGTGGAGTTTGCATTTTCTCCCCGTGTCTGCGTGGGTTTCCTCCGGGTGCTCCGGTTTCCTCCCACAGTCCAAAGATGTGCTTGTTAGGTTGATTGGCTCTGCTAAGATTGACTCTAGTCTCAAGGGGATTAGCAGGTTAAATGTGTGGGGTTATGGGAATAGGGCCTGGGTAGGATTGTGGTCGGTGCAGACTCGATGGGCCAAATGGTCTCCTTCTGTACTGTAGGGATTTGTGTAATCTTTCCTACCCACCTCAATCAGTAAAAGAGGCAAATGAGGATAACCACAACCTTTATGTATATAGCACCTTTTTCCATTATGAAACACTCATGGAGTATTTTAAAACAAAATGGAACACCAAGTCAAGTAAAGGCAATATTAGGCCAGAGGACCAAAACTTGGTCAACTTCATAGATTTTAATAAGTGTTTTAAAGGATGAAAGCAAGGCAGAAGGGCAGGAAAGATAAATGCAAAATATTCTGGAAGCTAGAGTCAGAGAGAAGAGCAGTACTTCTTCAGGGAAGGGATTCCTGGAAGAGAAGTGGCAGTGAGTTAAACATCGGGGAGAAGAGGTCTGAGAAAGGGTCATCCAGACTCGAAACGTTGGCTCTATTCTCTCTCCACAGATGCTGTCAGATCTGCTGAGTTTCTCCAGCATTTTCTGTTTTTGTGTAGAGGGGCAGGAAGGTAGAGGGAGGGAATTCCAGAACTTAGGATCCAGAAAATTGAAGGTACAGCCACCAGTGATGGACTGATTAAAATCAGAGATGCTCAAGAGAGCAGAATAGATGGGCACAGGTATTATGGATGGTTGGGGATATAGGAGATTACAGAGAGAGGAAGGTGCGAGGCCTTGCAGGGATTTGAAAATATGGAAGAGAATTTTAAAATTAAGACATTGCTTGACCATCTGCCAAGGTAGGTCATCAAGCACAGAAGTGACAGGATTTGCTGCAAGCCAGGATAGGAATGGTAGAGTTTTGAATCACCTTAAGTGGGAGGCCAGCCATGAGTGTGCAGGAATATTCAAGTTTAGAAATAACAAAATGAATGAAGGTTTCAACAGTAGATTTGCAAATATGTGGTTGGAGTTCAAATTAAAGTCAAATATAACACAAAGGTCTGGTTTATTTTCAGACAGCCTTGGTTTAACTTTTCATGCCACAACCCATAAAACCTGACTGAGAGAAATTACTCTTCCAATTGACTCTCAGAATGACTATCTAATCACAGCTAGTCAGAGGATATATTGTGAAATGTTATGGAACTGATTTACTGACCCAATATTAATGGGAGACAGGGAGTGTAGTATAAGGGGATCTGGCATAGCAAGGGTTAATGTGGGACTCAGCTAGGAATTGTCTTCACTTTTCGCTGGGCATGGATGTACACATGTAGTATGTGTTATCAATAAACACTTAATAGTCAACCATACAAGACTCAGAACCTCTTTGTGAGGCTTCCTGAACTTAGAAGAGTGAGAATGCAGGGAAGGCTGAAGAATAACAGCAAGGGCGGACATGCAGAGGTCCTGCAGATCTGAGCACAGAGTTCATTCATCTACTGTTGCCCCGCCTCCTGCCAAATAGACCCTTCTGGAAGGTCTTCGACATTTGGAAGGGCGAGGGAAGTTGGCAATATGGAGGGGACGATGTCAGCAATCTTGAGAGGAGTGCGGCAATCAAGAGAGCTGGGGGAAGGCAGGACATTGGGCTTGGGGGAGGCTGAAAACTTGGGGGAGTATTTCTGCTCCTCCTGACCCATAAGAGGCTTCAACAAACCATGGCTGGGATTCTCCCAAAAAAATTCTAAGTCCCCAATTCTCATGAAAATTGGAGTAACTTCCACTGGTGTTTTAGTGGGAGTTTCAGAATGAATCTCCCACACTCTGAACATTGCAGAGTGCCCCAACAGGATTCCCTCTGAAGATAAGGAACAAGGGCCTATTCACGCCAGAGAGGCTGGCAGCAGAGCGCTAAGCGGGCCACTGCATATGTGCCAATCTGTTAACGCTGAGATCAGCGCATGCGCAGTGGCCCCGCACTGCCGGCCTCCCAATTATTGGCCAGCCCAATCGTTAGCCAGCCCTGTGACCCCCCCATTGCTGCCCCTCTAACCCACCCGACCCCCAATTGCTGGCCTTCTGAACCTCTCCGGGCAAACCCCAATGTCCCCAACCTGGCCAGCCCCGATTTCCCCGATGCCGCCCCCACCCCGCTCCCGACAGTCCTGACCCCTCCCCCAGCCCCTGACAGCCCTGACTCCCCCCAACTCTGATGGCCAGCCCCAATCGCCATCCTCCCTCCCTCTGACACCGATCCCTATGCAGAGTGGCTCCAATAGGCCCCACCCTCTCTGGCCCCATCCCCTTGTCACTGCCCGATGCCCATTTGGTAGTGCCAAAGTGCTCCGTGGGCATTGCCAGTTTCCCCTTGGGAAGTGCCAGGGGGCCAGGCTGGCATTGCCAGGCTGGCACTGCCTAGGGGACAGCTCCCCCTTATCCCCGAACTCCGAGGGAGGCCTCCAAGGCCTCTGTTCCCTCCAGCAGAGTCGGACCACCTATTCCCCATTTGTGGCGAGTTGTTGTAAACCCCGCTGGAATGAACCACTCCTGGCGGGGGAAGGGGCAAGAGAGACACCAGCGGCCCCTGAGACTTCAGCCCGGGCCCGCTAATGGGATGCAAATCCTGATTGATGTATTGAAATTGTCATGTGAGTGTACCTTTAAGAAAGGTTTTTTTAAAATCATGCAGCTGACAACTTCAGCAATGTCATTGGGGGTGGAGCTAAGCTGTGGAGGTCTGGTGATAGGGGTTTATGGCAGTCAGGCGATAGGGGTCTTTTCCTTTGGGCTTTCAGTTTCATTTTGGGGAGTGTGTTTTTTGAAGCAGTTTAGCAACAAGCTCTCCCTCTCCCTTTCCCTATTCTTCTCTTTAAGAAGCTGTGTTTTGGGAAACAGATTCGACTACAATCTCTTCTGAGTTTCTTCACAAGGGATTTTCAGTATTCAACACAGGAGGCTGGATACCTGTAACAAGTGGCTATTAACCTATGTTGTATTGTGCTTAATTGGAGGGGTTTGTGTAGTGGATGTTGGTTTTGGTTGGAGGACAGTAGAGATATTCATTAAGAGTTATATATTATTGTGGTTATTGTGTTTCTTGTTTGTAATTGTTAAAAGTTCTTGCTAAGTGTCTTACTATACATGTCAACAATATTCTTAATTAAACTTTGTTTTGATAAAAGCTCCTCGTGGGTCAGTTGAGTCACACCTGAAGTGAAACCTCTCATGCTCATCCTAGCCAAATTCAACATAAAACGTTACAGGTCAGGCGAGCTTCACAGAACACTTGAAGTATCCAACCTGACTTGTAACAAAATTAGCTGATGACGCAAAAATTCTTGGGCTGGGAGACGCGCAGAGGCCGTGGCGCCCAGCCCTGGGCCCGCGAAACGGGATGTCTCCCAGCCCTCTGCACTGCTGGAGCAGCAGGGTCTGGAGGAATCGCCCCCCATTTTCCTCAGGGAGACAGAAATTGAAAGTGGAGGCAGTGCTGATGTCATCAGGCTGCTGTATTCCTTTTGAAGGGGCCTTATCAGCACCTTTGTACTTAAAAAATTAAACTGGCAAGAATGGGTTGGATTGCCTAACCCTGATATTTTATCAATTACCCTTTCCCATCCATAGCGACTGGATAGGTGAAGCTGCACTTTTATTTCAGAGTATTGGGAATATTTTGGGTTCAAATTTACAAGCCAATGGTTGGCCATTCAGCCCATCTCAATTCATCTATCCAGAAACGTTCTACGTTCGTACTATATCAAGGAGACAGTTCTGTGTGTCAAGTACATCTTGTGTGAAAAATCCTCTGGTATCAAACCTAAGCTTGTCATTTATTGGTTTGAGTCCTCTTTCTGAGGACTCTTTTGCTAGAGTGTTTCGGCAGGATTTAAACTAGTGTGGCAGGGGGGTGGGGAACAAAACAGGAGGTCAGTAAATACTGAGGCTGGGGTTGAGCTGGGGGCCAGGGCAAGGCTAGCTAAGAAGAGGAGCACTCTGGAGGAGGAGGACCTGACTGGGCCTGGAGGTCTGGAGTGCATCTGCTTCAATGCGAGGAGCGTAACGGGTAAAACAGACGAACTTAGGGCCTTAATGCTTATGCGGAATTTGGATGTGGTTGCGGTGACGGAAACTTGGTTAAAAGAAGGACAGGACTGGCAGCTGAATATTCCGGGGTATAAGTGTTTTAGGCGAGACAGAGGAGGGGCTAAAAAAGGTGGGGGAGTAGCGATATTAGTTAAGGAGCATATTACCGCGGTGCAGAGGGTAGACAACTTAGAGGGGTCATGTACTGAGTCGCTGTGGGTGGAACTCAGAAACAGGAAGGGTGCAGTCACTATGCTGGGGGTGTACTACAGACCACCCAACAGCCCACGGGAAGTGGAGGAAAGGATATGTCAGGAGATTCTGGATAGGTGCAGAAAAAATAGGGTTGTTGTAGTGGGGGACTTTAATTTCCCTGGCACAGACTGGAAAGGGCTTAGAGCTGGGGGTCCGGACGGGGAGGAATTTGTAAAATGCGTACTGGAAGGTTCTTTGGAACAGTATGTAGATAGCCCGACTAGAGAGGGGGCTATACTGGACCTAGTTCTGGGAAATGAGCCCGGTCAGGTCGTCAAAGTTTCGGTAGGGGAACATGTGGCAAATAGTGACCACAACTCTGTTAACTTTAGGATAGTAATGGACAAGGATGAGTGCTGTCCTATGGGCAGGGTGCTAAATTGGGGGAAGGCTGACTATAGCCGGATTAGGCAGGAATTGGTGGATGTTGATTGGGAGAGGATGTTCGAGGGTAAGTCCGCGTCTGGCATGTGGGAGTCTTTTAAGGAACTATTGATAAGGCTGCAGGATAGGCATGTGCCTGTAAAAAGGAAAGATAGGAAAGGTAGGATTCGAGAGCCGTGGATAACCAGGGAAATTGAGGATCTGATTAAAATGAAAAGGGAGGCGTACGTTAAGTCCAGGCAACTGAAAACAGATGGAGCTCTGGAGGAATACAGAGAGAGTAGGAAAGAACTCAAACGGGGAGTTAGAAGGGCAAAAAGAGGTCACGAAATGTTCTTGGCAGGCAGGATTAAGGAGAATCCTAAGGCATTCTATTCATACGTTAGGAACAAAAGAGTTGTCAGGGAGAAAATCGGACCTCTCAGGGACAAAGGAGGGGAATTATGCTTAGAACCCAAGGGAATAGGGGAGATCCTAAATGAATACTTTGCGTCGGTATTCACGAAGGAGAGGGGCGTGTTAACCGGGAGTGTCTCGGAGGGAGGTGTTGACCCGTTAGAGAAAATCTCCATTACGAGAGAGGAAGTGTTAGGTTTTTTAGGGAACATTAAAACTGACAAAGCCCCAGGGCCTGATGGCATCTATCCTCGACTGCTCAGGGAGACGAGAGATGAAATTGCTGGGCCTCTGACGGAAATCTTTGTCGCTTCTTTGGACACGGGTGAGGTCCCTGAGGATTGGAGGATAGCGAATGTGGTCCCGTTGTTTAAGAAGGGTAGCAGGGATAACCCAGGAAATTATAGGCCGGTGAGCTTGACGTCCGTGGTAGGGAAGTTGTTGGAGAGGATTCTTAGAGACAGGATGTATGTGCATTTAGAACGGAACAATCTCATTAGTGACAGACAGCATGGTTTTGTAAGAGGGAGGTCGTGCCTTACAAATTTGGTGGAGTTTTTTGAGGAAGTGACAAAAACGGTTGATGAAGGAAGGGCCGTGGATGTCGTCTATATGGATTTCAGTAAGGCATTTGACAAAGTCCCACATGGCAGGTTGGTTAAGAAGGTTAAGGCTCATGCGATACTAGGAGAAGTGGCTAGATGGGTGGAGAACTGGCTTGGCCATAGGAGATAGAGGGTAGTGGTCGAAGGGTCTTTTTCCGGCTGGAGGTCTGTGACCAGTGGTGTTCCGCAGGGCTCTGTACTGGGACCTCTGCTATTTGTGATATATATAAATGATTTGGAAGAAGGTGTAACTGGTGTAATCAGCAAGTTTGCGGATGACACGAAGATGGCTGGAATTGCGGATAGCGAAGAGCATTGTCGGGCAATACAGCAGGATATAGATAGGCTGGAAAATTGGGCGGAGAGGTGGCAGATGGAGTTTAATCCGGATAAATGCGAAGTGATGCATTTTGGAAGAAATAATGTAGGGAGGAGTTATACAATAAATGGCAGAGTCATCAGGAGTATAGAAACACAGAGGGACCTAGGTGTGCAAGTCCACAAATCCTTGAAGGTGGCAACACAGGTGGAGAAGGTGGTGAAGAAGGCATATGGTATGCTTGCCTTTATAGGACAGGGTATAGAGTATAAAAGCTGGAGTCTGATGATGCAGCTGTATAGAACGCTGGTTAGGCCACATTTGGAGTACTGCGTCCAGTTCTGGTCGCCGCACTACCAGAAGGACGTGGAGGCATTGGAGAGAGTGCAGAGAAGGTTTACCAGGATGTTGCCTGGTATGGAGGGTCTTAGCTATGAGGAGAGATTGGGTAGACTGGGGTTGTTCTCCTTGGAAAGACGGAGAATGAGGGGAGATCTAATAGAGGTATACAAGATTATGAAGGGTATAGATAGGGTGAACAGTGGGAAGCTTTTTCCCAGGTCGGAGGTGACGATCACGAGGGGTCACGGGCTCAAGCTGAGAGGGGCGAAGTATAACTCAGACATCAGAGGGACGTTTTTTTACACAGAGGGTGGTGGGGGCCTGGAATGCACTGCCAAGTAGGGTGGTGGAGGCAGGCACGCTGACATCGTTTAAGACTTACCTGGATAGTCACATGAGCAGCCTGGGAATGGAGGGATACAAACGATTGGTCTAGTTGGACCAAGGAGCGGCACAGGCTTGGAGGGCCGAAGGGCCTGTTTCCTGTGCTGTACTGTTCTTTGTTCTTTGTTCTATTCTCATATTTAAAATATGGATTTACATTTTGCATACTATTAACTATTTTGTATACCTCTTTAAGATCACCTCTTAGATACCTATATTCCAGACTAAAATATGCAAACTTTTTCTGTCTTTCCTCATATCTCTGACCACTAACATCAGGGACCAGCCTTACGATTTCTCTTGGCACAACCTCCAGATCGCCAATATCTTTTTACAGGTGTGGCTTGACTAGAGCACTGTGCCTCTGAATAATGTTTGACAATGTAGCTCAACAGATTGTTTGCTTTGTTGAATGTGATTGTATTAGGTGATAGTGTTTACATTTTCACAAGAGTAGCAAATCAGTTGCATCTTTTCTCAGCACCTCAAGCCTACATGTCCATCCTTGGTCCGCTGCAATGTTCCCGTGAAGCCTGACACAAGCTGGAGGAGCAGCATCTCATCTTCCGGTTGGGCACATAGGAAACCTCGGGAGTCAACGCTGAGTTCGGCAGATTTAGATTGTGATCTTTCTCCTCCGTCATTGAACCCCTTTTTAAGAATATCTCATACACGTATTGCCTCAATACAAACCCTCCCTTCCCACACCAGGCCATCTGCTTCCTGTTCTTAAAGTTGCTGCTTTTTGTTGAAATCTCTCACAGCTACGCTTTGATATCGAACACATTCTAAAGGGAGGCAATGGCCTAGTGGTATTATCGCTGAACTATTAACCCAGAAACTCAGCTAATGTTCTGGGGGACCCAGATTCAAATCCCGCCACGGCAGATGGTGGAACTTGAATTCAGTAAAAATGATCTGGAATTAAGAATCTACTGATGGCCATGAAACCATTGCCAATTGTTGGAAAAACACATCCGGTTCACTCATGTCCTTTAGGGAACAAAACCTGCTATCCTTACTCGGTCTGGCCGACATGTGACTTCAGAGCCACAGCAATGTAGTTGACACTCAATTGCCTTTGGACCACCAGGGATGGGCAATAAATACTGGCCAGCCAGCGACACCCATGTCCAACGAATGAATAAATTCTCCCTTTCTTTGGCAAAGAGCCAAATGGGCTCAAAATGCTAACTCTGCTTTCTCTCCTTACAGATGCTGCCAGACCTGCTGAGTTTTTCCAGCCTCTGTTCTTGTAGTAAATTAGTGGACTTGATTATAGTTGGTTCACTAAAGTACTTTTTTTTCTGGTGTCTGGTTGTAGTTCTGCTCTTTCCCTTACACTCTCATCAGCTGGCTCATGCTGCAGCTAAACAGTAGCAGTTCGAAGTACTTCTATCTCTAGTGCGCCAGCGCATTTGTGCCCAACTGGAAGATCTGCTTTTTTATCTATGGAAACCACAAGTAGCTCCTCTAGTGAACGTCAGAGCGATTGAGAAAGTGAGAGTATCCAATGTATCAAGAGCTGCTCTTCAGGCAAAGGCCAAACGGTGTCTCCAAAAGGCTACATTCAGCCTACAAACTATAGAATGGGTACCGTCACTCCATAGCCCAGAGAAGTAATTAAGGTGCACTTTATTAGATAATCCTTATGTTGTATAAATGATTTTACAATCATTCTGGCCTTCATGGAGAGCCAAGTGGACGCCACGGTGGCACAGTGATTAGCACTGCTGCCTCACAGCGCTAGGGACCCAGGTTCGATTCCCGACTTGGGTCACTGTCTATGCGGAGTTTGCACATTCTCCCCGTGTCTGCGTCTGTTCCCTCTGGGTGCTCTGGTTTCCTCCTACAGTTCTAAAGACGTGCTGGTTAAGTGCATTGTCCGTGCTAAATTCTCCCTCAGTGTACCCGAACAGGTGCTGGAGAGTGGCGATGAGGGGATTTTCATTGCAGTGTTAATGTTAGCATACTTGTGACGCTAATAAATAAACTTCAAATTTTAAAACAGTTCAATACATGCAATCTGGCAGACATTTTGTCTGTGTTGCTTCTGGCAGGGTCAGTGAGTCGTGGAATGAGGAAAGGAAATCTATATTTGTTCTCATCCAGCTGAAACATGTAGTCCTTCATGCCTCTATATTGTTTATAGGGCTACAAGGCAGAGAAGAAACCTCAAAAAAACTTACAGCATGGATTTAGCTCTACTGTAAAGCATCTTTTGGAGAAAACGGCAAGACTAATTGACCCTCGTCTATTTAGATGTGATGAGGCTACAATAGGAAACCCAAACATGAGGGGAATTCTCTTGTTTGAGGTGGAATTCTGGCACCCACTCTTCCTTATCTGCCTCGGTGTCAATCCATTTTTGTGAGTTAAGGTTCATGAAATATGCACAATGGGTTCCCAACAGGATTTCCATCATCAAAAGGGATCCTGACAGTGCAGTGCAGAGATGGAGCAGGGATACTACAGCAGAACAATAGGAGGTGGTAGGGGGTCCTAAAGTGCTAGAATGCTCAGAATTCAAGGTGGCCCATCAAAAGCTTCAGCTCACACCAAGGCCTTCTGCAGGGAAGTGCTGTGTCTGCCCTAAAGGAAGAGGAGGCTGCTCCAAGGCCGTCTTCCTTCTTTGGAGGGACTCAAGAACTTTGGTAGTGCTTCCTGGGATCTACCGCCACATTGAACATGGCTATCACAGAAGCAGGGCAGACAGGCCTGAAATCCACTGAAGACCAATCAGAAATTAATGCAACTATCTTAAATAGTCTTTGCTTTCGACAGAGAGAAAGAAAACTCAGAATTGCCAAGGATGCCTTTTTTCGATGCCACAACCGATGTGACTTACATTCTTGTTTGTGCTAAAAGAACAAAGAGAACAAAGAAAATTACAGCACAGGGACAGGCCCTTCAGCCTTCCATGCCCATGCAGATTATGATGCCCTAACTAAATTTTAAAAAAACCTTCTGCCCTTACTCAGTCCGTATCTCCCTATTCATGTACCCATCTAGATGCCTTTTAAATGTTGCTAATGTGCCTGCTTCCACCAATTCCTCTGTCAGCATATTCCAGGCATCCACCACTCTCTGTGTGTAAAACTACCCCTCCCCCCATCTGCCTTAAACTTTCCGCCTCTCACCTTGAACCTGTGCCCCCATGTAATTGACACTTCCACTTTAGGAAAAAGCCTCTGACTATCCACTCTGTCTATGCCTCCCATAATTTTGTACCAGGTCTCCCCTCAGCCTCCATCTTTCCAGTGAAAACAATCCTAGTTTATTCAACCTGTCCTCATAGCCAATACCATCGAGACCAAGCAACATCCTGGTGAACCTTCTTTGCACTCTCTCCAAAGCTTCCTCATTCTTCTGGTATTGTGGTGACCCGAATTGCGTGCAATTCTCCAAATGCAGTCAAACCAAGGTTTTATATAGCTGCAACATGATTCGTCAACTCTTGTACAAATGAAAAAAGATTTTACAATACTTTTGCGGGGCTAGCACTCATTCAGGACTTGATAATTTCCAGTCAACTGCTACATTTCCAGAAAAGGAATGATGTAAATAATAAAACTATATCCCTGTGGTGAACCATCGTTGGTTCCCACTGGATAGTACTGAGCCAGGGTCTGGCCAGTACTACAAGTATGTACATATGTTGCTGTTGGGTTAGGGATGGGTTGTGCTACTTGTTGCTGTTGGGGTTAGGGTGGGGTTGTTACACCTTTGTATTGTAGTGTTGTGGTACATCCCAGTCGGGCTCCGCCTCCTGGGAGAGGTATAAAGGTCCCTGCTCTGGCTGGGACCCCTCAGTCTGGGATCGTGTATATAATTGTTAGCTGCTTCGTTACAGCAAATAAAAGCCTTTATTTCCTGAGCATCAAGCCTCGTGTATGATAACGCGCATCAATCCCACATTGCAATCTTGTGTGTGCACAAATATTCTGGAGGTACTTCCTTGTGCTGGGGGAGCAGAAGGAGTATAGGACCGACTGCAGAGTAAAACTAATCATATAAATACTTAAAAACTCTAAAAGGAAAGACTGGGGCTGCTCCAGCCTCAAAATGTCCATTTGATGATGGGTCCCACATGAAATATTAATCAACCTTCCCTTCTCAGAAATACTCGCATTCGGCTGCTCTCAAAAATTCCCTCATGCAATCCACGCGTTCCATACAGATTTTGTGCCAGAAACCCTGGCCTGTGTGGAAGGTCAGGTAATAAAGTACAGGTGGGCATCCTGCCAGCCCTTGCTGACACTGTAGCAATGAAATGCCAGTCTTGTTGCCGAGGTTTCAACACTATCTGTAACCAGATAGGTCCCACACTGACTGTGAATGGAATATGCGGTTAAATTCCTTTCAATCAAACATCATAATGTAAGGAACTATTATGTTTCTTCAGAAGGAACTCTTCAAATGCAGACAATAAAAATATAACAAAACTTACTCCAACTTATAAATCAAAGAAAGGGTTTGATAAATAAGCTTCATTACTCCAAACTTGGGGGCTCACCCTGGGCCAATCCAAGTTCCCCACAATTCCCAACAGATTCTTATTTATAGTGAGTCAGGTGGTCAGCTGACCATCACATCATTCTGTAATTGGTTCCATGGTTTACTGGGTCAGCTGACCCTTACAGCTTGTTACCATTGGTCACATTACATCCAATACAAAGTTGTCACCGGTTACATTCTAACAGTTTGTCAAGTTCAGTAAAATTCAGAATTAGAATTCCATTCTCTGCCTGGGATTGAGTAATAAGAAATTAAAGTCAAGCCCAACCTTTGCTTCAGTCCTTCATGTCTGCTTGTGACTCTTATCAATATTACTGAATGCTAGAATCTGTATCCATCAAATGTTTACAATAAGTAAACGTTATAATCTAGTCCCTGTATACTTTTGTAAAGTTAATCAAATTTAAGATCCCATCTGCCACCTGAGCAGCATAGGAATATAATGCACATGAATTATAAATATTTTCATTGGATCATAGAATCATACAGTGCCGAAGAGACCATTTGGCCCATTGAGTCTGCACCCCGACAGGTGAGAAACACCTGACCTCCTACATAATCCCATTTACCAGTCCTTGACCCATAGCCTTGAATGTTATGACATGCCAAGTGCTCGCCCAGGTACTTTTTAAAGAAAGTAAGGCAACCTGCCTCTATCACCTTCCCAGATGGTATATTCCAGACTGTCACCATCCTCTGGGTAAAAAAGATTTTCCTCACACCACCCCCAAACTTCCTCACCTTGTCCATCACCTTGAACCTATGTCTCCTCGTGACTGACACTTCAACTGAGGGGTACAGCTGCTTCTTATCCACTGTCTATGCCCTTCATAATTTTGTACACCTCGATCAGGTCGCCCCTCACTCTTCGCTGTTCCAACGGAAACAACCCAAGCCTATCCTCACAGATAGCGACTTAACCCAGTATGTGTAGTGAACTTACAACAGCTATTTTTGTAAACTCAAACTGCACAGATGAGATAGATTACATGGTTGACTCAATGTAAATGAAAAGAAGTTCAGTGATAGGATTGCCCACATGGTACGGTGCCAAACAAATAATCATCCCAGGGATTAGGCAGCTGCCATCCAAGTGTTTTATCATGACACCAAAAGGCCCAAAAGGACACTGGGTGATTGGTTGCTTTCTAAATCACTTGTAAATGCCTAGGCAAAGGTCAGGCAGTTCTTAACAAGAAAGAAAGAACTTGCATTTATCACATTCTTCCAACATTCCAAAGAGCTTTACAACCAACTGGTTAATCGTATGGAAGAAAATGTTACAGCCAATTTGGCACAACACAGTGTCGTAAACAGTAAACGAGATGCCTGAGCAGTTATTCTGTGTTTAGGTGGTGTTGTTTGTGGAAGGAAGGTCGACCAGAAATAAAAATAACACACTGTTCTTCATGGGGTATTTCACATCCACCTGAGCAGGTAGAAAGACCATTGCTTCAATGTTTTATTGGAGAGCCAACATCTCCAACAATGTGGTACTTCCTCAGTACTGCGCTGAAGTGTCAGCCTAGATCATTGCCCCAGTCTTGGAGCAGAGATTCAGCCTCAAACCTGCTGACTTAGAAGCAAGATTGTCATCAGTGTGTTAAAGTTACCAAAAATAAGGGGGTGCTAAAAGTGACTCAAACCATCTCCAAGGAAGAAATGTTTCTACCAGGGAACGGGTAACATGACTGCGAGTGCTCAATGTAAAAGCAGCATCTGAAACAGCGGGAGGAAGAGAAAATATCCGGGGCCGGTGAGAGGGAAGAATTTCAAGGGATTAAACTGTAGGATTGTCTGGAATGCCAATTTTACAGCCTGCATATTTTTTATCCCCCACTGACCACAACATACAGTAAAATAGGGTGGGATGTGAAAACTACTTTGTGCTGCATCCCATCAGTTTCCTGACGGGTGTGTTAGGCCAAAATTGTCCCCTGATCCTCAATGAAGTAAAAACAGCAGGATAGATTTTCATTTTTTTGCCCCCTGGATATGAATGATCACCTAAGTGGGGGCGGGAACACAGGTAGAATGCTGCTACATTCCACTTCCATTATATTAACATATAGTTCTCCTGTCAGCAACCCTCCTAAACATGCAAAGAGAATTGCAAGGAACTTACGTCAGCCTGGCCACAAGAATAAATGGGTCCATGGATCTGCTGTGGAGATACAACCAGATATTCCATTGGAGCAAAGGTGGAGAACCAGTTATGTGGTTGCACTTTAAGTACTTGGACTGCTGTGCCACAGAATACAACTCACATACACTCTGCTAAATTACTAGTTACACAGCTTTCAGCAGAGGGTTCTTCATTCTGGCCTGTTTTCTATGTAATGAGAGGTATCTCTGTGCCACCTTAACAAAGAAGATAAGTGGAGTTTCAGTCCTGAATGAACCCTGGAGAAGGGGCAATTGTGCAACTTTTTGTGCACTAGACACACTACAGAACCCAACTGCAGAGGAGACAGTCATCTGTCACCCAATATGAAAGGGGACAATGAAATGCATTAATACAAATGTAAAGGGATGCTGTGTTTCTGCTGATTTCTGAGCCTTCCAGTTACTACTGACAAGCAAAGTACTGCTTGCTAGATTTTCCTAAGTATTTTGGGCTATTGAAATTTTAAATACCTTCATCTCCTTGTACATAAAGTTCTGTTTGAAGTGAGGCATAATCTCAAGTTGATGCGCGTTATCAAACACGAGGCTAGATGCTCGGGAAATAAAAGGCTATTATTTACTGTAATGAAGCAGTCAATAATTATATACACGATCCCAGACTGAAGGGGTCCCAGCCAGAGCAGGGACTTTTATACCTCTCCCAGGAGGCGGAGCCCGACTGGAATGTACCACAACACTACAGTACAAAGGTGTAACAACCCCACCCTAACCCCAACAGCAACAAGTAGCACAACCCAACAGTAACATATATACATCCTTGTAGTACTGGCCAGACCCTGGCTCAGTACTATCCAGTGGGAACCAACGATGGTTCACCACATTCACCCCTCCTTTGAGAACAAAGGCCGGCGGGGTACAAAAACAGAGTAAAGTGTCATCAGTCTATAAGTTCAGACGGTCAGGGGGACCGCACCGTCGTTGTGACCTCCTCAATACCGGCGATGACACCGGAGTAGGCACTTGTGGTGGCGTTCTCCCCAAGGCGGCGTCCAGCTGTTCTTCCACGGACTCACAGGCCGGTTGACCCTGAGGTGACGGTAGTCCATGGGGTCCTGACACGCCCTGCAGTGGCGACCAGCTTCTGGGCTCAGGCAAGCTGTACACGGGAGTAAAAAGGTTAAGCAATGGTCCCGATGCTGCCCGCGCCGTGTCCGGGGGAGAAACAAGAGTTATGGGGTTTGTAACAGGGGGTATGGGAGCGACAGGGGTTGCTACGTCCCCTGCTAGCGCCAGGTCTCAGATCGAGACCGTGTCCTCTCGCCCGTCAGGGTATGCCACATAGGCATACTGAGGGTTGGCGTGGAGGAGATGGACCTGTTCGACCAACGGGTCGGACTTGCGGGCCCTTACATGTCGCCGCAGGAGGACGGGTCCTGAGTACGTCAACCAAGACGGTAATGAGGTCCCAGAGGAAAACTTCCGAGGGAATGAAAACATCCTCTCATGGGGAGTAGCATTGGTTGCCGTACACAGGAGGGAGCGAATAGAATGGAGCGCATCAGGGAGCACCTCTTGCCAACTGGAGACTGGAAGACTTTTTGACTTCAACGCCAGTAAGACAGCCTTCCAGACTGTAGCATTCTCACGTTCCACCTGTCCGTTACCCCTAGGGTTGTAGCTCGTGGTCCTACTAGAGGCAATCCCGTATGAGAGCAGGAATTGCCTCAAGTCATCGCTCATGAACGACGAGCCCCTGTCGCTATGGATGTAGTCGGGGTACCCGAACAGGGTAAAGAGATCACGGAATGCCTTGATAACCGTGGCAGCGGATGTATCAGAGCAGGGAACAACAAAAGGGAACCGAGAGTACTCGTCAATGATATTGAGGAAGTACACATTCTGATCTGTTGAGGGAAGGGGGCCCTTAAAATCGACACTCAGTCTCTCGAAGGGATGAGTGGCCTTGACTAAGTGTGCCCGGTCAGGTCGGTAAAAGTGCGGTTTGCATTCCGCGCAAACCCGACAGCTTCTTGTTACAGACCTGACGTCCTCCACCGAGTAGGGCAGGTTGCGGGCTTTTATAAAGTGGTAGAGCCGAGTGACCCCAGGATGGCATAGGTCATTATGGAGAGCCTGCAAACGGTCCTACTGTATACTGGCGCATGTTCCATGCGAGAGGGCATCCGAGGGCTCATTGAGTTTCCCTGGACGGTACATGATGTCGTAGTTATAGGTGGAGAGTTCAATTCTCCACCGCAAGATCTTGTCATTCTTGATCTTGCCCCTCTGCGTGTTGTTAAACATGAACGCCACGGACCGCTGGTCCGTGATCAGGGTGAACTGTTTTCCCGCCAAGTAATGGCGCCAGTGCCTGACGGCCTCCACAATGGCCTGGGCCTCCTTTTCCACCGCTGAATGCCGGATTTCGGGGCCTTGGAGTGTGTGGGAAAAAAATGCGACGGGCCTGCCCGCCTGGTTAAGTGTGGCGGCCAGGGCGAAATCAGATGCATCGCTCTCCACCTGAAAGGGGATGGACTCGTCAACAGCGTGCATCGTAGCTTTCGCGATGTCGGCTTTTAATTTATCGAAGGCCAATCGGGCCTCTGGCATTAGAGGAAAAGTCGTGGACTTAATGAGCAGACGGGCTTTGTCCGCGTAATTGGGAACCCACTGCGCATAATAAGAGAAGAAGCCTAAGCATCTTCTCAGTGCTTTTGCACTAGCAGGCAAGGGAAGTTCAGAAAGGGGGCGCATACGGTCTGGATCAGGGCCAATGACCCCGTTTTCCACCATGTATCCTAGGATGGCTAAACGGCGCGTACGAAACACACTTCTCCCTGTTGTAGGTCAAGTTCAGGCGAGATGCAGTGCGTAGGAAATTCAGGAGATTCGTGTCGTGGTCCTGCTGGTCATGGCCGCAGATGGTGACATTATCCAGGTACGGGAAGGTAGCCCGCAGCCCATTCTGGTCCACCATTTGGTCCATAGCACGCTGGAAGACCGAGACCCCATTGGTGACACCAAAGAGAACCCTGAGAAAGTGATACAAGCGACCATCCGCCTCAAAAGCCGTGTATTGTCGGTCCTCTGGGCGAATGGGGAGTTGGTGGTAGGCAGACTTGAGGTCTATGGTGGAGAACACTCGGTACTGCGCAATTTGATTGACCATGTCAGATATGCGCGGGAGAGGATACGCATCCAGCTGCGTATATCGATTAATGGTCTGACTATAGTCAATGACCATCCGGGGTTTGTACCCGCTCTTGACCACCACGACCTGCGCTCTCCACGGACTAGCGCTAGGTTGTATGATCCTTTCTTTGAGGAGCCGCTGAACCTCAGATCTAATGAAGATCCGATCCTCAGCGCTGTAACGCCTACTTTTAGTCACGATGGGCTTGCAGCCTGGCACAAGATTCTGGAACAGGGAGGGTGTGGTGATCTTCAGCGACGAGAGGCTACAGGCGGGGCGCGTTGGGCAATTTGGAGGCTGCTGCTGTTTTCCCACTGCCAGTGAAGGGAGTGGCCCACCGTACTGTAGGGTTACACTCCTCAAGTGGACCATGAAGTTTAGTCCACGAAGTATTGGCACGCAAAGGTATGGCAACACTAGGAGCTTGAAACGCTCGTAAACTGTGCCTTGCACCTTCAAAGTTACCACGCAACTCCCTAGCACAGTGACAGACCGGGACCTCGATGCCATAGAGATTGTCTGTTTGGCAGGTTGAATCCGGAGTCCACACCGCTTCACAGTGTCTGGGTGGATAAAGCTCTCAGTGCGCCCGCTGTCAAACAGACAATAAATCACGTGGTCATTTACCTGGATGTTCATCATAGATTTGTCAAGTCTATGAGGCTTGGCCTGGTCCAGGATGATCAACGCCACCGTTGGTTCATGAGCGCCACTGCAGGCAGCTGAAATCGACGAGGAGGACCCCTGCTGGTCGTTCGCGGTCGGTGCCGACCAACATGGCCGCTCCCATAAGTCGCACGTGGGTGATGGCGCCAAACTCAGCGACCCCTGGTGGTCACACACCTCCGACTCCGTCGACCGTAATGGCGTCGTCCTGGCCTCCCACGTGGACGAACCCCTCGATGATTTCGACGACGAAGAGCCGAGCTCTGAAGAATCGCAGGCCGCACTGCCGTTCCTAGGTTTAGATCGGCACACTTTCGAATAGTGCCCTTTCTTACCGCAGGCGGAGCACAACACAGCCTTAGCGGGACACCGTTGCCGAGTATGCTTCGCTCCCCCACAGAAGTAGCACCGCGGGCCGCCCGGAGCTGCTGCCGTCGTCTGGCCCGAGTGTGAGCACGCCATTACGCAGCATTTCGAACCCGAGGGACGAGGAGGGATTGGCGACTGCTCCTGCCACGTTGTCTCCACGTGGTCCTCCGGATACAATACTAAGCTTTTGGAGGCCATCTCGAGCATCTCCGCTAGCTCGATTGCCTGGGTAAGGTTAAGGTTACCTTTCTCCAATAGTTTAAGTCGAATGTACGACGATCCGACTCCCGCCACAAACGCATCTCGGGCGAGGTCGTTCATGCTCTGCTCAGCCGACACAGCTTTGCAGTTACAGCCCCTGGCTAGCTGTAGGAGCTCGTTCGCATATTCCTCCATCGTTTCGCCAGACTGCCGTCGTCGAGTGGCTAAGAGGTAACGAGCGTGTATTTCATTGGGCGGTTTGATATAACACTTCTTCAGAAGCTCGAGGGCCTTAGTATAATCGGTGGCCGCACGGATCGCGAGGTAGACAATGTCGCTTACCCTCGCATGGAGGACCCGGAGTCTGTCATCATGTGTGGTGACCGCTGCGGAGGCTGCCAGGTAGTCTTCGAAGCACTTCAGCCAGTGGTCGAAGGTGTTAGAGGCGCCCACCGCACGTGGATCTAGTGTAAGGCGTTCCGGCTTCAGGATCTGCTCCATACTCTCTTTTTTTTTTCTTCGACGAGAGTTTAACAACAGTAAATAAAATTGATGCGCGTTATCAAACACGAGGCTAGATGCTCGGGAAATAAAAGGCTTTTATTTACTGTAATGAAGCAGTCAATAATTATATACACGATCCCAGACTGAAGGGGTCCCAGCCAGAGCAGGGACTTTTATACCTCTCCCAGGAGGTGGAGCCCGACTGGGATGTGCCACAACACTACAGTACAAAGGTGTAACAACCCCACCCTAACCCCAACAGCAACAAGTAGCACAACCCAACAGTAACATATGTACATCCTTGTAGTACTGGCCAGACCCTGGCTCAGTACTATCCAGTGGGAACCAACGATGGTTCACC
Organism: Mustelus asterias; assembly: GCF_964213995.1. Taxonomy (NCBI): domain Eukaryota; kingdom Metazoa; phylum Chordata; class Chondrichthyes; order Carcharhiniformes; family Triakidae; genus Mustelus; species Mustelus asterias. The sequence goes on from NC_135806.1 coordinate 17,387,307, forward strand.
ACACAAGTTCCCACTGATGTACATGCCAAATGGTGGGATAAGTTCCCCTGGACAGAAAAATCAAGAAGTTTTGTGGTGGAGAAATAGACCAGTGCAGCCTACTGCCACCTCGGCACTCATTGGGATTTCCCTCATCCAGTCCTGACCAGCACTGGTCATCCTCTCGCGAGCAGAATTTTCTATTGTCTCCTGCCACACCTACTGCTAATTCCCGGGAACACCATGCATTGGGTAGACCTGGGGAAAGCAGCAATGATGATTCTGTGGTCGCAAAAAGAATGCAGAGGCACTTTTGCCGAGTGCCTCTCCATCCTGTCTGCCTCACATTTCCTACTGTAGGACTTACACTTCTGTGGCAGCCTATCGAGCTCGTGTTTACTCTCATCTTCAGGATCCTTTTGCCCTTTTAAATGTCAGACTGTCTATTGTGTTGCTGCATTAATAGTTCTGTGCCGCTACTTACATACACTCTGCTAAATTACTAATTATAACAACTTTCAGCTGAGCACTGGCAAGCTCCCTCTTAATGGCAGGAAGCCTACCCCAGTGGTTAAAATGGCCCCAGTGCATAGAATGGAATGGGAGGGGGTGAGGGAGGGAGTGGCAGATTTTGATGGCATGGTGACACATGTGGTTAGCACCGCTGCCTCACAGTGCCAGGGACCTGGGTTCGATTCCTAGCTTGGGTCACTGTCTGTGTGGAGTTTGCACATTCTCGCTGTGTCTGCCTGGGTTTCCTCCGGTGCTCCAGTTTCCCCCCACAGTCTGAAAGACGTGCTGATTAGGTGCATTGGCCATGCTAAATTCTCCCTCAGTGTACCTGACCAGACGCCAGAGTGTGGTGACCAGGAGATTTTCACAGTAACTTCATTGTAGCGTTGATGTAAGCCTAATAAATAAATAAACTTTCAACTAGAAGCCCTGCATTGTTGGAACTCTGTAAGAAGTCTAACAACACCAGGTTAAAGTCCAACAGGTTTATTTGGTAGCAAATACCATAAGCTTTCGGAGCGCTGCCCCTTCGTCAGATGGAGTGAAAATCTGTTCTCCAACAGTGCACAGAAACACAGAAATCAAGTTACAGAATACTAATTAGAATGCAAATCTCTACAGCCAGCCAGGTCTTAAAGGTACAGATAATGTGGGTGGAGGGAACATTAAACACAGGTTAAAGAGATGTCTGGAGACAATACTCATCTCTTTAACCTGTGTTTAATGTTCCCTCCACCCACATTATCTGTACCTTTAAGACCTGGCTGGCTGTAGAGATTTGCATTCTAATTAGTATTCTGTAACTTGATTTCTGTGTCTCTGTGCACTGTTGGAGAACAGATTTTCACTCCATCTGACGAAGGGGCAGCGCTCCGAAAGCTTATGGTATTTGCTACCAAATAAACCTGTTGGACTTTAACCTGGTGTTGTGAGACTTCTTACTGTTGATGACAGAAGCCAGAGGGTGGTTGTAGAGGGCTGGTTTTCAAACTGGAGACCTGTGAATAGCGGTGTGCTTCATGGATCGGTTCTGAGTCCACTGTTATTTGTCATTTATATTAATGATTTGGATGAGAATATAGGAGGCATGGTTAGGGTTAGTAAGTTTGCAGATGACATCAAGATTGGTGGCATAGTGGACAGTGAAGAAGGTTATCTCGGATTGCAATGGGATCTTGATCATTTGGGCCAGTGGGCTGATGAATGGCAGATGGAGTTTAATTTAGATAAATGCGAGGTGATGCATTTTGGTAGATTGAACCAGGGCAGGACTTACTCAGTTAATGGTAGGGCACTGGGGAGAGTTACAGAACAAAGAGATCTAGGGGTACAGGTTCATAGCTCCTTGAAAGTGGAGTCACAGGTGGACAGAGTGGTGAAGAAGGCATTCAGTATGCTTGGTTTCATTGGTCAGGACTTTGAATACAGGAGTTGGGACGTCTCGTTGAAGTTGTACAAGACATTGGTAAGGCCACACTTGGAATACTGTGTTCAGTTCTGGTCACCCTATTATAGAAATGATATTATTAAACTAGAAAGAGTGCAGAAGAGATTTACTAGGATGCTACCGGGACTTGATTGTTTGAGTTATAAGGAGAGGCTGGATAGCCTGGGACTTTTTTCTCTGGAGCATAGAAGGCTGAGGGATGATCTTATAAAGGTCTATAAAATAATGAGAGGCATAGATCAACTAGATAGTCAATATCTTTTCCCAAAGGTAGGGGAGTCTAAAACTAGAGGGCATAGGTTTAAGGTGAGAGGGGAGAGGTACAAAAGTGTCCAGAGGGGCAATTTTTTCACGCAGAGGGTGGTGAGTGTCTGGAACAAGCTGCCAGAGATAGTAGTAGAGGCGGGTACAATTTTGTCTTTTAAAAAGTGTTTAGACCGTTACATGGGTACGATGGGTAGAGAGGGATATGGGCCAAATGCGGGCAACTGGGACTAGCTTAGGGGTTTTTAAAAAAAGGTCGGCATGGACAAGTTGGGCCAAAGGGCCTGTTTCCATGCTGTAAACCTTTTTGACTCTATGACTCTAAGTGCCACACAAGAGGTTATTTCACAAAATTAGGATACTTGAGATTTGAATGTAATAATTAAGATGGTTCAGGATTGGTCGATCAATGCAAAACGGACAGTCGGAATAAACGGGACATTTTCAGATTGACAGGCTATAACAGTGGAGCAAAGGATATGTTAGAAACATAGAAACATAGAAAAACTACAGCACAAAACAGGCCCTTCGGCCCCACAAGTTGTGCCGAACATATCCCTACCTTTTAGGCCTACCTATAATCCTCCATCCTATTAAGTCCCATGTACTCATCCAGGAGTCTCTTAAAAGACCCTATTGAGTTTGCCTCCACCACCACTGACAGCAGCCGATTCCACTCGCCCACCACCCTCTGTGTGAAAAACTTCCCCCTAACATTTCCCCTGTATCTACCCCCCAGCACCTTAAACCTGTGTCCTCTCGTAGCAGCCATTTCCACCCTGGGAAAAAGCCTCTGAGAGTCCACCCGATCTATGCCTCTCAACATCTTATATATCTCTATTAGGTCTCCTCTCATCCTATGTCTCTCCAAGGAGAAAAGACCGAGCTCCCTCAGCCTATCCTCATAAGGCATGCCACTCAATCCAGGCAACATCCTTGTGAATCCCCTCTGCACCCTTTCAATCTTTTCTACATCCTTCCTGTAATGAGGTGACCAGAACTGAACACAGTACTCCAAGTGGGGTCTGACGAGGGTCTTATATAGCTGCATCATTATGCCCGGACTCCTAAACTCAATCCCTCGATTGATAAAGGCCAGCACACCATACGCCTTCTTAACCACCTCCTCCACCTGCAGTGCCGATTTTAGAGTCCTATGGACCCGGACCCCAAGGTCCTTCTGATCCTCTACAGTACTAAGAGTCTTTCCCTTCATATTGTACTCCTTCATCCCATTTGACCTGCCAAAATGGACCACTACGCATTTATCTGGGTTGAAGTCCATCTGCCACTTCTCCGCCCAGTCTTGCATCCTATCTATGTCCCTCTGTAACTTCTGACATCCCTCCAGACTATTCACAACCCCACCAACCTTCGTGTCGTCAGCAAACTTACCAACCCATCCCTCCACTTCCTCATCCAGGTCATTTATGAAAATGACAAACAGCAAGGGTCCCAGAACAGATCCCTGGGGCACACCACTGGTGACCGACCTCCATTTAGAAAAAGACCCATCTATGCCCACTCTCTGCCTCCTTTGGGCAAGCCAGTTCTGGATCCACAGGGCAGCAGCCCCTTGGATCCCATGCCCTCTCACTTTTTCCAGAAGCCTTGCATGGGGGACCTTATCGAACGCCTTGCTAAAATCCATATAAACCACATCTACCGCTTTCCCTTCGTCAATGTGTTTAGTGACATTTTCGAAGAACTCCACCAGGCTCGTAAGGCACGATCTGCCTTTGACAAAGCCATGCTGAGTATTCTTGAGTACACTAAACCTCTCTAAATGCTCATAAATCTTGTCCCTCAGGATCTTCTCCATCAGCTTACCAACCACTGAGGTTAGATTCACCGGTCTGTAATTTCCTGGGCTATCCCTAATCCCCTTCTTGAAAATAGGAACCACATCCGCAATCCTCCCATCCTCCGGCACCTCTCCCGTCTCCATCGACAACGCAAAGATCATCGCCAAAGGCTCTGCAATCTCTTCCCTCGCCTCCCACAGTAACCTGGGGTACATCCCATCCGGACCCGGCGACTTATCTATCTTGATGCCATTCAAAGATTCCAGCACAACCTCTTTGTTAAAGTCAACATACTCAATCTTTTCAGTCCACCACAAGCCTGCAGTACATCCACCCATGTCCTTCTCCTCTGTGAAAACCGAGGCAAAATACTCATTAAGCACCTCTGCCATTTCTACTGGTTCCGTACAGATTTTCCCGCCTTCACCTTTTATAGGCCCTATTCCTTCACGTCTCATCCTTTTACTCTTCACATATTTATAGAACACCTTACGGTTTTCCTTAATCCTATCTGCCAAGGCCTTCTCGTGACCCCTTCTGGCTCTCCTAATTTCTTTTTTTAGTCCCTTCCTACAAGCCGTATACTCATCTAGATCCCTATCTTCGCCAAGCTCTCTGAACCTTTTGTATGCTTTCCTTTTCTTCTCGACTGGGTCCCGCACAGCTTTTGTGCACCACGGTTCCTTTAACCTACCAACTCCTCCCTGTCTGCTCGGAACGTTGTCCTGTTGAACTCTAGACAGACATTCCTTGAAAAACTGCCACTTCTCTTCAGTACATTTCCCCGAGAATACCTCCTTCCAATTTACTCCTCTAATTTGCTGCCTTATGTCTTCATACTTCCCCTTACTCCATATAAATGCTTTCCTAGCTTGCCTGATCCTCACTTTTTCCAATGCAAGCATAAAGGAGATAGGATCCACAGATAAGTTCTTGGGCCTGAGCTATTTCTGGTCTATATTAATGGCTTAGATGAGGGGACTGAGGGCAGCATATCCAGGTTTGCTGACAGTGTGAAGTTAGGTGGAAAACTAAGTGGTGAGGAATATTCAAAGCTACTGCAGAGGGCAGATGGCATGGTGGCACAGTGATTAGCACTGCTGCCTCACAGCGCCAGGGATCCGGGTTCAATTCCAGCCTAAGGTCACTGTCTGTGTGGAATTTGCACATTCTCCCCGTGTCTGTGTGGGTTTCCTCCAGATGCTCTAGCTTCCTCTCACAGTTCAGAGATGTGTAGGTTAGATTGATTGGCCATGCTAAATTGACCCTAGTGTCAGGGCATTAGCAGGGTAAGTGTGTGGGGTTACGGGAATAGGGGCTGGGTGGGATTGTGGTCAGTGCAGACTCGATGGACCTTCTCCTTCTGCACTGTAGGGATTCTATGATTCTACAATATAGACAGGTTGGATGAATGGGCAAGAACATGGCACAATGGAATGCAATATGGCAAAGTGGAAAGTTTGGTGGAAACATTTTTTAAAATAATGCTTTTTTGAATGCTGAGGGACTGATAGATGCTTGCATTTAGAGTAGGCTTGCTCACCTCTTTGTGCCAGGGGTTACACTTCAATTCTTTTCTCATTTCAATAAATGTTGAGGTATAAAGAAAGGATTGCCTGAGCAAAAACAAAACAATGTCAAAGCAATTATCATTAGAGTGAGAGAGGCCAAATTGTGTCTTAACTTTTTCACTTACTGGCACCCATTGTGTGAGTGTGTTGTTGTAAGGAGACACAGCCACAAAGACACACACACATTCTCCCAGCACCACCATGCTCAGCAGACACTTCTCCTCCCACCACTGGGCTAACACTCCACCCCAGCTCAGCATTCATTTTATCCGTGCATGGTAGCCATCACCTCCCCCCCCACCAACTTGGCTGCCACTCCCCCCACATGGCTGCCACTCTGTCCCCATCTGGGCTGCATGCTGGACAAGCTGATTCAGAGGAACCTTGGTGTCCTGTGTATAAATGACAACAAGTTAACATGCAGCTTGAGCCAGCAATCGGAAGGGATATGATATGTTAGCTTTACTAAGAGATGATACTATGAGAGTAAATATGTCTTTTTTTTTATTCATTCGTGGCACATGGGCATCGTTGGCTGGCCAGCATTTATTGCCCATCCCGAGTTATCCTTGGAGGATAGTTATGAGTCAACCACATTGCTGTGGCTCTGGAGTCACATGTAAGCCAGACTAGGTAAGGACGGCAGATTTCCTTCCCAATTATGGGTTTTTCCGACAATCGACAATGGTTTCATGGTCATCCTTAAATTCTTAATTCCAGATATTTTTATTCAATTCAAATTCCATCATCTGCCATGGCAGGATTTGAACCTGGGTCCCCAGAACACTAGCTGAATTTCTGGATTAATAGTCTAGTGATAATACCATTAAGCCATCACCTCCCCACAGCTTTACCACAGTTTTACAGGGCATTGGTGAAACAACACCTGGAGTACTGTGAGTTTGGTCTCCTTACCTAAGAAAGAATATGCCCGAGAGAGAGGATCGCGAAGATTCACTTGACTGGTTTCTGGGATGTCCTATGAGGAGAGATGGAGTAATCTAGGCCTGTAGGCTCTGGAGCATAGAAGAATAAGAGCTAATTTCATTGAAGCATTTAAAATTTCCTGAGGGTCTTACAGGGTGGATTATGACAAAATCTTTCCCTGCTGGGGATTCTAAAACACAGGGTCACAGTTTCAGAACAAGAAAAGAGGTCACAACCTCCACCTTGCTGTGTTAAGTCAATGGTGTTATGATTATGCAATTCTTCCTAGAGCCTTTCCCTTGCCTTGTCGATGCTGTGTAATTACAAACCTGAAAAGAAATCTTCTCATTAAGAGCTTAAATTTCACCAAGGAGGTTTCAGGCCATTCCACACCCAACAACCTGCTTTGAAAACTCTGCTCACATTTTAGCATATGCAACAAACTGCACCACAGCAGCTGAGAAAATCCACAACATTCCAGAGCAATCAGCAACATGCAGCACGGTGGCACAGTGGTTGGGCACAGTGGTTAGCACTGCTGCCTCACAGCACCAGGGACCCAGGTTCAATTCCGGCCTCAGTCACTGTCTGTGCGGAGTTTGCACTTTTCCCCCGTGTCTACATGGGTTTCCTCCGGTTGCTCCAGTTTCCTCCCACAGTCCAAAAATGCGCGGGTTAGGTTGATTGACCATGCTAAATTGCCCCAAGTGTCAGGGGGATTAACAAGGTAATGTGTGGGGTTACGGGAATAGGAGTTGGGTTGGATTGTGGTTGGTACAGACTCGATGGGCCGAATGGCCTCCTTCTGTACAATAGGGATTCTAGGATGCTAATTGAAACAACCTACAACATTCTAAGAAAAAAAACAATTTGCCATATCTCCCAATATGAACATATCCTTTCAAAAATTCTAGTTCCACATTTTTGCCAAAAAGTAAGCAGTTCTTCCCTGGGCCATAAACCCTATCTGTGTACCAAATTTTGTTGAAATCCATCTGTTAGTTTTTGAGGTATATTTTTACAGACAAATGGACTAACCAAAAGAGGTGAAAATAATACCTCCAGCCGCCATCAATGCTGGAGGTAAACTTTAGAACTGAGATAAGGAGAAATTTCTTCATTCAAAGGGGTTGTGAATATTTGGAATTCCTCATCTAAACAAGCCATGAATGCTCAGCTGCTGACTATATTCAAGGCAAAGGTCAACAAATTTTAGGTAGTAAGAGAATTAAGGGATATGGAGATAATATAGAATGGTGGAATCGAGAGAGAAGGTCAGCCATAATATTGTTGAAGGGCAAAGCTGGCTCAAAGGGTCAAATGGCCTAGTCCAGGTCTGATTTCTGATGTTCTTATCCGAGTATACTAATCATACGTATCATTTTTGATTTTGATTTTATTTATTATTGCTACATGTATTAGTATACAGTGAAAAGTATTGTTTCTTGCATGCTATTCAGACAAAGCATACCGTTCATAGAAAAGGGAAGGAGAGAGTGCAGAATGTAGCGTTACAGTCATAGCTAGGGTGTAGAGAAAGATCAACTTAGTATGAGGTAGGTCCATTCAAAAGTCTGACAGCAGTATGAAAAAAGCTTTTTCTTGAGTCGTTTGACCTCAGACTTTTGTATCTTTTTCCCGACGGAAGAAGGTGGAAGAGAGAATGTCCGGGGTGCGTGGGGTCCTTAATTATGCTGGCTGCTTTGGCAAGGCAGCGGGAAGTGTAGACAGAGTCAATGGATGGGAGGCTGGTTTGCGTGATGGATTGGGCTACATTCACAACCTTTTGTAGTTTCTTGCGGTTTTGGGCAGAGCAGGATCCATACCAATCTGTGATACAACCAGAAATAATGCTTTCTATGGTGCATCTGTAAAGGTTGGTGAGAGTCATAGTGGACATGTCGAATTTCCTTATCTTCTGAGAAAGTGGAGGCATTGGCGAGTTTTCGTAACTATAGTGTTGGCATCAGGGGACCAGGCCAGGTGTAGTCAATAAATAGCAGTATTAGTGTTAATTTTATTTCAAAAGTATTTCAGTAAATCAGCAGATTGATCACATATTGATATGGGAGTATATTTAGCATTTGCCTCTATAATTTTGTCTCTTAATTTGCATTTTATTTTGTTCCATCATGATCTTCCTTTTTCTGTGGTAAACTGCACGCTGTGCAGCATTAGCTTATAAATCTGTGGCATTTTTGTATGATAGACAAATTTCACATAAACTTGTCAAGTGTTTATAAGCTAATATCATGCATGATTGCAACTCATCTGATTATTTGTGTCACTGCTCTAATGTTTTAACATTCTAATGTTTTGTCATTTTAGGAACAATAAATGTAATTTGTATCGTAACTAAGAAGGTGCTTCATCTTTGATCATCATACTCAAGTAGGAATGGGGTAGGGCTTAGGAAAGGTATTTGAATACATAGTTTGAAGTATTGGCTTTTACAAAGACTTTTAAAGATGGAAAGAGATGTTGCAAGGCCAGGTGGTTTAGGAAGAGAGTCCTTGAGAAGGAGGGAAAATGGCTGAATGGTTACCATCAAAATTAGAAAATTAGGGTTGGAAATGGCATGGATTAGGGTTTCAATGGAATTGGGTCGGAGATGCAGGGGGGGCAGAATTTTATGAGAATGATTCCAAGTGTCCAGCTATCGTGAAAATGGGAGAGTTGTCATCCAGCAACATCTAGGTGCAAATTGCTGCTGATGGTTTGAAGCCGCCTAAGTTTAAGTTTTAAAAACCCATCAGTACTGGTGAAAAAACACTTTTAAAGTGCTGCGATTAAATTCAGATCCATGCTTCTTATTTATTAAATCATCTGCTGCAATATTGTTTGTATTTGTGTAAGGAATGTTACCTGTCCACTTAGTATATTTCTACAATAGTCTGACCCCGCATGCTGTTCTTTTGTAGGAGTTTTTTTTGTATCTTTCTACTACATTCACATCAGTAAATTTTGATAACCTATCTGTGATTCCAGTGCGAGTGTGATGAAGCCAATGTTACATGGGCTTACATTACACTGGGGTGGCATTGTGCTTAGCACTGCTGTCTCACAGTGCCAGGGTCCTGTGTTCAATTCCCGGCTTGGGTCACTCTCCGTGCGGAGTCTGCACGTTCTCCCCATGTCTGCGTGGGTTTCCTCCGGCTGCTCTGGTTTATTCCTGAAAGACGTGCTGGTTAGGTGAGTTGGCTGTGCTAAATTCTCCCTCAGTGTACCCGAACAGGCGCCGGAGTGTGGCAACGAGGGGATTTTCACAGTAACTTCATTGCATGTTAATGTAAGCCTACTTGTGAAACTATTAAATAAACTTAATCATCTTGCAAAATTAAAAAAAAATAGGAAAAGCAATGAGTGAAGAGATATACAGCAGACTGATCAGTTTCAGAAATAGTAAGCTGTTAATACTTTGGCTGTAATCTCTTTATCAAAAGTGCTCCTTCCTAAAACATTCTCTTTCAGGAGTTGACTAACAATGTTATTTTCCAAACATTTTATCCTTATAAGATCAAAGTTTCCGTGAATCATTGCGATTACGCCCTTTCAATTCAATGGAAAAAGTCATTCAAATTGGGATGTTCAAGCAGAAAGGGAATAGTTTACAAATATAAGATAGCAAACATTTCTTACATAGACTTGGATCATAAACTAAATTAAGAAACCATAGAGATTTTGAAAAGCTACTATTAAAATTGAAAATGCTGGAAATATCAAGCTGTTGCAGTTTGATGAAATATTAACTTGGATTTCTTTTTCAGGTGTTTGTGAATTTGTTGCCGCAACTCGGCAGCTCTCAAAAGCTGACTAACATCTTCAAAAAGCTGGCAAGCAGTCCCAAAAAGGCAAACAGCTCAAAAAAAGCCTTACAACACAAGTATATAGACCCATGGTTCAGAAAATCATCTTTAACCTTGATCATTTATGTGGCCCGCCTTTGGGCCTATTGACGCCCTTATGTGGCCAATTAATGACCACTTAAGTGTCTCATCCTAATTCTGCCACTATTTAACCTATGGCAGTGGGAAGCCCACGCCCAGGCAGGACATCGGTAACATGGTCTGTTGTTGGGCAAAGGAGTGTGTATTCTAAGCTCATCGGAGGCACTCCCCTCAGGTTGTACCACCCATTAACCCTCCCGCTGTAGCCCCTCAAATCCAGCACCCTAACCTCCTCACTAGTGTCTGTCAGTCAGGCCCTACCTTTACCTTAGATTCATCTTAAAGTCTGGCTCCATAACCTCCTCTTGTTCAGATATTGCCAGCAATAGCCACCACTCGAAACGAGTGTCCCTGGGGCTACTGAGCTGCCAGTCTTATGATTGGTTGGCAGCTCTCTAAGGCAACACTTCCTCCCCAGCTGGGACAGAAGTCTTGTCCTGAGCCAAATAACACTGAACATTAAAATGGGTGTGGGGCTGCAGCTATCAGTGGAATGGGTAACGATTTTAATCAGGCAATTGAGGTATTTCTTTCGATACCAACCAAGTAAACGAACTCAAACTAACTTAGGGACAAATTAAAAGGGGCAGCCCCCCAAAAGAAAGGAGGAACAGCCCGAACCAAAAACAAAGTCGAAAGGAAACTTAAAACATCAAACCAAAAGGTGATTATTGGGGTCGATAATACACCCCAGCCCCTGCGGTGCCCAGCGGTCGCGGAAGGCGTCAACCGCGCCCGTGGACACCGCATGCTCCCTCCCCAGAGACACCTGGCCGCGAATGTAGCCGCGGTAGAGGGGCAGACAGTCGGGATGGACGGCCCCGTCGATCGCCCGCTGCCTGGACCTATTGATGGCGCGTCTCGCCAGGCCCAGGAGCAGGTTCACGAGGAGGTCAGCATCCCGACCCGCCCCTCTCCGCACCAGGTGTCCGTAGATCAGGAGCGTGGGACTGAAGTGCAAACAAAACATCAGTAAAAGGTGTTTGAGGAAACCAAAAAGGGTGTGCAGCCTAAAACACAGAACGTAGACATGGTCCACGGACTCCACAAGGCCACAGAAAGGGCAGTCTCAGGAGCCCGTGTACCGGAAAAACCTACGGTTGTACGGCACTGCTGCGTGCAGCACCCTCCACCCCAGGTCCCCAAGATAATTGGGGGAGATCCCTCCGTAGAGGGACCTCCACTGGGGATCAGGCAATTGAGGTTGGCCTGCTTGAATATGGACTCCTTGATTAAGGGCCAAATTGATGGTCCAATCAGGGTGCCCCATGCTCTGTACTCAAACAGGTGTGTCAGTTCCTCTGGCACTCTGGATGTAGACTGTGTACTGGGAGCGCTCTGTATAGTGTTGTTGGATCTTGCAAATAAAGGAATTTTGGTGAAGGGACTTCCACCTCTGAGTACTTATTACAGAATGCATTCCCCGCTAACTCTTTGGATGCCGTTGTAAAAGTCTGTCCTCGGTTTAATTTATTTTCCACAATTTTGCAACCCTTAAAATTCTGAGTAAAAGTTTGGGTGTAAATCTCAGAATAATTTTTAAGTTTGATATTTGTCATTATAATTCCAATCCATTTCATTTCCAAATCCTCTCAATTCTATAAATGTGGTGGCAGGATGGTTCAAATCACTATCTCATCTACTCTTCACAAAAATCCATTTTCACAGCTGGGAATGCTACAGAAAATTGCATTGAGGACAATGAATAGTTTTTAACAATTTAAATTCTATATATTTTTGGTTATGTATAACTGCTTTATGAATAAACAGTAAATAAACATTCCCGAAGTCGTGACTCATAAAAACCATCACACCATTTTCTGCCAATTCAATTCACTCCAGGAGATATCAAGAAATGGTTGAAGGGACTGGAGGTTGCAAAGGCTACTAGAATCATAGAATCATAGAAACCCTACAGTGCAGAAGGAGGCCATTCGGCCCATCGAGTCTGCACCGACCACAATCCCACCCAGGCCCTACCCCCACATATTTACCTGCTAATCCCTCTAACCTATGCATCTCAGGACTCTAAGGGGCAATTTTTAACCTGGCCAATCAACCTAACCCGCACATCTTTGGACTGGCCCTGATAATATTCCAGCAATAGTACTGAAGACTTGTGCTCCAGAGTTTGTTGCTGTTCTGATACATCTATAATGCTGGCATCTGTCTGGCAATATGGAAAATTGCCCAGGTATGTCCAGGTATGTCCAAATATGTCCTGTACACAAGAAACAGAACAAGTCCAACCCAGCCAATTACCACCCCATCTGTTCTACTCTCAATCATCTGTAAAGTGATGGAAGGGGTCATCAATAGTGCGGTCAAGCCACACTTGCTTTGCAATAACCTGCTCATTGACCCTCAGTTTGGGTTCTGTCAGGGTCACTTAGCGCCTGACCTCAATACAGCCTTGGTTCAAACATGGACAAAAGATCTGAATGCCAGAGATGAGTTGAGAATGACTGACCTTGACATCAAGGCAACATTTCATTGAGTATGGCATCAAGGGGCCCTGGCAAAACTGGAGTCAGTGGGAATCTCCACTGCTGAGAGTCATATCTAGCATAAAGGAAGATGGTTGTTGGAGGTCAATCATTTCAGTTCTAGGATATCATTTCAGGAGTTCCTCAGGGTAGTGTCCTGGGCTCAACCATCTTCAGCTGCTTCATCAATGACCTTCCTTCCATCATAACATCAGGATCAGGGATGCTTGCTGATGATTGCGCAAAGTTCAGTACCATTCGCAACTCCCTTGATATTGAAGCAGTCCATGTCCAAATGAAGCAAGACCTGGACAATATCCAGGCTTGGGCTGACAGGTAGCATTCACATCATACAAGTGCCCGGTAACGATAATCTCTAACAAGAGAGAATCTAACCATTGCCCCATTTCATTGCACTACCATGGATGAATCCCCCACTATTAACATCCTGGGGGGTTACCATTGACCAGAAATTCAACTGGACTAGCCACATAAATAATGTGACTACAAAAGCAGGTCAGAGGTTTGGAATTCTGCAGGCAATGATTCACCTCCTGACTGCCAAAACCTATCCACCATTTACAAGGCATAAGTCTTGTGAGTGATGGAATAATCTCCACTTGCCTGGATGAGTGCAACTCCAATAATACTCAAATAGCTCGATACCTTCCAGAAAATGCAACCCACTTGTTTGGCACCCCATTCACAAACATTCACTCCCTCCACCACTTAAGCCCAGTGGCAGCAATGTGTACCATCCACAAGATGCACTGCAGGAACTCACCAAGACTCCTTAGACAATCCCTTCCAAACCCATAACCACTACCACCTAGGACAAGGGCAGCAGACAACCCGAGTGGATAGAGGTGTTATATTTGGACTTCCAGAAGGTGTTGGTATTTAATTCCTCCCTGGTTCTTTAATATTATGGGATGTTCGAAGTATCTTCCACCTTAAAGACTGATGCAAAGTATCTGTTTAACTCTGCCATTTCTTTGTTCCCCACAACTATCTCTGTAGATTCATTTTCTAAAGGACCTATGTTCACTTTGACCTCTCGTTCCATTTTTTATATATTTAAAGAAGTTCTTATTGTTAGCTTTTATATTCCTTGCTAGTTTGCCCTCGTCGTTATTTTCTCTCCCTTTATTATCTCTTTAGACCTTCTTTGCTGGATTCTGAATTTATCCCAATCTTTGGAGCAATCACTATGTTTTGTCTCCTTATATGCTTTTTCCTTTAATTTAATATTCTCCTTAACTTCCTTGGTTAGCCATGGTTGGTTAATCCCTCTCTTAGAATCTTTCCTCCCTACTGGCATATATTTTTTCTGAGAGTCATGAATTACCTCCTTAAATGCCTGCCACTACTTGCTTACTGTCTTTCCTGCTATCTGCCCAGTCCACCTTAGCTAACTTTATCCTCATTTCATTGTAATTCCCTTTATTTAAGTTAAACACAGTTGTTTCTGACCCAAGTTTCTCAGTCTCAAACTGAATATTAAATTCTATCATGTTATGATCACTCCTTCCTAAGGGATCTTTTACTCTGAAATCAGTTATTAAACCTGCCTCATTACCCATTACCAGATCCATGATAGCCTGTTCCCTGGGTTGGCTCCATAACATATTGCCTCCAGGAAACTGTCCCTAATGCCCTCTATGAATTTGTTGTCATAGGTACCCTTTCCAACTTGATTAACCCATCAACATCAAGATTAAAGTCACCCATAATTATTGCTCTATTCTTTTTACATGCTCCTATTGTTTTCTGATTTATACCCTTTCCTATAGTGTGGCTACTTTTTGGAAGTTTATACACTATTCCTACCAATGTCTTCTTTACCTTGCTGTTTTTTACCTCTACCCAAATGGACTCTACATCATCTGAGCCTAGGTTGTCTTTCATTATTGACTTCATTTCATCTTTTCCTTCCTGTCTTTCTGAAAGGTCAAATATCCCTGGATAGTAAGTTCCCAGTTTTGATCTCCTTTTAACTATATCTCTGTAATGGCTATGAGGTCATATCCATTCACCTTCATTCGCACTAACGGTTTATCTACTCTTATTCCAAATGCTTCATGCATTAAGATACAAAGCCTTTAGGCCGGCCTTTTTGCCATTTTCCATTGTCCTAACTTTTCCATGTACTGTGGCCCTATTTGTATCTCACCTTTGGTCATCCTGTCTACCTTTTTTTTCATTTTACTGTTCTGTTTCACTTTTATTATCCTTGTTTCTCTTTCCCTTATCACCTTGCTTAGGTTCCCATCTCCCTGCCATTCTAGTTTAAGCCCTCCCCAACCACACTCAAACACTCATCTGAGGACATTAGTCCCGATCCTGCCCAGGTGTAACCTATTCAGTTTGTCCCACCTGGCAACTCCACCTCCTTGCCTTCTTGTCTGTCCCACCTCCCCCAGGTCCCACCTCCCCCACCACCGGTCCCAATGTCCCAAGAATCTGAAACTCACCTCTTTGCACCATCTTTTCAGCCATGTGTTCATCTGATATATCCTGGTATTTCTACTATAACTAACACATGGCACTGGTAGTAATCTTGAGATCACTAGCTTTTTGAGGTCCTTTTTTTCCACTTACTTCCTATCTCCCTATATTTGGTTTTTCGGACCTCATCCTTTTTTTTAACCTATGTCATTGGTACCAATGTGTACAATGACCACTAGCTGTCCCCCTCTAGAAAGCCGCTCTGAGACATTCTTGACCCTACCATCAGGGAGGCAACATACCATCCTGGAGTCTCGTTTGCAGCCACAGAAACGTCTATCTATTCCCCTTACAATTGAATCCCGTATAACTATTACATTCCCATACTTTCTCCTCTCCTATGCAGCAGAGACAACCATGGTGCAAGGAATTGGGATGTTACTGCTTTCCCCTGAGAGGCCTATTCCCACCAACAGTAACCAAAGCCACTGGTCTGCAGGGTAATGGCCACAGGGGCAACTTCACCTCCTTCCCTTCTTGTCTGTCCTTCCGAAGTGTCAAATATTCTTGAATATTTAGTTCCCAATCTTGGTCACCATGTTTCCATGACAATTGCATCATACCCATTAATAAAAAGGTAGTCTGAGTAAAGGTGACCATGAAGCCACCATTAATTTTTATAAAATGGCTGCATTTGCTGCCAATGCCTCGCATGCACATCCACCATCTTTATCGGGGGGAAATGCAGGGCACATACACATTGATCATTGGCCCCAGAATTGCAAATATTGCAACACCGGCAACATCAAGGTAACATTTTTAACAATTCCCTCCATCCACAGCACACCCCAAACCTTACAGGGCAGGGCTAGCAAGAGCAAGTGCCAAATGGGACCTACTCTGTCCTCATCTCTAACCCCCAATGAGAATAACATCACCTTGGTGCCTTCTTATTAATTAATTAAAATGTGAAATATCAAAAGAAATGACTGGGGATAGAGAGAGACAAAGCAGGAGAGACAGCGACAGGTGCCCTCAGTGTCCACCAGCCACAGGGCTCAGGAAGTATGGAACTGTTCAAAATTCCAGACCAACCATTGAATTAGTTCAGAGGGATGATCCACCTGGTTAGGTTTCTTTTACAGTAGGAATCATTCCAGGGATAGATGGGCAATGAAATAGGCTTCATCATTAAATGATTGAAGGCCTCCGAAAATAAGCTGTCATCATTTATGAGGGTGTATTTGTGTTTCCTGCTGCAAATGACATCATTGGAGTCTGCGTAAGTATTGACAAGGTCTTTTCTGCACTATATGACACTATGACTCAAATGTGCAAGAATTGATAGGTACTGGCAGCCATCTTGAATTGGTAGTGTTGTTAAAAACCCACCTGATTCATTAATATCCTTTCAGAGAAGAAAATTTTGATTGGATTTTGATTTATTGTTGTCACATGTATTGGGATACAGTGAAAAGTATTGTTTCTTGCGCGCTATACAGACAAAGCATACTGTACATAGAGAAGGAAAGGAGAGAGTGCAGAATGTAGTGTTACAGTCATAGCTAGGGTGTAGAGAAAGATCAACTTAATATAAGGTAGGTCCATTCAAAAGTCTGATGGGAGCAGGGAAGAAGCTGTTCTTGAGTCGGTTGGTACGTGACCTTTAACTTTTGTACCTTTTCCCGATGGAAGAAGGTGGAAGGGAGTATGTCCAGGGTGTGTGGGGTCCTTGATTATGCTGGCTGTGTTTCTGAGGCAGCGGGAAGTGTAGACGGAGTCGATGAATGGGAGGCTGGTTTGCGTGATGGACTGGGCTATGTTCACAACCCTTTGTAGTTTCTTGCGGTCTTGGTCAGAGCAGGAGCCATACCAGGCTGTGATACATCTGGAAAGGATGCTTTTGCATCTGTAAAAGTTGGTGAGAGTCATAGCAGACATGCCAAATTTCCTTAGTCTTCTGAGAAAGTAGAGGCGTTGGTGGGATTTCTTAACTATAGCTTCAGCGTGGAGGGACCAGGAAAAGTTGTTGCTGATCTGGACACCTAGAAACCTGAAGCTCTCAACCATTTTCTCTTCATCCCCATTGATGTAGACAGGGGCATGTCCTCCACTATGCTTCCTGAAGTCGATGATTATCTTCTTTGGTTTATTGCCATTGAGGGAGAGATTATTGTCATCGTATCATTTCACCAGATTCTCTATCTCTTTCCTGGACTCTGTCTCCTCATTGTTTGTGATCCGACCCACTACGGTGGTGTCATCAGCAAACTTGAAAATGGAGTTGGAGTGGAATTTGGCCGCACAGTCATAAGTGTATAAGGAGTTTAGTAAGGGGCTGAGGACACAGCCTTGTGCGGCACTGGTGTTGAGGATAATCGTGGAGGAGGTGTTGTTGCCTATTCTTACTGATTGCAGTCTGTAGGTTTGGAAGTTCACAGAATCCAGTCACAGAGGGAGGAGCTGAGCCCTAGGCCACGGAGTTTGGAGATGCATTTTGTAGGAACAATGTTGTTGAAGGCTGAGCTGTAGTCGATGAATCGGAGTCTGACATAAGTGTCTTTGTTACCCAGGTGATCCAGGGTTGAGTTTAGGGTCAGGGAGATGTCGTCTGCTATGGACCTGTTGCGGCGATAAGCAAGCTGTAGTGGATCCAGGCAATCTGGGAGACCGGAGCTGATGTGTGCCTTGACTAACCTTTTGAAGCACTTCATAATGATGGATGCCAGAGCCACCGGGTGATAGTCATTAAGGCACGCTGCCTGGCTTTTCATCGGTACAGCAATAATGGTCATCTCCTTGAAGCAGGTAGAGACCTCAGATCAGTGTAAGGAGAAGTTAAAGGTGTCTGCAAATGCCCATGCCAGCTGGTCCGTGCAGAATCTGAATCTGCCTCCTTACCCGGTCTGGCCAACATGTGATGGCACGGTGGCACAGTGGATAGCACTGCTACCTCACAACACCAGGGACCCGGGTTCAATTCCGGCCTCGGGTCACTGTCTGTATGGAGTTGCCCTGTGGGGATTCTATGATTCTATGACCCACAGCAATGTAGTTGACTCTTAACTGCTCTCAGTTCAAGGGCAATTAGGAATGGGCAACAAACGCTGACCTTGTCAAGGATGCTGGCATCGCAAGAATGAAAGCTAGGTCAAGTTTCACCGTACCAACCGATTCAAGAACAACTTCTTCCCAGCTGCCACGAGACTTTTGAATGGACCCACCTCGCATTAAGTTGATCTTTCTCCACACCCTAATTATGACTGTAACATTCTGCACTCTCTCCTTTCCTTCTCTATGAACAGTATGCTTTGTATTGCGAGCAAGAAGCAATACTTTTTACTGCATTTTAACATGTGAGAATAATAAATCAAATCAAATGAAACCCTCAGTCCTGAGGAAGCTCCGCTCCTGGCTTATGATTGATCCACTCTCCGGGTTTGCGCGATGTCTGACATCCGGGTGCCTCCGACCCCCAGTCCGTGAACCGGGAGTCAGCTGCGCTCCGGGTTTTGCCGGTGACCGACATCCGGGTTTTCTCTCCCGCTGGCCCCACCCCTCCCAGGCTCAGGCCCCGCCCCCTCCCCGCCGGCGCCGCGTCATCAGCCGGAGACAAGATGGCGGGCGGGAGGCCGCTGGGCTCCGGAGGCTGTGTAAACGGCGGCCTGCCTCGCGTCGCTCCTGCCGCCGGCTCCAGCCTGCACTGGTGAAGCAGCGCCGCCACCGTAATCTCAGCCCCCCCGGGGGGGAGGCTCGCTTCCCTCCCCATCCTCCCGGCGCTCAGTGAAGGGACCGGAGCCCCGCGATTGTGCCGAGGCGGACAGAGCCGAGTCTTTGTGGACAGCGGGTCGGAGGCGGCCATGTATTTCCTCAGCGGCTGGCCCCGGCGGCTCCTGTGTCCCCTCAAGGGCTCGGAGAAACCGTTTTACATCCAGCCTGACTCGCGGAGACTGATCTTCGCACTCCTGTCGCAGACACAGATCAGCCTGTGGTACAGCAGGGTGAGTAGAACAGCAGCATCTGCAGCACCCTCAGCCCAACAATACGTGTCATATATCTGTGTGTGTGTGTGTGCCACATATATATATATATATATCTGTGTGTGTCTGCCACATATATATATATATATATATATATATCTGTGTGTGTGTCTGCCACATATATATATATATATATATGTGTGTGTGTCTGCCACATATATATATATATGTGTGTGTGTCTGCCACATATATATATGTGTGTGTGTGTCTGCCACATATATATATGTGTGTGTGTGTCTGCCACATATATATATGTGTGTGTGTGTCTGCCACATATATATATGTGTGTGTGTGTCTGCCACATATATTCAGGTGAGTGGCCACTCACCTGAAGAAGGGGCTCAGAGCCTCGAAAGCTTGTGTGGCTTTTGCTACCAAATAAACCTGTTGGACTTTAACCTGGTGTTGTTAAACTTCTTACTGTGTTTACCCCAGTCCAACGCCGGCATCTCCACATCATGACATATATATATGTGTGTGTGTCTGCCACATATATATATGTGTGTGTCTGCCACATATATATGTGTGTGTGTGTCTGCCACATATATATATATGTGTGTGTGTCTGCCACATATATATATGTGTGTGTCTGCCACATATATATATGTGTGTGTGTGTCTGCCACATATATATATGTGTGTGTGTGTCTGCCACATATATATGTGTGTGTGTCTGCCACATATATATATATGTGTGTGTCTGCCACATATATATATATATGTGTGTGTCTGCCACATATATATATATCTGTGTGTGTGTCTGCCACATATATATATATCTGTGTGTGTGTCTGCCACATATATATATATCTGTGTGTGTGTCTGCCACATATATATATATCTGTGTGTGTCTGCCACATATATATATATCTGTGTGTGTGTCTGCCACATATATATATATCTGTGTGTGTGTCTGCCACATATATATATATCTGTGTGTGTCTGCCACATATATATATATATCTGTGTGTGTGTCTGCCACATATATATATATATCTGTGTGTGTGTCTGCCACATATATATATATATCTGTGTGTGTGTCTGCCACATATATATATATATCTGTGTGTGTGTCTGCCACATATATATATATATCTGTGTGTGTGTCTGCCACATATATATATATATCTGTGTGTGTGTCTGCCACATATATATATATCTGTGTGTGTGTCTGCCACATATATATATATCTGTGTGTGTGTCTGCCACATATATATATATCTGTGTGTGTGTCTGCCACATATATATATATCTGTGTGTGTGTCTGCCACATATATATATATCTGTGTGTGTGTCTGCCACATATATATATATCTGTGTGTGTGTCTGCCACATATATATATATATCTGTGTGTGTGTCTGCCACATATATATATATCTGTGTGTGTGTCTGCCACATATATATATATCTGTGTGTGTGTCTGCCACATATATATATATCTGTGTGTGTGTCTGCCACATATATATATATCTGTGTGTGTGTCTGCCACATATATATATATCTGTGTGTGTGTCTGCCACATATATATATATCTGTGTGTGTGTCTGCCACATATATATATATCTGTGTGTGTGTCTGCCACATATATATATATCTGTGTGTGTGTCTGCCACATATATATATATCTGTGTGTGTGTCTGCCACATATATATATATCTGTGTGTGTGTCTGCCACATATATATATATCTGTGTGTGTGTCTGCCACATATATATATCTGTGTGTGTCTGCCACATATATATATATCTGTGTGTGTGTCTGCCACATATATATATATCTGTGTGTGTGTCTGCCACATATATATATATCTGTGTGTGTGTCTGCCACATATATATATATCTGTGTGTGTGTCTGCCACATATATATATATCTGTGTGTGTCTGCCACATATATATATATCTGTGTGTGTGTCTGCCACATATATATATATCTGTGTGTGTGTCTGCCACATATATATATATCTGTGTGTGTGTCTGCCACATATATATATATCTGTGTGTGTCTGCCACATATATATATATCTGTGTGTGTGTCTGCCACATATATATATATCTGTGTGTGTGTCTGCCACATATATATATATCTGTGTGTGTGTCTGCCACATATATATATATCTGTGTGTGTGTCTGCCACATATATATATATCTGTGTGTGTGTCTGCCACATATATATATATCTGTGTGTGTGTCTGCCACATATATATATATCTGTGTGTGTGTCTGCCACATATATATATATCTGTGTGTGTGTCTGCCACATATATATATATCTGTGTGTGTGTCTGCCACATATATATATATCTGTGTGTGTGTCTGCCACATATATATATATCTGTGTGTGTGTCTGCCACATATATATCTGTGTGTGTGTCTGCCACATATATATATATCTGTGTGTGTGTCTGCCACATATATGTATATCTGTGTGTGTCTGCCACATATATGTATATCTGTGTGTGTCTGCCACATCTATATGTATATCTGTGCGTGTGTCTGCCACATATATATGTATATCTGTGCGTGTGTCTGCCACATATATATGTATATCTGTGCGTGTGTCTGCCACATATATATATATATATCTGTGCGTGTGTCTGCCACATATATATATATATATCTGTGCGTGTGTCTGCCACATATATATATATATATATATCTGTGCGTGTGTCTGCCACATATATATATATATATCTGTGCGTGTGTCTGCCACATATATATACATATATATATCTGTGCGTGTGTCTGCCACAT
Organism: Mustelus asterias; assembly: GCF_964213995.1. Classification (NCBI taxonomy): domain Eukaryota; kingdom Metazoa; phylum Chordata; class Chondrichthyes; order Carcharhiniformes; family Triakidae; genus Mustelus; species Mustelus asterias. The sequence continues at coordinate 17,409,483 of NC_135806.1, forward strand.
ATATATATATATATATCTGTGCGTGTGTCTGCCACATATATATATATATATATATCTGTGCGTGTGTCTGCCACATATATATATATATATATCTGTGCGTGTGTCTGCCACATATATATATATATATCTGTGCGTGTGTCTGCCACATATATATATATATATATCTGTGCGTGTGTCTGCCACATATATATATATATCTGTGCGTGTGTCTGCCACATATATATATATATATCTGTGCGTGTCTGCCACATATATATATATATATATATCTGTGCGTGTGTCTGCCACATATATATATATATATCTGTGCGTGTGTCTGCCACATATATCTGTGCGTGTGTCTGCCACATATATATATATATCTGTGCGTGTGTCTGCCACATATATATATATATCTGTGCGTGTGTCTGCCACATATATATATATATATCTGTGCGTGTGTCTGCCACATATATATATATATATATATATATCTGTGCGTGTGTCTGCCACATATATATATATATATATCTGTGCGTGTGTCTGCCACATATATATATGTATATCTGTGTGTGTGTCTGCCACATATATATATATATATATATATATATATATATCTGTGTGTGTCTGCCACATATATATATATATCTGTGTGTCTGCCACGTATATATATATATATATCTGTGTGTGTCTGCCACGTATATATGTGTGCGTCTGCCACATATGTATGTGTGTGTGCGTCTGCCACATGTATGTGTGTGCGTCTGCCACATGTATGTGTGCGTCTTCCACATATGTATGTGTGTGTGCGTCTTCCACATATGTATGTGTGTGTGCGTCTGCCACATACGTATGTGTGTGTGTGCGTCTGCCACATACGTATGTGTGTGTGTGCGTCTGCCACATACGTATGTGTGTGTGTGCGTCTGCCACATACGTATGTGTGTGTGTGCGTCTGCCACATACGTATGTGTGTGTGTGCGTCTGCCACATACGTATGTGTGTGTGTGCGTCTGCCACATACGTATGTGTGTGTGTGCGTCTGCCACATACGTATGTGTGTGTGTGCGTCTGCCACATACGTATGTGTGTGTGTGCGTCTGCCACATACGTATGTGTGTGTGTGCGTCTGCCACATACGTATGTGTGTGTGTGCGTCTGCCACATACGTATGTGTGTGTGTGCGTCTGCCACATACGTATGTGTGTGTGTGCGTCTGCCACATACGTATGTGTGTGTGTGCGTCTGCCACATACGTATGTGTGTGTGTGCGTCTGCCACATACGTATGTGTGTGTGTGCGTCTGCCACATACGTATGTGTGTGTGTGCGTCTGCCACATACGTATGTGTGTGTGCGTCTGCCACATACGTATGTGTGTGTGCGTCTGCCACATATGTATGTGTGTGCGTCTGCCACATATGTATGTGTGTGCGTCTGCCACATATGTATGTGTGTGCGTCTGCCACATATGTATGTGTGTGCGTCTGCCACATATGTATGTGTGTGCGTCTGCCACATATGTATGTGTGTGCGTCTGCCACATATGTATGTGTGTGCGCGTCTGCCACATATGTATGTGTGTGTGCGTCTGCCACATATGTATGTGTGTGTGTGCGTCTGCCACATATGTGTGTGTGCGTCTGCCACATATGTATGTGTGTGCGCGCGTCTGCCACGTGTGTGTGTGTGCGCGTCTGCCACATATGTATGTGTGTGTGTGCGCGTCTGCCACATATGTATGTGTGTGTGTGCGCGTCTGCCACATATGTATGTGTGTGTGTGCGCGTCTGCCACATATGTATGTGTGTGTGTGCGCGTCTGCCACATATGTATGTGTGTGTGTGCGCGTCTGCCACATATGTATGTGTGTGTGTGCGCGTCTGCCACATATGTATGTGTGTGTGTGCGCGTCTGCCACATATGTGTGTGTGCGCGTCTGCCACATATGTGTGTGTGTGTGCGCGTCTGCCACATATGTATGTGTGTGTGTGCGCGTCTGCCACATATGTATGTGTGTGTGTGCGCGTCTGCCACATATGTATGTGTGTGTGTGCGCGTCTGCCACATATGTATGTGTGTGTGTGCGCGTCTGCCACATATGTATGTGTGTGTGTGCGCGTCTGCCACATATGTATGTGTGTGCGCGTCTGCCACATATGTATGTGTGTGTGTGCGCGTCTGCCACATATGTATGTGTGTGTGTGCGCGTCTGCCACATATGTATGTGTGTGTGTGCGCGTCTGCCACATATGTATGTGTGTGTGTGCGCGTCTGCCACATATGTATGTGTGTGTGTGCGCGTCTGCCACATATGTATGTGTGTGTGTGCGCGTCTGCCACATATGTATGTGTGTGTGCGCGTCTGCCACATATGTATGTGTGTGTGTGCGCGTCTGCCACATATGTATGTGTGTGTGTGCGCGTCTGCCACATATGTATGTGTGTGTGTGCGCGTCTGCCACATATGTATGTGTGTGTGCGCGTCTGCCACATATGTATGTGTGTGTGTGCGCGTCTGCCACATATGTATGTGTGTGTGTGCGCGTCTGCCACATATGTATGTGTGTGTGTGCGCGTCTGCCACATATGTATGTGTGTGTGTGCGCGTCTGCCACATATGTATGTGTGTGTGTGCGCGTCTGCCACATATGTATGTGTGTGTGCGCGTCTGCCACATATGTATGTGTGTGTGTGCGCGTCTGCCACATATGTATGTGTGTGTGTGCGCGTCTGCCACATATGTATGTGTGTGTGTGCGCGTCTGCCACATATGTATGTGTGTGTGCGCGCGTCTGCCACATATGTATGTGTGTGTGCGCGCGTCTGCCACATATGTATGTGTGTGTGCGCGCGTCTGCCACATATGTATGTGTGTGTGCGCGCGTCTGCCACATATGTATGTGTGTGTGCGCGCGTCTGCCACATATGTATGTGTGTGTGCGCGCGTCTGCCACATATGTATGTGTGTGTGCGCGCGTCTGCCACATATGTATGTGTGTGTGCGCGCGTCTGCCACATATGTATGTGTGTGTGTGCGCGTCTGCCACATATGTATGTGTGTGTGTGCGCGTCTGCCACATATGTATGTGTGTGTGTGCGCGTCTGCCACATATGTATGTGTGTGTGTGCGCGTCTGCCACATATGTATGTGTGTGTGTGCGCGTCTGCCACATATGTATGTGTGTGTGTGCGCGTCTGCCACATATGTATGTGTGTGTGTGCGCGTCTGCCACATATGTATGTGTGTGTGTGCGCGTCTGCCACATATGTATGTGTGTGTGTGCGCGTCTGCCACATATGTATGTGTGTGTGTGCGCGTCTGCCACATATGTATGTGTGCCATGATTTATTATTCCCATGTATTAACATGGTGAAAAGTATTGTTTCTTGCGCGCTATGCAGACAAAGTATACCGTTCATAGAGAAGGAAACGAGAGAGTGCAGAATGTAGTTACAGTTGTAGCTAGGATGTAGAGAAAGATCAACTTAATGCAAATTAAGTCCATCCCAAAGTCTGACAGCAACAGGGAAGAAACTGTTCTTGAGTTGGGTGGTACGTGACCTCAGACTTTTATATCTTTTACCCGACGGAAGAAGGTGGAAGAGAGAATACCCGGGGTGTGTGGGGTCCTTAATTATGCTGGCTGTTTTGCCGAGGCAGCATGAAGTGGTATATAATGTTTGTAATATTTCTTTAGTTATATTACTATTTCTCCCTTGTTTACATTCTGGTTCAGCTTGATAAAATTGTAATTTGTGTAAGATAACATTGTTTCAGAAAGAGGCGGCATGGTAGCACAGTGGTTAGCACTGCTGCTTCACAGCCTCAGGGACCTGGGTTCGATTCCCGCTTGGGTCACTGTCTGTGTGGAGTTTGCACATTCTCCTCGTGTCTGTGTGGGTTTCCTCCGGGTGCTCCGGTTTCCTCCCACAGTCCAAAGATGTGCGGGTTAGGTTGATTGGCCAGGTTAAAAAAAAATTGCCCCTTAGAGTCCTGAGATGCGTAGGTTAGAGGGATTAGCGGGTAAATGTGGGGGTAGTGGGGGTGGGGCCTGGGTGGGATTGTGGTCGGTGCGGACTCGATGGGCCGAATGGTCTCGTTCTGCACTGTAGTGTTTCTATGATTTTAAAAAGCAGAAATGTCAATTGAAGTTGTTTTCTGTGTTGGTTTTGGAGCAGTTTGCATTGCATAAGTATCAAAGCAGATCTAATCTCCTCCTCCTTGGCGACCATGGATTTCCACTGGTTTGGTCTATAATTATGCTTAGCAAAGTACTGCAGTGGTTTGCCATTGCTTTCTGCAGTACGTCTGACCAGGAAACTCTCCCCTTACTATCTGCCTTCAGGAATACGGACTGATAAACAACCTGTTTAGCCACATAATGAAGACACCTTTCATGGCCATTATGTTCTGGAGTGAGACCTGAACCTGGGGCTCCTGGCCCAGAGATAGGAACCTGACCATGGCACCATAACATCTCATAGACCCAATTCTGGACAAGCTAAATTGCATTTGACTTGCAGGATTTTTTTATAGTGGAATTAACAAAAATGTTTCAACTTAACATCAGAAACAACTTGCTTAACTGCACCAGCGTGGTTTTCTGGCAGTGTTTGCTGAATTGCACAAATGAGGCAGTGGGTGCTCAGTCGTTGAGTATATGGAAGGCTGAGATTGATTAGATTTTTGGACTTTGAGGGAATCTGGCAGAAAAGTGGAGTTCGGGTTAAGGATGTGCCATGTTCTTAAAAAATGGCAGAGAAGGCCCGAGGGGTCAAATGGCCTATTCCTTCAATTTTAAGTTTCTTTTTCATTTATAAAATAGTTAAAGGGGAAAGCTATTGGACCTTAGTTACAAGTGTCAACTTCAAAAGCCATTACTTTTGCAGATATACAGTTCATATATTGATTATTTGCTATGGAAACTGCCCAGAGTATAAACAGATATTTTTGCAGCCAAGGGAGCACCATCCAGCATTTCAGAGTAACCAGTGGTTAGCTTGTGACAACTTTAATGCTGTGGTGAAACAGAAAACAGGGTGGCACAGTGGTTAGCACTGCTGCCTCACAGTGCCAGGGACTCTGGTTCTATTCCAGGCTTGGGTCACTGTCTGTGCGGAGTCTGCACGTTCTCCCCGTGTCTGCGTGGGTTTCCTCCAGGTGCTCCGTTTTCCTCCCACAGTCCAAAAGATGTGCAGATTAGGTGCGTTGGCCATGCTAAATTCTCCCTCAGTGTACCCAAACAGGCGCTGGAGTGTGACTGGGGGATGTTCACAGTAACTTTATTGCAGTGATAATGTATCTACTGACTAATAAATTAACTTTAAAATGTTGGAAAATCTCAGCAGGTCTGACAGCATCTGTAGAGAGAGAGAGAATGGAGCCACCGTTTTGAGTCTGGATGACCCTTCATTAGAGCTGATGGATAGAAATAGCTTGCATTTAAATACTGCGTGTACTGTAAAGCTGAAATATCGGACAGAAAGTGCTGACTTTTTCCATCACGCCAGGCAACATCTGTGAAGAAAGAAACAGTTAATGCTTTAGGTTGATAAAATGTAGTTGACTTGAATCATTAACTGTTCTTTCTCTACAGATGCAGCCTAACCTGTTGAGTGTTTCCAGCATTTTCTGTTTGTATTGTATTTAAGTCTCTATCATGTGCCTCTTTCCCTCCCTTCCTGTCCCCATCCTCTTCACTTTTTTTGCCATGTAGGCTCTTGAATTTTACAAAGAATTAATTACTTTAAAATGTCTCAGTTGTTGTACAGGAAGGACCTATGAATAGCAAATGAGTAATGCATTGATTTGTGTTTGTGGAACTGGTTGAGAAGGGGTTATTAACTAAAGAATCAGGAAAACTCCATGCACTTTGAATAGTACATTGAATACTACATTTATTATGAGCTCAAAAGGTGCTTAAACGCACAAGCATCTGAGGTGCTGGAGGGTGCTATCAACTGAGTCAAGAAGCTAATATCTATTAAGTTTTTCACTGGAAAGTAAGCAGTATATGTTAATAGATACTCCAGAGATTTGATTAAGTATTGAGCTCAAAACCATAGCATGTCATGGTTGGTGATAGAATCATACCATTAACATTCCAACAGTAACACTTTGCTAATTACAAAAATAGATGAATATGTGCTGATTGCAGATAATAGTTTGGGGAGCAATCTGCCAGATAGTAACCTAGCACTCCATTTAAGTTTTTGTAGATTGCAGAGAAAATAGTAAACAGTAAATTGTATCATAGGACCAATTAAATGGTGAGAAAAATTAAAATAATACTTTGTGCAGTCTTTTAGGTTCAATCTGCTAGCTCGGTACAATTTAGGGACACTCTAAGAAATAGGAGTAGGCCATTCAACCCCTCAAGCTTGCTCTGCCATTCAATAAATGTCATTCCCATAGCACCCAAAAATCTGTCAATCTCAGTCGTGTCTGAGCACCCACAGCACCCTGGGATGGAAAATATCAAAGTTTGAAATTAAGTAAAGTTTGTAAAATTAAACTTTATTTATTAGTCGCAAGTAGGTTTACAGTAACACTACAATGAAGTTACTGTGAAACTTCACAACTGTGTATGAAGAAACTTTTACCTCATCTCAGTCCTAAATGGCCGACCTCTATCCTAAGTCTTGACTTTATACACACTCGTTCTGAATTTCCAGCCAGGGGAAACAACCTCTCAGAATCTACCTTGTCAAGCCCCCTCAGAATCTTGTTTCATGTTTGGGTTCAACCACCTGCTCCATGCTGTGACCTTTTAGTTATATGCAACCATTTAGACTTCAAACATAAGGACATTGAGATAGGTGGTTCAGGTTATGGAGGTTCCTTTTTCAGATTTGTTCTATTATGTTGTGACTGACGAGGCTTCTTATTAGTTCCAACTCTGTAGTTACCCTCAGATGATAGGCTCTATTATCTCTCCACCGATGCTGTTGTAGGATCTACAGTGCAGAAGGAGGCTATTTGGCCCATCGAGTCTGCACTGACAACAATCCCACCAGGTCCCATCCCCGTAACTCCACATATTTACCCTCCTAATCCCCCTGACACTAAGGGGCAGTTTATCATGGCCAATTAACCTAACCCGCACATCTTTGGACTTTAGGAGGAAACCGGAGCACCCAGAGGAAACCTACGCAGACACGAGGGGAATGTGCAAACTCCACACAGTCACCCGAGGCCGGAATTGAACCCAGGTCCCTGGTGCTTTGAGGCAGCAGTGCTAGCCACTGTGCCACCGTGTCACCCCCTGCTAAGACCTGCTGAGATTTTCCAGCATTTTCTGTTTTTGTTTCAGATTCCAGCATCAGCAGCATTTTGCCTTTATCTGATCATGGGCTGTTTAAGCAAGAATCATTAATTAGATAAGGTAGTGTAGCACGACAGTATGTGGAGCCATGCTCCAACATAAGCCTACATCTTCAGCAAAAGGGGTAGTAGGGGTTTGTGGAAATGCTGGGTTCCATTCACTGCTAGTTTTGGCTGGACAGCAGAAAGCTGTATTGGGTCCTGCTTTCATCTGTTAAACTGTTCACTTCTACATCAGCTGGGAATGCAAAAGCAAGTGCTGGCTTTTTTTTTCTCTGCTGTGGACCGTCATCTTAAGCCTCTCCATCCTCACCTCCAAATGTCGGAGCTTAGAGATTTATTTTGTCACTCAGGTTGAGACAATCCTACCAGCTGCCTCCGTTACTCTGCTCCAAGTAGCTCACCAGGCCAAGGTTCCCTCAAAATAGCCCCCCACCCTAGCTCTGAACTTGCATCTTTCCCTACTTTCTCTCTTTTCTCTCATTCCCAGCTCATCATGTCCATTCGACTCACCACCTACTTCCACAACCTTATTTTCACTAAACTACTCACCACCCAACTCCGACAAAGGGTGATCCTGACTCGAAACATTGGCTCTATTCTCTCTCCAGAGATGCTGCCAGACCTGCTGAGTTTTTCCAGCATTTTCTGTCTTTATTTCTGCAGTATCTTTCTTTTACCCAACCTCCCTTTCTGGCCCTCATTTTAGTTGATATAGTTAATGTTTTTTTCTCTTCAGGTACTGTTCCCTTTCCTTCATCACTATATCTGCCATCATCTCCCGTCTTTTTTTTAAAAAACCTGTCTACAAAGTCCTTAAATGTCTTGGCACCATTAAAAATTATCTCCTGGATCTCCAAGCTTGAAATCCTCCAGTCAAGTTTCCACCTCAGCCACGGTACTGAAGCAGCTATAATCAGAGTTATAAATGACATCCTTTTGTGAATGTACGAAAAACAAGCATTTTCCCTCTTCATTCTTCCCTGCCTGCAGCCTTGAATACAGTTAGAACATTCCCCTCCAGTGACTTTTCAGCTTTATCCAGCTGGGTGAGACTGCATTTGGCTGGATCCATTCTTTATCTATCCAATGATAGCCAGAGTAACACTTGCAACAGCTTCTCTGGTGTCTTCCAAGGATCAATCCTTGACCCCATTTTATTACATCATTCATTTAAACCAGATTAATTTTGATTTCTCACCTAAAATTAAGTAAGTTTAAGATTAAGTTTATTTATTAGTCACAAGTAGGCTTACATTCACACTGCAATGAAGCTACTGTGAAAATCTCCTAGTCCCCACACTCCGGGTACACTGAGGGAGAATTTAGCATGGCCAATTCACCTAACCTGCACATCTTTTGGGCTGTGGGAGGAAACTGGAGCACCTAGAGGAAACACACCCAGATGCAGGGAGAACATGCAGACTCTACACAGACAGTGACCCAACCAGTGCTAGCCACTGTGTAAGTTACTACACTTCCTAAAATTAAAACCTATATCCTAGCGATGCTACCTTCAGCTACCAATGCTCCACGTTCTGGGGTTCACTCACTAAGCCTCTCACTCTCTCTTTAAAACCAACTCTTTGACCACAAATATTTGACCATCTTCCCTAATATTGTCTACCGTGGCTCAGTGTCAAATCATCCTCTGCAGCATTCCTGTGGAAAGCCTTGGGATGTTCTATAATAAAGGAGTTATGTAAATACAAGTAGTTACTGTTGCACTATTTAGAAATTTGCATGCTATTTGACAAGATGTCTTAAAATCTAACTGCTTTGCAGGAGCGTTATATATTTGTATGCCATTCGTAAAATAATTCAATTGGTTATATGCAAAATCGGTACAACTAATCTTAAATGGTATTAATGATTTTATGTTCAAGCCAGGTTTATCGTGCAAGTTTAGCAAGCAATTCCAGATGTCGTCTCTATTATGATGGATAGTATTTCTTTAAGCTGCTGAGTTAGAAAAATCTGTACTTGTGATCATGACAGACACTACTTGCCTATGGAAACATTTGCAAAGCCTTCAGATCTTTAGTATTTTTTCTTAAGCATTTTGCAATAATTGATCATTGTATGGGGGGTGGAGAGGGATTCGGGGTTTTACGGCTACAAACGCTTCACATTTCTGCATTGACACTATTGTGGGACCTACTTGCTGATTCAGTGCTTGTACTTCAGCCTCTGACTTAGAGACTGGTGTTCAGGAATTGTCAAGAAATCTAGGTGTTTGCAGAGGACCACCCCAATATTTAAAGTACTATATTATGAGGTATTAGTAATTGCAGAGCCACCAGGAGTGAAGTTTTCCGCACAACGTGTTGTTATTCGCCCATCTCTGACATCGTTGAAAGGTAGAATGGAAGAAAACAATATTCTGTTTAGAGAAAAGTGATCCAAAGCGTGTCACCGTGACATAATCAGACAAAAGATGAATATCTGAATGAAGGGGGGAATGACCAAGAACTTGAGGCCCTTCTCAAAACCCAGTTATTTAATGGAGAAATGGATAGTGCTATAGTGAAAGTAATGGTGTAATAATTTGGGCTAAGCATCTCTCTCTCTCTCTCTCACTTGAAACAGTATTGCAAGTAGAAAATTTTTGTTCTGTCCACATGTAAACCTTTGGTTTTAAATATTTAATGTGCAAAGTCTAAAGTGCTGGTAATGTTATTGATGCTTAGCGGTATAATTATCTCTGCATGATCTTGGTTGCAAGTTTATCTTAAACTGAGATACAGTTTAAAAAGAGCATCAACATAGAATCAATAATGTTTGTAATCTTGGCTAATATAACCTGCATTCTTAGTTACTCTTTCAAGTTAGTGTTATTCCCTATCTCTCCATGACATGATGAATAATAATTTTCTTAAACCATTCAAATAGAACAAATTCCAAAATATGTTGATTCTTTCTGCCTCATCTGCAATGCAGTCTAACTTAATAGATTCTGAGAAATTGTTTTTGCATAGGGAAATGTTGACTGCATTGCAGGTAAGTAATGTTTAGTTTCAGTTTAACTTCAGGTTAAAAAGAAAACTGGTACAATATAGTAAATTCTGGGACTTTACATGACTGAGAAGGAAAGCATTGCCTGTCTCTTCAAGCAGATGGTATTTTCATGTGCCTACCCACTAGGGTGCCTCCATAAAACTTGGCATGGTAGGCTTCCCTCCTGTGAGAGATGACGTATATCTGTCAAAGCATACAAAAATGTTGAATCCCTCATTAAAACTTTGGTTAAAATACCAAGTCATTGATAGGTGACGGAACACAGGTCTGGGGAGAAGTTGAAGACTTGATTGTTTAGTTTGCTGCCAGAATGTTCATCAGAATTGATCCCACTTTGAAATCAGTACCGTGGGTCTGTCTGATTGTTTTGTGCCAACTTACTATTTGGAGATCTACCAGGTTGCAACACTAGTGAGTTGACAGTCATACACTCGAGATATGCAGATCACAATGAGTCAGAAGAGGTACTACAAAAATTGTAAACAATGTGAAAGCAAAGATTGTTGAACATGAAGTAAGAATGAATGTGAAGAAGACCAAGATGATGATGAGCAGAGACCTAGCCCCAGAAGTGAAAAATGAAGCAAAGGGATAAGTCCTGGAAAAGTGAAAAGGTTCATATATCTTAAACAGATTATCACAAGCGATGGGAAATATGATTGTGAGATCCAATGGAGAATTTAGATGGCCAAGATCCACTTTGTCAGAATGAAACACATTTCAACATCAACAAAACTGGACCTGAATCAGGAAAAGATTGAGTTGCCAAATCTTGTCATCTATGTTCTATGCCTCAGACGTGAACAACATTAGACTATTGATGAGCAGAATGCATTTTAGACATGGGCATATAGGAGGTTGTTCCGCATATCTGACTCAGACTAATGAGGAAGTGCTGGAAACGGCTGGAGAAAAGAGGAAATTGGTGTGCAACACTAGAGAGAGGTACAATATTTTGATCACATTAAAGCAGATGGGACAATTATGGAAGGAAAGATTGGCGGAAAACGTAGGAAAGGGAATCAGGAGAAAATGAATGAAGGGTAAATAGAATGAATGAGGTTGACCAATATGGAATGTGTAAGGGCAACACAGGACATAATGGATGGAGATCCGTGGGAGTCTTCTTTCTGGAAAGATGGCAACACCAATGAATGAATGACCTATTTGGAATTCATGTGTTATATTATCTCGTAAGTTTCTGAGGGGGGGAAACTGATGTAAATATGCTAGGGAAGGAAGGATATTTGATACACAGAATGGAAATGCAATACTGAGAACAGGTTTTATTGACTATCCTGTCGGACTACATGGAGGGTGCACACTGCAAGACTAAAATTGGTCTCCAGCAAATGGGCAATGGCACAGCCCCTGTAACAAGGTGTGCAATACATTCAGTTGCTGATTCACTCACTATTGCTCAGTGCGTACATTTCTGAATGTCCGTTTCACTGTCTACACCTTTCACATTTTAGATGATTTTGGGATGGATGCACTGCTTTAGTAAAATTATGCAAATCTCTCTCTTTAATCCCCTGCCAAAATTATTATTCAACTGAGTAACTGTGGTAACTAGGTCTCAGAGCAGCCTGGCATGATGTACCTTTTCTTTTCTATCTCCTTTTCCTCACCTTCCTCCTATTTTAAAAAAAAAATGCATTATGTGCACTTTAGGCCTCATAGGGATTAGCAGTTCACGATGTTGAACTGCTGATGTGAAACTTCTAACACTAATGACGTTGTCCTGTGGAGTCAACAGATAACTTTATCTTGTACGAATTAGCAGTGCGGTTCCTGCTCATTTTCAGCTTTTGGAATTTTTGTAATTTAAAACCAAGTACAGAAATTTGCTCTTCCTGACGTGGATTTGCCCGGTAACAGCTGAACCCAGAATTAATAAAGGGATTGATGGGATGTAATTACTCAGCAACAAGGGAGAATATGCCTGGTGACAGCAGTAGCCAATACTTAGGTGAAATAATGAGATGCTTAGCAAAATAGGATCAGATGTAAATAGCCCTCTCATCAGAAAGCAGTTAACCTAAAGGACTCCGATCTATGGAGGCATACAGATGTTAATTTTCAAGAGTCAAGGAATATTGGGGAGACGGGCTCCCAAAATACAGTAAGCAGAATCAGAGAACAGGGGTATAACTGTTCACTTTTGCAGAAGCAGAGAGGACAGTTTAACATCTAACAGTCAACCAGTTAAGAGCAGAGGCCACTTCTTGGCCTTTTGGCTAAGATCAAGCCAAATTACTATAGAGGGAGTGCAGTGAATGTTTACCAGGCTGATTCATGGGATTGCAGGTCTAAATTGTTTAGGATTAGATTCTCTGGAGTTTAGTAGAGTGAGGGGCTCCCCTAAAAACTTTTAAAATTCTAATAGGATTAGACATGGTAGATTCAGAATGTTCCTGATTGGTGTGGGAGTCCAGAAATAGGTGTCATAGTTTGAGGATAAGGGATAAACCTTTTAAGGCTAAATTCCTAAAAGAACAAATTTCTTTATCCGGAGAGTGGTGAAATTGTGGAATTTACTACCACAAAGTAGTTGAGGCCCAAACGTGTGATTTCAAGGAGGAATTAGATACAGCTCTTAAGGCTAAAGGAATCAAGCGATATGTGGGGCCAGGGGCTGGAGGGGGGGGTGGGTGATCAGGGTATTGAATTTGATGATCAGCCATGATCACAATGAATGATGGAAGGCGGAACGGCCTACTCCTATTTTCTGAGTATGTTTCTATGTATGTAAACTATTCTGATATAATCTGGTTTCGTCACTTTCTTAACCATATGCATTACAAAAATTTATATTTTTGTAACATGTTTAACATAAATCCTAAGGCACTTCACATAAGCATTATAAAACAAAATGTGACAGCCATATAAGGATGCATTAGGTCAGATGACCAAAAACTTGGTGAAAGAGTTAGGTTTTAAGAATTGTCTTGAAGGAAGAGAAGTGGTTGGAGAGGTGCAGGGAGGTAGTCCAGGGCTTGGGCAACTGAAGGTGTCACCACCAATAGTGGAATGATTACAATCTATATGTTGAAGAGGCCAGAACAAGAGGAAGCACAGATATGTCAAAAGGTTGTGGAGCTAGAGGAGGTGAGAGAGTGGAGGAACAAGTCCATGGAGGGATTTGAAAACACAAGAATTTTAAAGTCAAGATGTCGCTTGACCAGTAGCCAGTGTAAGTCAGCAAGCACAGGTATGATCGGTGAATGAGTCTTGGTTAAGATGAGGCAAGTTAAGACACAAGCAGAAGAATTTTGGTGACTCCTAGTTTACAGAGGGAAGAATTTGGAAGACCAACAAAAAGTGAGTAGTAACAGTCAAGTCTAGAAGTAAGGTGTGAATGAGGATTTTGGCAGCAGCTGAGAGGAGAAATCGAGCAATGCTACAGAGGTGGAAATGGGGCGATAGTGCAAATATATGATGGGGCTCTCAGCTCGGAGTCAAATAGTGACACCAAGTTTTTGCCAGGGAAAAGGATTAAGTCGATAGCTGGAGAATGGGATCGAAGAGGATGTTTCAGTCTGTCTTGTGTTTAATTAGAGGAAACTTGTGCTGGATATCAGATAAGCAGTCTGATAATTTAGCAATGTGGAAGGAGTCGCGTAATAGTGTGCCAATCAGACTGAGGCAGAGTTGTGTCAGTCAGCATACATGTGAAAAATAGCACTCTTGTTGCTGAGGAGTGTGATGCCCAGAAACGGGTGGGGGCAAAGGAGCTAGATCAACGGGTGACACCTACATTGTAAGAACAAAAAGGGAAGCCATTGCAATTGGTTGTGATCAAGTAATAATAGGCCTAGGTGAGAGCAATCCAAACCAACTGGACAATGGCTTTCAAAGAGGATGGTGTGGTCATCTATGTCAAAGGCTGCAAACAGGTTGAGAAGAGGAAGTTTACCTTGTCATAGCCATCTGGCCTGTCATTAATTGCTTTTCTCTTTGTAAGATTTTTCTTAAAACCAACTTCTTTGAGAGAACTTTTGATCAAGTGGCTTGGTGTCATAATTTCTTATCATAGCCCTGTGAAGCACTTTGAGATCCTTGTTGTCTTAAAAGATACTACATAAATTTAAGTTGCTGTCTTGTCTTTGATGGCTATTTTGGCACTGCTAGGGGTGGAAAACGGATTAGAGGGATTCAAACATGGAGTTCCTGGAAAGGTGGGCAAGGATTTGGGAGGTGTCATCATGTTCAAGGAAATGGATCGATTGTTTGCAAGAATGGTAGAGGTCGAGCGTTGGCTTTTTGAGGAGCGGGGTGATGAAGGTAGATTTGAAGTTTGGCGGGGGGTGGGGTGGGTGGTGGCTGGGAGGGAAGCAACACATTTATCGACGTACAGTATCCAATCCAACTGGGGCAGAGAATAATGTGACTTTAGAGATTTGACAGTTTGGCTTGGGAGGAAAATTGTACGAAGAATAATTGAGCTAAAATTTTCTCGGATTGTAAACAGGACACGGCCAGTGACCTTCATATATATCTGTGCTCGTTGTTTGAAAGTTGTATCCTACTCATCCCTGTCCTTAATTATGCAAATGTTGTCTTTACAAATGCACAACCAGTTTTCTTTCGAAGTTACTGTTGAATCTTGTTCACCACCTTATTCAGTGATTGCATTCGAGGTAATAACTTCTGCAAACATTTTTGCCTCCTCTGTCTTTTGGGTTTTTTGCGAATTATCTTAAATCTGTATCCTCTGGTAATCAACCCTCCTTCCAGTGCAAACATTTTCTGTGTTTACTGTATCAAAGCCTTTCAAGATTTTGAACACCAAAATCAAATCTCTCCATAATAATTCTTCCAAGGAGAATAATGGAATTTCACAGTAACTTTATTGCAGTGTTAATGTAAGCCTTACTTGTGACTAATAAACTTTAACTTAATCCTAGTTTCTCTAGTCTCTCCACATAACTAACGTCCCTCATCCCTGATATAATTTCAGTAAATTCCTCTGCACCTGATTCACGGTCATAACATGACCCCAGTGCAAGACCTAAACATCTTATTAAAGTATGTTGCTGAGCATCTTAAGCCATATGTGGGTTTTTTTTTGGGGGGGGGGGGGAAAGAGGAGAGAATTTAAGTTGCCTTGGAGATGATACAGTAGAAAAAGGATTAAGATTATTTGTACTGTCCCAGTAATATTTGTTAAAGCTTCAAAGGATGAGACAAAGCAATCAAATTTGTGCTAGATATTGATGAAGGTAAACTGTCTGTTAACAACAAGGTGAATTGGATTGTTCTTGAGTCAGTGTTCAGGTGTAATGTCATAATTTTTGTCAGTGCAGAGAAAGCTCATTAATTAGCAGTGTTCTTATGGCCTGAATAGTGGGAATTGACTCAAAACAATGTTTGTGTTAATGAGATTAACTGAATCCTGACAACAGGGGAAACCACTCTTTTGAAACAGTTCTGCAACAGGGCTATTTGCTTACTTTCCTGGTTTCCAAACCAGAAGGCATTTTTCTTTTAAGAAAATCCTTGGTTCAAAAGTGATATTAAAGCTATGGGCTCCCTTTTCAAAGCTCAATGTCAAATTAGATCAGTCGCAAAACAGAATGTTTCATTTTTAATTTTGCACCCATGCTATCTACCTATTCTGCAACAAAATAAAGGGGGCTGGAATTGACGCATGATTTTGTTTTTCTATTTTTTGTGTGAGCACCCAGTGATTAAAGGGAACAACCTCTTGAAATTTATACCTAAAAGGTAATTGACCCAACCAAGAATGGTAAGATGAATTTCTCTTGACAACAGTAAATGTCCTATGGGAAGTATGTTTGGGCAATTTCAAAGTGGTTTCTACCGAAGCTGCCTTTAATTTTGCACAGAATTTTTTTTTATTCCAATTCAATCAAATCCAATCCAATTCAGAGTCTCAACAAGTTGAGACATTTCCGATCCAGGCTGACAAGATGGGGCCTCCACTCCTGTCTTGGGCCTGATCTACATGAGCCAAGCTGATTGGAGTAGGTGCAGGTCCTCCTCCAAGGCTTCATCTCATTTGCATCTTAGCCAAAAGGCCGAGATGCCGCTTTTAAAAATTGCTTCAAATGAAGCTTAAATGTAACCTAATGACCTCAACCAAGTGCTGCATCCTATCCATACTACACTTGATCTTAGCCAAAAGCGCAAGAATACTGTTTGCACAGAATACTTCAATGGACAGGGGTGTGGGTAATGAAGATTGCTTGGGCGGCGGTTGGGGGGGGGGGAGAGGGGCGGTTTAGGGTTAAGTACTTTGTTAGAACTATATTGTGCATCTTGCCCGTACTGGATGCTATTACTGGCTGTTGTAGGAAGGAGGGAAAAGTTTAATAATTCTGATGCAAAACATTAGTGTCCTTCAGATTAAAGACAAATATTTACCAGAATATTGAGAATACTTATAGGGTTAGCCTAAATTTATAATAGAATAACGAGCAAATTGCACTTATTTTGAAGAACTTCACAACGTCCTATGTCAATGCAGTATTTTTAACAAAGTAGTCACCATTGTAATGTAAGGCAATAAATATATCATAACTTTAAAATGCAAACATGGACTTGAGAGAATTACGATAAACCATAGTGGTGGGTGTGTGAATTTTTTGTTTTGGCACTGTCTTATTTTAAAATTTGTATCCCTTGTTTTCAGTCCACCTTGGCATCTTGCCAATCTCTCCTCCAATCCCACATTTCTGGCTTTTTGTGCCTGTCCTCCACCCCCTCACTTTCTTTGTTACACCATTGGGAGGCTTGTCTTTAGCTACCTATGCCCTAATCTCTGAAATTTGTCCCTAAACCTCTTGCCTCCTATCACTCTTTGTTTTAGATGTCTTTGAAGTTTTTTTTATTTATTAGTGTCACAAGTAGGTTTACATTAACACTGCAATGAGATTACTGTGAAAATCCCCTAGTCACCACACTCTGGCACCTGTTTAGGTACACTGGCCATGCACCTAACCAGCACATCTTTCGGACTGTGGGAGGAAACCCAAGCAGACATTGGGAGAACATGCAGTCAGCGCACAGAGAGTGACCCAAGCCGGGAATCAAACCCAGGCTGTGAGGCAGCAGTGCTATCCACTGTGCCACCTTGCTGCCCCAACAATTTGCTGTTTTGGCTAAGTTTTTATTACTTTTCCCTTGTATCTCCTTACGTGGTGGCGTCAACGGTTTTCTTTGATAACGCTTCTGTAAATTACCTCGGGCTTTTTGTTTCATTAAGCCACTATATAAGTACAAGTTGAGGTGGTGGTGTTGAAAAACACCCAGCAGTGCAACTATCAGTTTTCTTTGGACTTTCTAATCTTGGGTTGTATGTCAAGGCCATTGTAAATTATAACAGTTGAAGTATTGGTATGTCTTACTGCAGCTGTGCAGGGCCTTGTTTAGACCACACCTGCAGTTTTGGTCCCCTTATCTAAGAAAGGATATACTTGCCATAGAGGGAGTACAGAGAAGGTTCTGCAGACTGAGTCCTGGGATGACAGGATTGTTGTATGAGGAGAGATTGTGTCAACTGGGCCTGTACTCATTGGAATTTAGAAGAATGTGAGGGGATCTAATTGAAACATCAAGTTCTGACAGGACTGGACAGACTGGATGCAGGGCTCTTTTTTCCTTTGGCTGGAGAGCTAGAACAAGGGGTCAGCAGTCTCAGGGTATGGGGTAGGTCATTTAAGACTCATGAGGAGAAATTTCTTCAGCCAGAGGGGTTGGTGATGCTGTGGAATTCTCTACCACAGAACACTATGAAGGCCAAATCGGTGAATCTATTTAAGAATCATAGAATCCCTACAGTGTGGAAGAGACCAATTGGTCCATCGAGTGTGCACCGACACTGGCAGAGCATCTTACCCAGGCCCCCTCCCCCGCCACATCCCCGTAATCCCACATGTTTCCCATGGCTTCCATCTCAACCTATACATCTTGGGACACTAAGGGGCAATTTAGCATGACCAATCCACCTAACCACATCTTTGGAAGAAAGTTTTCTGAACTCTAAAGGTGTCAGGGAGAGGGCACTGGAATATGGCATTGAGGTAGAGGATCAGCCATGATCACGTTGAATAGTGGAGCTGGCTCAAAGGGCTGAATGGCCTACTCCTATTTTCTATGCTTCTAATGCAAGTGATATGAATTTGAATTTTTTTGATGTGGCGATGCCGGCATTGGACTGGGGTGGGCACAGTAAGAAGCCTCAATACCAGGCTAAATTCCAACAGCAGCCTGATGAAGGAGCAGCGCTCCTAAAGCTCATGATTCCAAATAAACCTGTTGGACTTTAAGCTGGTGCTGTGAGACTTCTCATTGAATTTTTTTGTCAAACAGTGAGTGTGCCATGCCACATTTAAAGCATGTTGATTCCAGCATACAATCAATAAAATGCAATAAGCATGTCTAGTGATAACGTTAAGCCAAAAACTTTGCAGTGCAGGTGTTTATTAATGGTCATTAAATTGCTACCTGAAAACTAAGCGGTTAACTGAGGTACTTTCAATAGGATTCATATTCTGAGGTTTTCCCTTAACTTCTCAAATAAATACGTACATAGTGTTAGGATTGAATCCAAGTTCATTTTTACACTCAAAAAAGCATTTGTGTTTTTTCATAGAATGTACTGTAGGGATGTATTTTCTGGGTTTCAGTCAGAAGTCAGGAATTCCCATCTCCAGCTATGCTTTCGCAATTCTGGGAAATTTGGGAATATGCCAGTAATGTAGGTAGTACAGCAGTAGGGAATTCGCAGTTTCGGGTGAATTATGGCATTCTCTACATATTTTGTATTTCATGTGTAATAATGATTGTAATGCTTTAGGGATTATTCTACAATTAAAGGCAATATAGAATTGCAAGTTGTATGGTTCGATTTGTGGATGTGACTTGCAGGAATTCAGTTAGTTTGACAGTAGTCAAAAGGATTTGGAGAGATTTTCACCCTTTTTGTTGCTGTGAAGATAGCACTGTTTGAATGGTTCCATAGTAAACCATGGCAATGGAGGAGTGATTGTAGAATGGAGTTGCTCTGGCAATGTTTGGGCTTGTGAAAATGGGTTGGGAAGCATCCAAGCCATTTGAAGTTGCAACCTCTGTTTATTTTGAAACCGCCCTGGGGGCGCTCTGTCAGTGACATAACTGGAGTGTCTACACGGCAAAAAGACCTCAAATGACCTTCCTTGCCAGTAAGGAATTGGTGCTGAGCAATCCAAATTCTCTTAGCTATTTGCTTCTTCTTTAAAACAGGAAGTGCATCAAATAATTGTTACTCTTGTCCTACTGATCTGTTCTCAATCCTGAAATGTACAATACTCTAGTAGATCAACTATGAAAAATTGCAACACTCTCACATTTGCATTTGAGACTAAATGTAAAAAGCTTTTGGATTGTGTAAGCTGATATTGTGCTATCTAAATATATGATAATTTTACTTCACTAACAGGCACCTTAGATGCTTGTGTAAAATGTATCGTGTGCTATCAAAGCATTGGGTAACCATTTTAACTCTTGAGTAATTGTGCTCATATTGTCCTTTCTAACTTATTGGAGCACTGCCTACCTTGTTTTTGTTTTAATTTCTTACCAAATAACGCAAATCTTGTTTCATACCATTTGAGTTTGAAAACCTGAACAACCTTTATCTTCCCCCACTCTTTTGTTCACAAAATGTGTCATTATCATACTGAAAGTTTCAGCTTGTTGATTTCCTAATTGGGCTGCATCTGTGCTGTTTCTTAATCAATTAATAAATATAAGCACTTGTGAGTGGGCAAAAATAAAAGCATGCATTTGCTACCTGACACATCACTTTGTGACTTCCAGAGACTGGGTTTTTTTCGGGTTCTGGCCTATACAGCCTAGAGCTTTAGCATGAAGTCTCTACTACCTTCTAATTCTCTGTGG
Organism: Mustelus asterias; assembly: GCF_964213995.1. Classification (NCBI taxonomy): domain Eukaryota; kingdom Metazoa; phylum Chordata; class Chondrichthyes; order Carcharhiniformes; family Triakidae; genus Mustelus; species Mustelus asterias. The sequence goes on from NC_135806.1 coordinate 17,429,712, forward strand.
GAAAGAAACTGAAACTTATGTAATGCAAGTAACTAAAATAGAGTGGGTTGCGAACAGGAAACCATAGTACTACATCTTGCAAGCTTGTTGCTGATTTAGAATCATAGAATCCCTACAGTGTACCTGGCCCATTGAGTCCGCAGCAACCACAATCTCACCCAGGCCGCATCCACACAACGCCACCCATTTACCCTGACATTAAGTGGCAATTTAGCAAGGCCAATCAACCTAGCCCAGCATATCTTTGGAGTGTGGGAGGAAACTCCGCGGAACACCCGGAGGAAATCCACGCAGACACGGGAGAAGGTGCAAACTCCACAGGGTGACCCAAGGCTGAAATTGATCCCTGGTGCTGTGAGGCAGCAGTGCTAACCATTGTAGCACCGTGCTGCCCTTTTCTTGCCGAAACTGTACATGTTTACCAGAATGGCTGTATCGAGTGAAAATGTCAAAGCAATTTGCAAAATATTATGCCGTCTAGTTAGTGCCCTGCTTGAGCATCACTTGATATCCTGCATGCTAGTTCAGACAGAGCTGTTATACTGATCTTGATCTGCAATGAGTTGTGGGTTTTCAGACAGGATATGATTGGTATGAGATTCAAAGTTGATAGCATGTTTTAAAATGACAGGAATGGTCAGTATGACTGGTCGAATGGACCAATGAGCGCCATTAGAACTGTATTCACTCCATGGCTGTTGCTCTAGGTAGGTACCATGTAGCTGCAACATGAAGTTCGCCTGGCAGGAAAGAACCACTAAAAATTAAGTGGGGGGGGGGGGTGGTTGTGGACTTTAGTCTATTGCAGAACAAATGTGTTCAATACTATTTTAACTTTTTTTTTCACCAGCCCAGTGTTTTAATTGTAAGCTACAAGGAATCTGCAAAGGCGGCTTCACAGTTTGGATCATATGAAAAGACAGAATGGAAGTCCGACAGCAGCATGATCGCAGTAACGGTAAGATATGAACAATATTATCCATGAGTTTTAAGTCTTTTTTGAAGAGCTTTGGGATGTTATGCCGCATTAAATGCTTGCTGCTGGTTTTGCTATTTTAACTAATTAAACCTATCCCATTGACGTTGATCACATTTTTAAAAATTCTTCATGGGATGTGGGCATTGCTGGGCCAGCATTTATTGCCTTTCATCTAATTCCCATTGAGAGGGCATTTAAGAGTCAATCATATTGCTGTGAATCTGGAGTTACGTGTAGGCCAGGCCAGGTAAGGGCAGCAGATTTCCTTTCCTAAAGGACATTAGTGAACCAGATGGGTTTTTACAGCAGTCGAAATGGTTTCATGGCTAGCATTAGACTTTTAATTCCAGATTTTTTTTTTAATTGATTTAAAATTTCACCATCTGCCATGGTGGAATTTGAACCTGGCTCCCCAGAGCATTACCCTGGCTCTCTGGATTGCTAGTCCAGTGACAATACCACTATGCCACCGCCTCCCCTATCTTGGGTGGGAAAAGATGGCAAAGGACCAAAATGCGACATTTTCAAACCAAACAAATTGCCCAGCAAAACGGAAACTATGTGCATTAAGTTTAGACATGAATGTCTGCCGGCTGTGAGTTCAGCACTTTACTTGCTGAATTCTGATCGTACTGGATGAGATTCCTCTAATGGGAGAAAAGAGCAAAGCATTTATGTAGCATCCAATAGATCAAACCTTTCAATGAATTTTACAAACAATAAGTTACTTTAGAATTGGGAGTGACTTGTGTAGTCAGATGTTGTCAACTATTTAACACATACAAAATCCGCTAAAGAGCAGCATAATAGCTAATTTGTTTGAAGGAGAGAAGTGCTGACTAGGTGATGGTGCACCCATGCTCTACGTGTTGTGCATAGAGTTTTGTTTAACAAAGGATGGGCCTCTGGCAAAGCAGTGTTTCACCTCTATTATGTTTGAATATTAGATTGTGCTTGGTTTGGGTAAGGCTGCTGACTCTGCTTTGAGGTACTCCTGGAGGTTTGATCACGAGATGGTGATCACATGGCATTCCATCACATTTCTGCTTGTGATGCTAAATCGCATAACTGTTGATTACATGACATTTCCCCACACTTTGCAAATGTTATTGACTCAAATAACAACAGAAAATGCTGGAACTATAGCTGATGCTGCCTGACCTATTCAGTGAAAGATGAAACAATTTGCATTTTGGTTTGATTGTCTTTTGTCCGAACCCGAAACATTAACTTTATTGAGGAGGGGAAAAGAGAACGTGGATAGAAAGAGGCACCAGGTTGGTGGAGTGAAGACGAGTGGTGATGGCTCCCTTATTCTCAGTTTCCTGCATTTGCTCTTCTCCCTCCACCATGGGCTCTGTTTCTCAGGATGCTCAGAGATTCCAGGCAATTATCGCTGGCCCCAGTGCTGTAACCTTATAAATGGCACTGAAGAGCTGTGATTCTGAACAGTGGGGAGACCATCAAAGAACCAAACAACACAGTCTGGTCACACCACAGTCGGGGGCTGCTATATATGTGTAGTTAATGGCTATGCCAAGTCTCTTGAGTCCGCCGAGAGATCACCTGCCTGTTCTGGTTGAATCCCATCCAGCCCGGGAGGGTTGGAAACTCTAGGTCACAAAATTCATGTGAAAATGCCTTTTGTCTCATTCTGTATGTGTGTGGACTTACAAAAAATGTTTGATAAGGTGCTATACAATAGACTTGCTAGCAGAGTTTTAAGTCTGTGGAATATAAGGGGCCAAGGAAGCATGGATATGATGTTGGCTGAATGACAGGAAGCAGAGGGTACTGGTGAACAATTGTTCTTTTGGACTGGAGGAAGGTAATCATAGAATTGTTACAGCACAGAAGGAGGCCATTGGGCTCAGTGACTGTGCCAGCACACTAAAGGAGCATTTTTTCTCAACGATGCTGCACATTCTTCCATCAAATTCTCAGGCAATGCACTTCAGATCCTAACTACTCTCTACGTGAAAGTTTTCCTTTATATTGCATTGCTACTTCAGCCAGTTACTTTTAAATCTGTCTCTTTTGGTTCTTGGTTTTTCCACCAATGCGAAAGCTTGGTTCTAGGATCTCTGCTTTTCTTAAGATTTTTTAAATGATTTTAGACTTGGGTGTACCAGTCACATTTTCAATATTTACAGATTCACAATGCTTCCAAGCTCTGTATAGTTGTATAGAGGTCAGTGATAGATGACATTGATGGGTTGGTGGATGGGCGGATAGTGGCAAATAAAAATTGATGCAGGAAATTGTGAAGTGATACATTTTGGTAGAAAGCACGAGGAGAGACCATATACCTAAAGCAGTGTTTTTCATACTTTTTTCCGGCGACCCACTTTTGCCAAATGACCACCCCTCGTGACCCATGTTATGTGGGATGTGTAATGAAATGCGGTCTTAACTGCGGGGAGTCCGTTTCAGATCCATTTTCCAATTTATTCAGGCCATATTCCAGCACAAGAAATTGTCAGTATTTTGCAAATTCCACTCAACAACGTATACGTTCAAAACAAATGTCCGAAATTGGACATTTGCTGTGCATCAGCCATCAACAGAAAACTGACTGACATTTACTTGTGATAGATTTCTCAGTTAAGATGCATGTTTGGAATGCAGAGCACAAGATCAACGTTCTGGTTTTAGGTGAAGCTTAATAGGACAGTCGCCGATTATCTCTATCTGTTACCAACCCATCAATAAATCACCTTGGTAAATGGGATATGTCACATCAATAACTGCGTTTTGCTGAATACATTGAAGTCTGTGGTTAACGTGTTGATTATCCTTTCTCACGTTCAGCCGTAATTGTTTTTTTAAAAAAGTCTCAATGGTTTTCCTGTTTTTCAGACATCTCGTTTTGAAAATGATTCAACAGCAAAATATTTTTATGCACAAAAGGGTAAAATAGAGAATTGGATTGTGAGATAATGACCAAACTAGTCAAGTTATAGCCTGCCTTCACAGCAGGAAATTCAAAACTTGGGTAGAGTTAACTAACCAGGCAAGCTGCAGAACTGCTTTTACAGTTGCAATCTAACTTACTGTACATTTAAAAATACACCTCTTCTAATCCTTACCTTTTTTCCTTCCATCAAGTACATGTAACTTGAATTGTAACAGACAAAACTAAGCTTTTCCTCCACATCAAAGTTCTCATACTGGCTACTTCATTGTCTGAGACAAATGCCTCCCAAAAGGAGGCACTGTTAAATTGATATTCTCCTCAGAATGCTAACTAGTTTATGAATAGAAATTGATGCGTTTGTGTCCTGCATCTGGCAACAAAGTGGTGGAACATAAAACTTTGTTTTAAAACCTTAAAACAGTTCCATGTAGGAGACACAAAAAGAGAACAGGGAAATACTATGCTTATCTCATTAGTAAGGATGATCTTCCAGCTCAGAATGACAAAGAAAAATATGAAGTCAGTTTATGAAGTATATCATAGAATCCTTATAGTGCAGAAGGAAGCAATTCGGCCCATCGAGTCTGCACCGAACACATTGTCATACTGTCTTCTACGAAATGTATGCTATAAACAAAAATGCTGCGTTTTTAACAGGATCATGGAACATCCCTCTTGTTTTTTGAACAGGATCAGTTTATAGGGCAGCAAGAATTTACCCTACGATCCATTTTCAACATCCTGTGGGTCGTGACCTCCACTTTGAACATCCTGACCTAAAGGATATAATTTAAAGGGAGTACAGGAACCAAGATGCCCAGGATCATATGTGCACAAAAGGTTAAAGAAACAGGGCAAGTTAAAGTGGTAAAATTATGGAATCCTGGGCTTTATGAATAGAGACGCAAGAATATAAAAGCAAGGAAGTTATGATTACTTTCTATAAAATATTAATTCGACCTCAGCACTATACTTCAGGAAGGATGTGGAGGCATAAGAGCACATTTGCTCAAGAGAGATCCAAATAGAAACTTTTAACATTGGACGAAGGGTTGAGAACAGATTTAAGGTGATTAGCAAAAGAACAAAAAGTGTCATAAGGACAAACTTGCACAGCAAGTGGTTATGATCTGGAATGCACTGCCAAAACTCCATTCGACTCTTCTTTAAGATGTGATTTGAGTCAAGTGATCAGGCCAATGACCAGCAGACCATGTCATTAGGTAATTCCTGCTTAACTTCTCTTCCTTGAGAAAAATCTTATTTACTCCTTTGGGCTGCAAAACCCTAACCTAATCAAAAGGATGCTTAGGTTGATTGACCATGCTAAATTGCCACTTAGTGTCGGGGGACTAGTGGAGTAAATATATGGGGTTACGGGGATAGGGGCTGGGTGGGATAGTGTTCGGTGCAGACTCGATGGGCTGAATTGCTTCCTTCTGCACTATAAGGATTCTATGATATACTTCATAAACTGACTTCTTATTTTTCTTTAACTTTGTCATTCTGAGCTGGAAGATCACCCTTACTAATGAGATGAGCATAGTATTTCCCTGTTCTCTTTTTGTGTCTCCTACATGGAACTGTTTTAAGGTTTTAAAACAAAGTTTTATGTTCCACCACTTTGTTGCCAGATGCAGGACACAAACGCATCAATTTCTATTCATAAACTAGTTAGCATTCTGAGGAGAATATCAATTTAACAGTGCCTCCTTTTGGGAGGCATTTCTTTTTTGAAGTTTTTCTGTTAATTATTTAGCAAAAGATAGACAACTTAAACTTCAACATGTAAACTTCAACTTAAACATGTAAACTGTATATTTCAAACATCTTGATGGTGTCACCAGCCTTCCATTAACAACGCAGGTTTGCAATCTGCAATTTGAGTATGCTATGAAGAGTTAGGAATTCAACATTTAAAGGTTTTGTTTAGTTTGAAAATTTTATGTATTCAAATTTTTTAACTTTCAGCTTTGAATTAGTTTTCCTACACTATATTCAGCAAAACAACACCTAGAAACTGGGTCATTTCACACCTGGTCTTATTACGTTTCCTTAGCTTTAGCATAGCATTGTACTTTAGAATTGCAGTGCTTTTGTTTTGACTACCCCAAAATACATGTTGTTTCCTGTCGATAAACCAATGGAGTTTTCAGTGTGCACTGCATTATTACTACTTTAGTTTGTTTTTGAAATGTTTTTAATAAAATAGTAAAGAGAGCAATACTGGATGCAGATAAGTTTGTAGACCGTGAGTTAGCTGGAACCTCTTGCTATTTTCATGTTGTCTGGCAAAGTTGGATTTTAAATTTTGTCCTGTTCTACCTAACCAACCCATGAACCATCTCACCTCTGCCTCTGGGAGTTGTCGATTTGTGTTGGGACTAAGGGTCCTCCAATACTTCACTGAAAATTAGTATTTGTGTTTAAGCATTGGGAAGACAATTCTGTTTGAAAAGACATCATGTGTTTTTCCTACCCATGTGCAGTCTTCATGCAATTACAGATCTAAGAACAAAGCAAATAGTATAAGCATCATGATTCAGACAACACTTTTTTGCCACCTTTTTGTTTCTTTGTTAATTTTCTCTGTCTGGAGGACAGACAAAGGATTGTAACCGATGTTCTCCTAAATTGATGTCATTTGGCGAACTGAGTGGGAGTCATGATGGAGACGTTTTAGAAAACACCAGCAAAATTTGCGTGATCTGCAAATCGCATGAGTATAACCTGTAATTAGATTAGGTAAATACACCATCAGATTCACTGGGAGTTATTGAGGTCATGGAAATGTCATCAGTGAAATCCAACCAGTCAGGTTTAAATAATGCAGGTTGTGCTAATAGCTTAGTGTTTTGCACAGCTGCCTTCAAGTTGTACAGACAGCCTTGTCTTCCTGGAAGTTTTAGTTGTGGTTATCATGTCCTTCAGAGGATTAAATGTATTAGGTAAGCATCCCACATGGTGATAATTTGTGGGTTCAGTGGAATGCACATCCTTTGCTTATCCCATCTGTGTTAAAGTTCACAATTATGATCAAATTGTGCTCCCTGGAATATTTAATTGCTTCTTGCTGAAACCTGTTATTGTCCAATCCCTGTAAAGTATACTATTGCATTAAATATTAAAAGTACCAATATGTTAAAATATTTACACTACTGGAGGTATATGGTTTCACAGTATTTTCCGTTATGCATTGTCTGTATTTTTTCAGCCATTTGTGCTTACAAACAATTATGTTTAGCAATGTGTACACCTCATTCATTTTTGGACTGTATATATACAATATGGCAAAACAAACTTTGGCATTATAAATGTTAGTTTTAACAGTTGTTTGTTTATGCAAGCAATAAATACTGTTCCTGTCTTGAGGTACTTGTGTGAAATGGATAACTCTTCCTCTTCACTCCGCCCTCCCATTACCAATTCTTTTCTCAATCCTTTATCACCTGAATGTATCTCGCACTGCGTGTAGTTCCACAACCTCTAGCAGTTGTCTTCAACTAGTCCCTAGATGGTCTTTAAAATTATGAATGGTTTTTCTAGAGTAATTAAGGAGAAACTGCAGTGACAGAAGGAGTCAGTAACCAGAGGCCAATTAGAGGGCAAAAGTAGTACCTTCTAGAGCAGGAGGATTGTCTCACAGCATAGAAGACAGTTTTGAATTTGGAGGCAGCACAGTGGTTAGCACTGCTGCCTCAGCGCCAGAGACCCAGGTTCAATTCTGGCCTCAAGTCATTGTCTGTGAAGAGTTTGCACATTCTCCATGTCTGCATGTCTCCAGGTGCTCCGGTTTCCTCCCACACTCCAAAGATGTGCGAATTAGGTCCATTCTATTAATACTTGTCTAATACTAATGGGAAACATCAAGTCTTGTTGAGGAATACAATGATATCCTGATTGAGTAAATTGCAGATCTACTCACTTTCCAAAAATAACATTATTGTGCTCTATATATGGTGCACCGACAATAAAATTGCTGTCTGTCAGTAAAACTAAGAAGATAGTCATCGACTACAGGAAGCGTAGTGGAGGACATGCCCCGGTCTACATTAACAGGCATGAAGTGGAAATGGTTGAGAGTTTCCAAGTTTCTAGGTGTCCAGATTACCAATAGCCTAGCCTGGTCCCTCCAAGCCGACACTACAATTAAGAAAGCCCACCAATGCCTCTACTTTCTCAGAAGACTAAGGAAATTTGGCATGTCTGCTACGACTCTCTCCATTTTTTACAAATGCATCATAGAAAGCATCCTTTCCAGATTCATCACAGCTTTGTATGGCTCCTGCTCTGACCAAGACTGCAAGAAACTACAAGGGTTGTGAACATAGCCCAGTCCATCACACAAACCAGCCTCCCATCCATTGACTCTGTCTACACTTCCTGCTGCTTCGGAAAAGCAGCCAGAATAATCAAGCACCCCAGACATACTCTTCCAACTTCTTCTGTTGAGAAAAAGATACAAAAGTCTTGATCGTGTACCACCTGACTCAAGAATAGTTTCTTCCCTGCTGCCATCAGACTTTGAATGAACTTATATTAAGTTGACCTTTCTCTACACCCTAGCTATGACTGTAACACTACATTCTGCATCCTCTCCTTCTCCTCTATGTAATGTATTAACAGTACGTTTTGTCTGTATAGCATGCAAGAAACAATACTTTTCGCTGTATCCCAATACATGTGACAAATCAAATCAAAAGCTCTGTCTTTTACAAGGAATTTTACATGAAAATCCAACTTACTTTAATGACCTCGATGTGTTGTCATCAAACTTAAAAGTAGTAGTGCTCTTGTATATATTAATATTGCATCAATTCTGGTTCTGTTTCACATGCTGCCAAACTGCAAGCATTATCCAGCATAATATAGTTGAATGAGTCCACAACCTAACACGTTGATTACAGGACTAAAATTCCTTGTGGCAAATATGATTCATTCAGATTCTTCATTATCTTCATCTGCTTCAGAATTCTGTGTCATATATCATTTCAAGTACTTTGCCTTTTTGCTCTGGGCAGTTCATTGCCTAATGTTACACCTACAGCACTTATTAATTGTTACTTGGACATGCCTGCGATTCATACGTCATTGGTGGTCCAGTTTGGTCTTCTGCTGTAATAGCCAGATCTGTTAAAAGTGCTTCCGTTCCTCATTCTGCCTGTCCCCTTGCATTGTGCTGATGCCCATGAACAGCATCTGGACCGTTTTGAAATCTGGTAATCATCGAGTCCTCTATAATGTCACCGCAGAATATTTCACTTATTCCCCTAAGGGTGGAGGAAATAACTGTTTCCCTCAGAATTTATTTTCAACGTAGTGGACATCTGATCCAACAATGAGTCCCTTTGAGAATCCAGCACCAGTTAGAATCAGGAGTCTGTTTATATGTAACACCTGAACACAATTTAAATAAGCCAGGAATCTCCAAATTGAATTTACTTGGTCTTTTATACAGCTTGTTAAAGTCCTTGATATATTCCTCCATTGAATAACCATGTTTTCTGAAATCTATCAAACTCTGACCATGTCTCATAGGAAGTTATAATTCAGAAGATTCAAACTTTTGTCAGTCTCCTGTTAAATGGCAGATAGGGTTCAACGTTAAACCTTCCCACATTCAAATAACTTGGAAAATTTTATATTGTACTGTGTGAACTTGTCGTTCCCCTGGAGCTACACCCTAATGAAGAGGCATGGCTTTAGTAGAAGGGGATTTGATTTATTATTGTCACGTATTAGTATACAGTGAAAAGTATTGTTTCTTCCACACTATACAGGCAAAGCATACTGCACATAAGGAAGGAAAGGAGAGTGTGCAGAATGTAGTATTACAGTCATAGCTAGGGTGTTGAGAAAGATCAACTTAATGCGAGGTAGGTCCATTCAAAAGTCTGATGGCGGCAGGGAAGAAACTGTTTTAGTTGGTTGGTACATGAGCTCAGACTTTTTTGTATCTCTTTCACGATGGAAGATGGTGGAAGAGAGAATGTCCCGGGGTGCATGGGATCCTTGATTATGCTGCCCGCTTTTCCGAGGCAGCGGGAAGTGTTGACGGTATCAGTGGATGGGAGGCTGGTTTGCATGATGGACTGGGCTTCGTTCATGACCCTTTGTAGTTTCTTGTGGTCTCGTCATTGTTTGAGATCTGATCCACAACGGTGGTGCCGTCAGCAAACTTGAAAATCAATTTGGAGGGAAATTTGGCCATACAGTCAAAGGTGTGTTAGGAGTATAGTAGGGGGCTGAGAACACAGCCTTGTGGGGCACCGGTGTTGAGGATGATCGTGGAGGTGTTGTTGCCTATACTTACTGCAGTCTATGGTTTAAGAAGTCTAGGATCCAGCTGCAGAGGGAGGAGCCAAGCCTCAGGCCATGAAGATTGGAGATGAGTCATGTAGGAATAATAGTGTTGAAGGCTGAGCTGTAGTCTGAGAATAGGGGTCTGAGATTAGTGTCTTTGTTATCTAGGTGTTCCAGGGTTGAGTGTAGGGCCAGGGAAATGGCGATAGGTGAACTGTAGTAGATCCAGGCAGTCTGGTAGGCAGGAATTGATTTGTGCCATGACTAACCTTTCGAAGCACTTCATAATGATGCATGTCAGAGTCACCGGATGATTGTCATTAAGGCACGCTGCCTGGCTTTTTTTCGGTACTGGGATGATGGTTGTCATCTTGAAGCTGGTAGGGACCTCAGGTTGGTGTAAAAAGGTTGAAAATGTCTGCGAATAACCCGCCAGTTGGTCTGCGCAGGATCGGAGTGCTGGTTCAGGTACCCCATCTGGGCCAGTTGCTTTCCATGGGTTGAATTTTGAGAAGGCTGCTCTGACATGGTGACCTCGGATACAGGTTCATCTGAGGCTTCCCGGATGCCTGTGAGGGCATGCTCTCGCTGACCTTTTGCTCAAAACAGGCATAGAATGCGTTGAACTCATCGGGGAGGAGTGCATTGGAGCCAGCGATTTTACCTGCCTTCATCTTGTAATATGGGGTAGGGGAGTGACAGTGCTGAAAGAACTCTTGTGTGCTTAAATAAGGTTGCATCTATTTAAATATTGTAATAATTTGTAATCCCAATATACAAGATTTTGCCAAATAGCTTGGAACAAATCTTTTTCTGATTTAAAAATTATAGCAGTGTCCTGTTGTTGTCCCAAATTCAACTTTAGTGCCTTCAGATGTTGTTTTTCATACCATGGTTTAACAATTGTGTTGATTTTTCAGAAGACCTGTACTGGGCTCCTCCAGTGGCGCCACAAAATTATCCAGTGAGTAGTTGAGTTGTGTTGTCCAAGAATGTGTTGGGTTCGATCCCCAGTGTGTTATCTTATCTGAGCCAGAAACTGCTGTGCTGCATTGGCCTCAGTGGCGCAGAGAAAAATAGACTTTGAATTTATCTGACAAATGCAATAAATAACCAAGTTTTCAACACATAAGCACTTTATCTTTCTTGTGAGCCTGTGCCTACTTTCATTTCTCCAATATTCAAAACCATCCGGACATTTGGCAAGTTTCTCTCAGCTGAGAGACTCCAGCTGCTGTTTTCGCAGTGACTTGGCCTGCAATATAGTCTGCTTCATTTTTGTGGTCATCCAGTACTCCTTGGTACTTCCTCCACTGCATGTTAGGCAACGACATATATACAGTAGTAAATATATTTATTCAATAAAGAGGAGACTGATGGAGGAATCAGAGATCTAAGTTAATGAAATGATTTGAAAAGGGAGACGAAGAGAAATGTTGCCGCATGTTGATAAAGTCAAAACTAGGAGTCATTAATGTCAGATAGTTGTCAGTAAATGCAGTTAGGAATTCAGGAAGAGTTTCTTTACCCAGTGGTTGGAAGTTGCAACTCGTTACAGGGAGTAGTTTAGGTATGTAGCATAGATGCAATTAAAGGGTATCTAGATAAACATAAGACTTGGGAATAGAGGGATATGTTGATAGGGTTAGGTGAAGAGGGGTGGGAGGATGATCAGTGAAATATAGACAGCAGCATTGAGCAGTTGCCAACTGGCCTGATGCTGTGTTGTACATTCTACGTAATGTTAGTTTTGTATGCCTGTCACTAGAGCATTATTTTTCTTTGCAGCAAAATCTGGATTATTCAGTAACAATTTTTTTTCTGGTCAACTTGAGAGAATTACAAATGAGGCAATAAATAAAAGAATAAATCGTAGAATCATAGAAATTTACAGCACAGCTAGAGACCATCTAGCCCATTGTGCCTGCCAACCAGCAAAGAGCTGTCAAGCCCAAATCCTCTCTCACATTCTTTGGCTGGTTGGGATGGGAGAAAGGGGAAGATAGGCAAAAACTTCCAGGCAATGCATTGCAGATATCCGTGCAAAGATTTCTCCAACTCTACCCTAATCCTTTTACATGTTACTTTCCATGTATGTTCTCTATTAGGAAGTATGGATTAGAGTTAGGAAAGTGAAGTCAGTTGAAAGTAGGATCTGCCTTGGATGTGAAATGTGTTGGCCTTCAGTTGCTGAGCTCTTACATGAAGAATGGCCACTTGGGTGGATGGCTGTCAACACTTAAAATTTTTAGCTGATCAGACAGCCAAACATACATTGGGATTTGTCGGTCATACTTGATAAATCAGATTGATTTTTTGGAAGAAGTCACTTTAGCAGGCAGCACCGTGTTTATGTGGACTTCCAAAAGGCATTTGATTAAGTCCCTCAAGAGATTGGAGCTCGTGGAGCTGAAAGAAAGTTATTGATCTGGTTTGGAGATTGTCTGAGCAGCAGGCAACAGGAGGGATATTGGACAAGTACTCTAATTGACAGGATGTAACTAATGGTCAGAGATCTGTGTTGAGGTCTCCACAATTGTCTGCGCTTATTAATGACTTGGGTGACTGGATAGAAATCTGCATAACCATGTTTGATGACACAAAGATAGGTGGCATTTTAAGCAGTGTATATGAAAGCACAAAATTACAAAGAAATTGATAAATTAAGTGGATAAGAAAAACTGACAAATGGATTTCAATGTAGACAAATGTGAGTTCATCCACTTCGGACATAAAAAGGATAGAACAGAGTACTTTCTTAGTTGTGAAAAGCCAGAAGTAGGGGAGGTGTAAAGACACTTAGGGGTCCATGTTAAATATTTTATAGGTGAATGGCATTGATTACTTAAGCACATATGAAGAGATACTTAATGATACTGATGTGGGAGTAGTTAAGAGCTATACACTTGTAACTTTCCACTCTGTCAAATCTAAAACTGAGTAAAGATTAGCTCTGGTCTACAACTTCACCAACTGACTGTTAGGAGTTTCACGCATGTACATCGATTATTAGAATGATAATTAATCTCATGAACGGCTCTGGAAAACAAATCATAGGAAGCTGGCCTTTATATGTGGAGGACTAGAATACAAGCTGGTTGAAGTTTTGCTATAGCTATACAAACCCTTGGTTAGACCACACTGGAGTACAGAGAGCATTTCTCAGCACCACACCTTAGGAAGAATATATTTGTTTTGTGGAAGTACAGCATAGATTTACCAGAGCCTAGAATCCGAGGGTTAAATTAAGAGGGGAGATTACATAACTAAATTCCAGGGAATAAAATTAGTTTTTCAAGGCATTAAGGTGAGCACGTAAGGTAGCTAAAGAGAACTTTCCTGCTGATTGAGGTGTCTAGGACTAGTGACCATAGTCCAGCAATTAGAGCCTGACCTTTCAGGAGTGAAGATAGGAAATGATTCTTCATGCAAACAGTACTAGAAGCTCAGAGTTCACTTACGTAAATGGCAATCAATGTTGAATTAATTTAAAATTTGAGATATTTTTTGTTAATGAAAGGTGAGGGATATGGGGAAAAGGCATGTAGGCGTATGGAGTTGGGTGGTGTGTCAGCTTTGATCTGGTTCAATGGCAGCACAGCTGGCTTGAGGGATTAAATGGTGTCACTTGTTTCTGTGATCCTCATTTCATCTACAAAGGAGGCCTGATGCAGCCCCACAAGGAGTCTGTAGATCTTTAATAAACATTTTTTCTGCTCACAGGCACTAGTCATATTCACCAGTGGCATATTACCTCTCCCTTACTATTTTTGATTATTCCTTCGTTGTCTTCACTGCTAATCAATGTTCTACCTCCCAGGGGACATACCACTCCTGCCTATGCTAGTGCAGTCAGAATATATCCCATGTTATTTAGGCCATCCCTTTTGCTTCCCGACATTAGCGTGTACTTGAACAAATGGACTCCACAACTATTTTGTTTATTTTGTCATGAAGCGCTAGTTGAAATTGAATTTTCTCAAACTAAACATTGGGGGAAACAGTACCGATCATTTCTGAAAGATGGTTAAATGCAGTTGAAGGATGGATTAACCATGGTCCAATAGAATGGTGGAACAGGTCAAGGGGATGAATGGCTTATGTTCTACTGAAAATTTCAACTTGTGCTTGAAAATTTTCTTCCCTGACTGAGAATGAACCAGATTTGTATGTGACCTCGGTGTTCTATTCGTTTTGAGCTTCAAACCCCATATCCTAGCTAACTCCCAACCTATAGCACTGCTCACTTCTGTCCCTATCTCCCCTCCATTGATGCTGAATCCTTCTCATTCTTGCTATCTCAATTCAATTCTCTACTTCCCTACTCCATAAAACATAGGAGCAGAAGTGGGCCATTTGGCCCATCGAGTCTGCTCTGCCATTCAGTAAAATTCTCTGATATGATCCTCAACTCCACTTTCTTGCCTATCACCATAACCCTTGATTCCCTTCCTGATTAAAAATCTGTCCAACTCCGCCTTGAACATACTTAATGACCCAGCTTCTACAGTAAGGAATTCCACAGATTCACTATCCTCTCGGAGAAGAAATTTTCTCCTCATCTCTGTCTTAAATAGGCTACTGCTTACTCTGAGATTATATCCGCTGGTCCTAGACTCTCCCACAAGGGGAAACAATCTCTCTGCATCTACCCTGTCAAGCCCCTGAGAATTCTGTATCTCAATAGGTCGCTTCTCATTTTTCTAAACTCCAATTAGTACAGACCCAATCTACTCAACCTCTTCTCATAAGAAAATGCCTCCATACCTGTGATTAACCCAGTGAAACTTCCCTGGGCCGCCTCGAGAGCCAGTATATCCCTCCCTATACAAGAGAACCAAAATTGCTCGCAGTATTGTGGCTGTGGTCCAACCAGTGCCCAGTAGACTTCAGCAAGACCTGCCCACTTCTGCATTCCCACTCCCCTGAAATTATAGCCAATATTCCATCTGCCCTCCATGACGTGACAAACCCGCATGCCCCCCCCCCCCCCCCCCCCCCCCCCATGACCCATGCACAAGGACCCTTAAATCCCTTTGTGCTGCAGCCTTCCACAGTCCACCTCCATCCAAACAATACTCAACTTCCCCAGTGCTCCCATCAAAGTGCACAACTCCCCATCCTCCCACACCACACTCCCATCTTTCAAGTCCCTGCCCACCCACCCTGCCTGTCCATGTACCTCCACAGACCCTCTGCGCTATCCCCAGTCCTGCCCACCCACCTACCCCGTGCCGTCCACAAACTTGGCAACATTACACTCATTTCCCCCTTCAAGTCCACTATTCGTAAACTCCCATTGTACAATGGTTCTAGCGTAGACCCCTGGGAAACCTCGCGATATGAAAATTATTCACTATTATCTCCTGTCCTTCAACTATCTTTGTAGTCACGCTATCTCCTTTGTTATTTTGTAGCACTTTATCAAATAAAAGTTAATCGGCCTTCTCTGTTACTTCATCAAAATATCTTAAAGTTAGTTAAACATTATTTCCTTTTAACAAATCTGTGCTGACTTTCCATAGTTAATATGTTCAAGTGACCTGTTAATTTTTTCCCATATTAGTCTCAAATTTTTTCCCATCACTGAAGTTAAACTCACTTGTATCTCGTTGCTAGGTCTGGCCATACAACCTTAATTGAAGATTTGCAATTCTCTAATCCTCTGACACAAAGCCATATCTAAAGAGGATTGGAAGATTATGGTCAACAACTACACAATTTCCTCCTTTACTTTCCTAAGTAGCCTCAGATGCATCTGATCCAGTACTGGACAACCAGCCTTTCTAATATTCAGTTTATCAATTTTTAGCCCATTTTCAATATCCTCTTTCACCATGACTTTGGCAACATCTTCCTTCTTGGTAAAGATAAATGCACTACTCATTCAGTACCTCAGCCATACCCTCTGCATCAGTGTGTGGATCCCCTTTTTCTTAAACAGTCCCAACTCTTCTCTTACTCCCCTTTAACTATTTTTATATTTAAAGAAGACGTTAGGGTTCCCCTTTGTTAGTTCGTGTACATCTCTTTAGTCCATTGCCCCTTTGATTTGCTTTTCCACCTCCCCTCTGAACTTGTCTTATGAAGAGAAATTGAACCGTTTAGGCCTGTACTTGCTGGAGTTTAGAAAACAGAGAAGATCTAATTGAAATATATAAGATGCTAAAGGGGATTGACAAGGTAAATGTGGAGTGATGTTTCCCTTTGTTAGATATTCTAGAACAAGGGCCATAGTTTTAGGCAATTTAACCCAAATGAGAATGAATTCAGTTACAGGGTCATAAATCTGTGGAATTCTCTATCCTAGAGTACAGTGGATGCCAGAACATCAAACATATTCATGGAGGACATGGATAGTTTTTTAACTAGAAGAAGGGTTTGGGAAGTGGGCAGGGAGGTGGAGATGAAACCAAGATGAGATCAACCATGATTGTATTGAATGGCGGAGCAGGTTTGAGGGGCTAAATTGCCTATTCCTATTATTTAACTGTCTATATCCAGCCTGGTTCTCTCTTGTATTATCAATCTGACATCTGCCCCCTTGTTTTTTGCTTCATCTTGCTATATCTCTTATCCAGGAAACTATGGCTTTTTGTTGGCCTACCTTTTCCTTCTTGGTAATATACCTTGACTATAACTGGCTTATTTGTATTTCTGTTTTTCCCTGCTATGGCTTCCCCTTGCAATGCCAATGGTAATTTTCATATACTTTTACCCCTTTCCAAATGCAGTTGTCTGAATTACTTTCTTAGAAGCGAGGGACTCTTCACCAATAAAACAAGTATGAACTTGGAAAAAAAATCAATGGTACTGAGTGATTAGTATCTGTTTTTGTCTAGCCTAGAGTATTTGAAATGGTCCATTTGAGGCTGTGTTTAAACCAAAGAATTGCCCATGGATGTAATGAAAGATTTACTTGCATGTGCGCACACCTGATAATGGAATGCTATTGTTTGCAAGATTCATTCGTGAAAAGAGTTGGTCTCATTGTGAAGATGTTTTATTTATGGATGAGTTCATGTGCATGTGTGTTATGCCAGTATTCTTGGAAACGGTCCACAGTTATGTGGGAATAAGTAATTTTCCTGCTCTATGCTGGAAGCCACATTCCCTACATTTTGAAAAGAGTAAAATGCATTGTTCTTCATCTAGAATTTGTAGTATTTGTATGTGATCTGGCTGCAGTTTACATAGTATTAAAACTACAAAGTTTTATAGAACTATGTTTTGGGACTATCTCAATTCAGGGTAAATTGAGGGGAGTCATGTGTCCTGCTTTGAATCCTACATGACAAGCTTGGGTGACTTGGTTGTTAAAGATTCATGGGGAGCCTGGGTTGTTTTACTGGTAAGGTGTAAGATGTACATACCTGCTGACAATGACGAGAGTGCTGACTGTGGGTAGACTATTAGGTCTCCATGTCTCACAAACATATTAAGAATGTCACGTCAGTTTCTAAATGGTTATAGAGTTCAAATAATCCCAACAGCGCAGAAGGAAACATTCAGGCTTTCAAGTGTACATGGACTCTTCGAAAGAGTGTCTACCCAGCCTACCCAACCGCCCTCCCACCCCGCCAATCAATGGAACCCTGCGCATTTACCATGGATAATCCACCTTTGGATTGTGGGAGGAAACTGTAGCACCCGGAGGAAAACCATGCAGATAGGGGAGAATGCGCAAACTCCACACAGACAGTTGCCAACTACTATGCCAATGTGTGGCCTCCTTACACTTTACACTATATTTAATTCCAAGATAGAATGGAGTTTGAGAATGATGTTCCAGAGGATAGCTGATTAGCACTACTGCCTGAATATAAGGTCCATGTAATTCACATGGCCATGGAGATGAGCTTTGAGAGTTCAAAGAGTCCACGGCAAGTATTTTAGTATCTGTTAGTGATTTTTTTTTTCAAGATATCATTGAACCTGATAGGAGCAAGCCAACCTTCAAGAATCGGGAAGGGAGAGAAATAGAACCAGTCAATATGCACTTGAAGCAGAGGAAATGCTGTCCCTATTATTCACCAGTCTGATGGGAGTTCATGTTCAGATTGAAGAGACCAAGTTTTTTGAGGCTGGAAAATTTACCTAGTTTTTGGCTAGAAGTAAAAAAAACCTCCAGGGCAACCCTCACAATGAAACTCAGTTTGGGGATTAGCAGCTGTCTGGGTGGGAAAGGGAAATTGTGAATGGAGAATAGCTTTGAACTGGTTCCAGGACAATAAAATGCCACTTAAGGGACAGTAAAGTATAACCATGACTGAGGGTATTGTTCATGATAAAAGTCATGGAGAATCTATGTGGATTTTCCTTTTCCTTATGAAGTAAAGGTAAGATTAACTGCCCCTGCAATAAAACCAAAAAATGCTGGAGAAACTCAACAGGTCTGGCAACATCTGTAGAGTGAAACAAGAGTTAACTTATTGGGTCTGTGACATTTCATCAATCTAGGGCAGACTAGGAGTGAATCTTTCATCTTCCTTATCTGTGTGGCTCAGCTATTCACTGGCTAAACTCAGCACTGAAGGGAACAAGTTTAGGCAGCTCTTTAAAAACGAGTAAAATCATTTCACTTGCAAAAGAATGTAGTGGTTAGCACTGCTGCCTCAGCTGACTGTGGAGTTTCCACGTTCTCCCCATGTCTGCATGGGTTCCTACTGGGTGTCCCGGTTTCCTCCCACACTCCAAAGATGCGTAGGTTAGGGGGGTAAATATGTGGGGTTACTGGGACAGGGCCTGGATAAGATCCTCTGGAGAGACAGTGCAGACTCAATGGGCTGAATGGCCTCCTTCTGCACTGTAGGGATTCTTTGATTCTAGTGCCCAAACACTTGATTAATGATGCTGTAAAGCCAGATGTTGAACATAGCATGTTTTCTCCTGCTTTTCTAAATAGCAATTTCAAACATCAAACGGAATATAGTACAACTGTAAAAAAAGTAGCAAAGATAATTTAGAGTTTTAAACAAACAGGAGCCAGGGAATGTAGGCAGAGTGCTGTCCAAGCTGTGTTACAGATCAGTGTTGCATTGCAAGTATAAGTAGTTCTACTAGTCACAAATGCAAATGCTGCCAGTTTTTTCTGGCTGAGGAGTGGACTGATACAAATCAGTGCTGTTAACTTCAAATGGGGCTGGTTGGTATTTCAAAATGCAATAGCTTATACTGATTAAGATTGTCCTTAAACAAATGTACTACTTTTTTAATATGGGATAAATAAGGTGCAAAAATGGAGTAGTTATGGGTGTGAATGTGAAAGATTTTTCAGAATTGTAATAGATTACATTGAGGCATTGCAAACTTTGAAATAATTGGGTTAGAGACATTGCTGCATTTGTTTTCCTCCTTTCTTTCACTTCCTAATTCTTCCTCCTGCCCAGTCTTCCTCCTTCATACATTTAAAATAGCCATGCTGTTAAGATTTTTAAAGCTAATATTTTAACTGGAATAATGTAAGAAGCAGGTTCACTGTTGGCTTTAATAGCTATGAACCCTCACCCATAATGTGTAGTCTAAAAAACCCGCCATAAAAACTCAGTGGCAGTTTCCAGTCTGCATAGCTCAGATGGAATGTGTAGTCACAATAAACTTTAGTTGTGTTTTTCCCTCCAATGACTGGAAATAATCTGTAAGGTTGATTAAACTGGAAAAGTAAAATAATCCTTGTCAGCTGAAATCTGACACCTGCTTGGAAGAGAAATTCTGGGTAGGATAAAAATTGTAATGTTCAACTTACTCTCGCACTTTGATCTGCACACTGTATGTTAAAGGTATATTCTGGGCAATGCTTCCATCTGCCCCAGAGTGTTTGCCAATTATTTTAACATTTGTTTTTGATGGCCAAAGTTTGTAATCTGTTAATCCCTGTTCTGCTTGGATGAGTGGAGTGACCAGCTGGTTCCCACACTCTGAGCAATGCAGTCCTTTGAAATTACTGGCTAGTGTTGACCCTGAATGAGTGGAATGTAGCTCAATATATGATGTGTTAAATTGTAAAATGACTGCCAACCACCAGATGGTATACTGTTGTGAATACATTTGCATCATCGATGCTAGTGGTAAAAGTGCTACCTGGTGTGGTATGGATGTTCCAGGTATAATTCCTGTCTGTTCTTGGTTAGCTGATCACAATGGGGATACTACAGTTGGCCTGAATGATCCCATTACCCCGTGATTCTCTTGCTAGAAAGCACTTGAGCGGCGTATACTTGAGTGACAATCAAGTTAGCTTGTCTATGATGCACTCCACTGTTGAATAACCATTGTTTCTCACCGTTCAAGTTCACGCATTATATAGCCTTGACAAAGTATTGGTGACTTCTGGCACCCATGGAGTCGTACCCTATTTGTAAGTTAATCAAGAGGAAGATCATCTATCTGGCTAAGTGGTGCATGCGGCAGTTAAACAAGGTACACGATAATTTAGTGGGAAGGGGGGGCAGAGTGTAATTTCCACCCCACTTTCTGTGGCAAAATGGGATGCATTATCTTTTTTGAGGGGATAGATTAGAACTGAACTGGCAAATGTCTGAAAGCATTTTACTTGTGCTTTCTCTCCACCTAGAGAAGGTACAGATTGAATATCCTTTATCCGGAAATAGAACAGCTGAACACATCGAAAAACCGCACTTTTTTAAAAACCTGATTAATCTTTAGCATGGAAAGTCTAGTCGTTCGTCTGCACTGTTTAACTTGTGATTCTTGTGGTGAGCATGTCAAAAAGAAACCAATTACAAATACCCTGTAATTTCAGTGATGCTTTTTACTTTTCCAGCCATTTTATTTACGTCGGACCATTGCTGGCCTAGGCTTAGTCTATTGTAATGCAAGTAGACCTCGGCCTAGAGGCAGCATTTGAAAACCAAAATTATCTGAACCCCAAAATCAATTGGGCCCCAAGAGTTTTGGATGAAGGATAGTTTACTTGTCGCACGTGTTCATTGGTTGAGGAATAACTCACCATTTTATGCAGTCGTCCACTTCCAATGCATGTCCTATTGTATTTCTTTAAAATTTAGTTTAGAATTAAAGATTAGTTTAGAAATCAGTCTGCTGTGATAATCCCAAAACTTGGACTAATGTTCTGGGGCCACAGGTTCAGCAGCTGATGGAATTTAAATTCAACAATTAAAAGTTAGAAAGTTGAAAATTAGTCTCCATAACATTGACCACGAAGCTATCATTGTTGCAAAAACCTATCTGGTTCACTAATATCCTTTTTAAGGAGGGAAATTGGCCAACCTTGCCTGCTGTGGCTTGCATGTGACTCCAGAACCACTGCACAGGTTGATTCTTAACTTGCTCTCGAGGACAGTTGGGGATGGGCAACAAATGCTGGCCTTGCCAGTGACACCCACATCCCATGAAAGGAAAGAAGGCTGGACAGCTATTACCAGATAACAAACTTAAATACCACATGCAGACTGGTATCCATCTCACTTCCCTGCACCCATCTAGAAATAATTGTGTTAAATTATGTATGAAAAGACTTTCTTTCTAGACGAGTTAAAACAGATGGCTGTGTTTAGTTTAGTTCAAAGGGGTTTGCTAGCCTTTGTTCTTAGAACCTTAATTAGTATGAAGTGTAGTGCTGAACTTGCAAATGCTGATACTCATAAATTATTAGCCATTCAGTTAGGCTTGAGAATTGCATATGTGCTTACATAAGCACTGCACCTGAGTGATATGACATCCTATTCCCAATCGTGTAACAAGTGTGTCCAAAAGCAACGAATTAGACTGAAAATTCATAGAATATAAAGAGACAGATTGAAATTGGGAAAATTTCATTTGAAGCAAAATTTAGCTTTCCGTAGACATTAAACTTTGGAATGGAAATGTGACTCAAAGAACACCTTTTCCAGCTTTCATGACAGCAAATTAATCAATGAAATCATAGAAATCATAGAAACCCTACAGTGCAGAAGGAGGCCATTCGGCCCATCGAGTCTGCACCGACCACAATCCCACCCAGGCCCTACCCCCACATATTTACCCGCTAATCTACGCATCTCAGGACTCTAAGGGGCAATTTTTAACCTGGCCAATCAACCTAACCTGCACATCTTTGGTCTGTGGGAGGAAACCGGAGCACCCGGAGGAAACCCACGCAGACACGAGGAGAATGTGCAAACTCCACACAGACAGTGACCCGAGCCGGGAATCGAACCCGGGACCCTGGAGCTGTGAAGCAGCAGTGCTAACCACTGTGCTACCGTGCCGCCCAAAATTAATATTTCTTGCCATATCATTATTGATGCTTAAAATGATTAAATCAACTATCAGCAAACCAGAAAGCATCTGTGCAGAAATCGGTCAACCTCTTGGGTATGGAGCCGTCCTCAGAATAGGGGTGGTTTGAGGAAGCATCCAAACAGTTTGTCAACTTTCTTCCTCTGTATTGCCTGACCTGCTGAATTCTTCCTGCATTGTTTGTTTTGTATCAAGAGTAGTTACTCTTGCCTGTTTTTTTCAGTTGGAGTAAATGAAAGCGACTCTAGCAAGCATTAAATTAAATTATCACTCCTAACAAATTGCTATGGAGCAGACACTGATTCCAGTGCTGAGTAGAAGTATATTGAACCTCAAAGCCTGCAAGAGATTGAATGGTTGCTTTCTACTTCAGTTTACCTTGAGCGTCTAACTTGAGGACCTCAATTCTTCCAGTTGTGCAATTTGTTTTTTAATCAAAGTTCAAATTGGGCAATTAATTAAAAGATGATTGATAAAATCCATGTTACTGATAATTTCTACTTACAGAGCATATGTATATGCCACTTGTTGAATTCTCTCCATAGCAGTTAACAGATGATTATCACTGGATAAGTATGTCTTAATCATTAGTAGTTCATCATTAAGTAGCAGCACACCAGTCAATCAACCTTAAGCCATTTCAAACAAATATAGAAGTGTAGTTAAGTAACAGTCTCCTGACTCTCAACTTACCCCCTGTGGAAATTTCAATGCATTAATCTGAGTTTGATATTTTTAAACTGCTTTTACGTTACACCGAGTTTCTTACTTCATTTACACCTTCCCTTCACTCCATTCTAGAGTTTAATTTCAAACCTTTTGCATGACCACGTTTGTCCTTGTTTAAAATTAATTCTTCTGCAATACAAACCACATGCAGTTTTCTTTGGCAGTCCCTCAGGGTCCACAGGTTTGGCAGGTGGTGTTTGATGAGGTGCATGGGTGGGACGCTCTGGATTCTGCGCTCTTTTTCTGCTGCTTACACTTGGCCTCCATGTGCTCCACCCAGTGACACTCGAGGTGATTGGCGCCTTCACGGATGCTTTTGCTTCAGTTTGAGAGTCTCCCACAAGTCGATGGAAATGGTGTATCTATTTAGGGAGGGTTTCAGAGTGTCTTTAATGTTTCCTCTGCTCTCCTAGTGATCGTTTGCCCTATTATCCAGTTTCCATTTTAATTTGTATCCACCACAATATCAGGAGTGCATTCCAAATCCTAACCATTTTTTGTGTAAAACCTTTTCTTCGTGACACCTCTAGTTCTTTACTGTTCAACTTAATTCGGGCCACCAGGTTCTCAGTTGTTCTGCCATTGGATCGGTTTCTGTTTATTCTATCTAACCCCTTCATAATTTTATACATTTCCATCAAATCCTTTCAGTTTTCTTGGCTTTAAGGGGAACAACTGCAGCTTCTCTGTAATCTCTCTCACCAGGAGCCATTCTAGTAAATCTCTTCTGAACTCTATCTTTACAGCTTTCAGGTGCCCAGAAATGGGCACCACAGTTACAGCAGGGTCAAACTGCATTATGTAGGTTTTGCAAAACTACTTGGCTTTTGTACTGTATGCTTCCGTTTGTATTGCCAATCGAAAGCTCGGGTTTCGGCATGATACACTTTACAATCATGGCTCTATCAGACAATTGCGTACAACTTGGTCACTTGTATTACGCAACTAGCTCCGCTTCCTTGAATGTGGCCCTATGCACAGCAAAGTCCAAAAGACTTGCTCATGAGCACTGCAAACAATCCAATGTAAAATAGAGAATATTTAGAACGACCTGTGGTTGCTGTTGTTCTGGTCAGTGAGCCCAAGCCCTCCCCTATCTGGAGTACGGGGCCCTGGTGTTTTCACCTTGTGCACCATGCCTTCCTGGGCGGTGAAAGTGAACACAACTCACTCGCCTGAAGAAGGAGCGACACTCCGAAAGCTTGTGCTACCAAATAAACCTGTTGGACTTTAACTTGGTGTTGTGAGACTTCTTACTGTGCTTACCCCAGTCCAACACCGGCATCTCCACATGAAAGTGAATGATGCAGCTGAAATCTGAGCCCTATGTTCCCCAATCTAGGTTCAGAACTGAACTGCGAAGTCTGACACTTAAGTTCCAAGATCATTGTCCACAAAACCCTCAGCCAGTCAAGGTGGTGACAAAAAATAAAGCAGTCTGTAGAATGCCAACCTCTACATGTTCCTTTAGATATTAGATATCAACCTTGTACTTTATGTTCACAAAATAGGCCTAATATCATCTTGTGTTTGACTCCTAGTTAATAAATCCTAAATAAGTAGTGGATGCAGCAGTGTTTTATTTCTGCTACGAAACTGTGATGTTGATAGCGATCTCTGCCCTTCTGGATACCACCATGCTGTGCAATGCAATTTCAAATATTTCACCAGCAAGAGGGTAAAATAAAAAGCATTTAATGCTATTTTGTGTCACCTGCTATGTAAAGTTGGGGAATGAGAGGTTAGGCTATTGCATCTTGATTCAGACTTTTACAAGTGAAATTGAGAACTTTAGAACATTGCCTTGCTCTGGAGCAGTTTTAATATGTTTGCATGAAGGTAACAATAAACAGCAGTTAGTGGCTGATTTTCTTGGGACCACAACAGCAGTGCATTGTGCCTATACAGGCCCAAGAACACTGTCAATGTCTGCCCTGTGCCATTACCATGATCCAGGGTATTTCATGGTACCCTGAATCATGGGGGAGAAAGGCGAGGGAGAGGATGCGGGGTGGCTGAGTTTCAGCTCCAGGACACTCAAACCCACTAGCCTAAGGGGTGGGACACTTAAACTTCTAAAGAAACTTAATGGGCATCATTAAACTGTAATGAGCAGGTACAGAAAATAATCGGAAGCAAATGGAATCCTAACCTTTACATGTAGAGGACCAAAATACAAGGTGGTACATGTTACACTAGAGCTACAAAAAGCCCTGGTTAGACCACACCTGGAGCACTGCAAGCAGTTCTGGGCACTATGCCTTAGAAGAGATATGTGACCTTGGCAAGAGGGCAGTAGGCAGAATGATCCATAAGCAAAAAAACTGTGGATGCTAGAAACCTGAAATATAAACAGAAATTGCTGGGAAACCTCAGCAGTCTGGCAGCATCTGTGGAAAGTAGAGTTCACGTTTTGGGCTATAACCTTTTATCAGAATAATGCCTGGACTTCCAAGTGCTAAATTACAAGAGAAGACTACATAGAGGAGATGCCACAGTCAATCAAAGCATCTCTATTGCAACCTCAGCTAACACCAGTTATCTGAGCACATACTAGAAATCAGCTTGATGCTTGGTTTAGGCATACACACACCACAAGTTGCAATGAAATATTTGCTGGAACCATTGCTATAAATGGTTGGAGAGGGCCATTGCTTTAACCATTCTATTTATTTTTGATTTTAGTTTGCTCCTTCCCTCTCCCCATGAACGATACAACACATCGGTTTTCCAGATTGGTTTGTGTGTCCTGGCACAGATGTGTAGTCTTTAGTTGGCAAAAGAGTGTTGGCTCGGAAAGTTCTTGACCATCTGGCTACTGGCATTTGGCCGGAAGTTTAGAAATGTGCTTTCAAACGAATGTATGTCTGTAAAAGCAGTGCTATCTTTCTTATAAACCTGTCAGGGTTCTAAACAAAACAGAATAACTGTTCAGCGTATTTCACTTGAAATTTATGTGGTATATTCGTGCTCTTTATAAAACTGGAACTTTTCAGCTAAGCTAACTTGTACCAGCATTTTGATTCCTAAGCAAAAACAGGAAATGCTGGAAAATCTCAGGTCTGACAGCATCTGTGGAGAGCCAATGTTTCGAGTCTGTTGGCTTTATTTTTTCTCCACAAATGCTGTCAGACCTGCTGAGATTTTCCAGCATTTTCTGTTTTTGTTTCAGATTCCAGCATCCGCAGTATTTTGCTTTTATTTTGATTAAGCATTGCATACAAATTTCAAACTCGCTGAACTGTTTTAAATTTGACCCAAAATTTAACTCCAATGCACTCTATTCCAATTAGAGTCAATACTGTTTATTGTACACAGGACCTTTTGAAGGCATTGAGTTTTTATTCAGGGCTAAGGTGTATGCCACTTAGCACACTTGAACCATGGTCCACACTTTAGGATTCTGAACCCTCATGACCTGCAAGTTAGCTGAAATTTGGCATTTATTTGTACATTAAAAAAAAAACAAGATTTCATTTAATATTCTGCAATTTGCAGATGTAATACTGGCTGTTCGTTAGTACTCCCTAGTAAACCTATGAGTCAGAAGGTTGTAGATTCAACTCACATTAGTGCAAAAATCAATGTTGACAATCCAGTACAGTACTGCGGGAATGCTACATTGTTGAAAGTGCCATATTTCAGATGAGACATTAAACTGAAGTTCCATGACACCATTTCAGAGAAGAGCAGGAGTGTTCTCCCCAGTGTCCTTGCCAACATTTATCCCTCAAACGACATTTTTAAAAAGCTGGTCATTGTCACATTACCATTTGTGGGAGCTTGCTGTGTACGTGTTTTCTGCCATATTTCTGAAGTTACACAATTAACTACGCATCCAAATGCTTTGGTAGTCTATAGGGCTTTGGGTTATCCTATGATTGTAAAAGGCCCTTTTTAATTGCAAATCTTTTTCATGCTCTGTTCAAGGCTCCTAAAGACACTTATAAGTACTGTCTACTTTTATACCAGTTCTGAAATATATAATTTCTCTATTTAGCTCATGAACCTCTATTAGTCATAATGTTTTCCAACAATGCTGAATTTGGAATCCTGATGAATATATACAAAGAACAAAGAAAATTACAGCACAGAAACAGGCCCTTCAGCCCTCCAAGCCTGCACCGACCATGCTGCCTGACTGAACTAAAACCCCCTACCCTTCCGGGACCATATCCCTCTATTCCCATCCTATTCATGTATTTGTCAAAACGCCCCTTAAAAGTCACTATCACATCTGCTTCCACTACCTTCCCCGGCAGCGAGTTCCAGGCACCCATCACCCTCTGTGTAAAAAAAAAACTTGCCTCATACATCTCCTTTAAACCTTGTCCCTCACACCTTAAATCTATGTCCCCTAGTAATTGACTCTTCCACCCTGTGAAAAAGCTTCCGACTATCCACTCTGTCCATGCCCCTCATAATCTTGTAGACTTCTATCAGGTCGCCCCTCAACCTCCGTCGTTCCAGTGAGAACAAACCAAGTTTCTCCTACCTCCCCACATAGCTAATGCTCTCCACACCAGGCAACATCCTGGTAAATCTTTTCTGTACCCACTCCAAAGCATCCACATCCTTCTGGTAGTATGGCGACCAGAATTGAACACTATATTCCAAGTGCGGTTCCAAGGTTCTATAAAGCTGAAACATGATGTGCCAATTTCTAAACTCAATGCCCTGGCCAATGAAGGCAAGCATGCCGTATGCCGCCTTGACTACCTTCTCCACCTGCGTTGACACTTTCAGTGACCTGTGTACCTGTACACCCAGATCCCTCTGCCTATCAATACTTTTAAGGGTTCTGCCATTTACTGTATATTTCCTATCTGTGTTAGACCTTCTTCCAAAATGCATTACCTCACATTTGTCGAGATTAAACTCCATCTCCCATCTCTCCGTCCAAGCCTCCAACCGATCCATGTCCTGCTGTATCCTCTAATGGTCCTCATCACTGTCCGCAAATCCATCAACCATTGTGTCGTCTGCAAACTTACCAATGAAACCAGTTACATTTTCCTCCAGAGGAAAATGCAGAGGAGATGGCCAGGTTCCTGAAACCCTTCACTAGCAACTCTGCATCTACCTCCAGCATGTGTCTTCATGTGAGTGGAGTCTAGATCAGCTTGACTAACTGGTTCAAATTAAATTTGTTTCACCTCAACTTGAAGTGGATCATAACCGCAGCCGCTTGTGGGGCTATTCAGAGTTCAAGGGTTGTAGCTAGTTTCTCTCTATAGGAATGAGTTAATCCCTGCCACTGCCGGTTATACAGAGGTCCAGAAAATCTGCTTCCTCAATAAACTGACTCATTTTGATGTTGATCAAATATTCAGCAGCAGGGAACTGGGATAAAACCATATCAACAACATTCAAATGGTCTCGGAGATCATTGTATGAAACGTGTGTTATCGACATTGGGGTAAACATTAGGCAAGTCTTTTAAAAGACCTACAACATGAGCAGAAAAAAGAAACTGGGCTATTTTGATATCCTTGTGGTAATTTAGTCCAGCAATACTGAGCCATTAGGAGCACTCATCGCCTGTTTTCTGCCAGTCAGTTTCTTCAAATGGGTATGACTAAAAGCCATTCACTAGGTTAATAGAATTTATACTTTCCCTTGTTATACCAGAGAGAAGAGCAGACTGTGTGGCATACACTATCTATTGATGTATAATCAATCATTAGCCTCCATCTGCTGTCAACTTTAAGGATGCCTAACAAAGGTGAATTGATTCGAAAAGGTATTTTAATTAGCACATCATGTTCCTCTAAATCTCTGATAGTATTGAGAAGATCCAATTTCTCTTTGTAATCTTTTAATAGGGCACTGTTTCCTGGGCTTGTGTCAACTGCATTTTTTAAACTCATTAATGGGGTATGGCCATTGCTGGTTAGTCCAACATTTATTGCCCATCCCTAATTGCCCTTGAACAGGTAGGTGGCGGTGATGATTTGCTGCCTTGAACCACTGCAGTCCATGTATAGGTACACCCATAGTCCTGTTAGGGAGGCAATTCCAGGATTTTGATCCAGCGACGGTGAAGGAATGGCGATATATTTCCAAGTTAGCACGGCTTTGTCAACGGCAGGTCGTGCCTTACGAGCCTGGTTGAGTTCTTTGAAAATGTGACCAAACACATTGACGAAGGAAGAGCGGTGGATGTGGTCTATATGGACTTCAGCAAGGCGTTCGATAAGGTCCCCCATGCAAGACTTCTTGAGAAAGTGAGAGGGCATGGGATCCAAGGGGCTGTTGCCTTGTGGATCCAGAACTGGCTTGCCTGCAGAAGGCAGAGAGTGGCTGTGGAGGGGTCTTTCTCTGCATGGAGGTCAGTGACCAGTGGAGTGCCCCAGGGATCTGTTCTGGGACCCTTGCTGTTTGTCATTTTCATAAATGACCTGGATGAGGAAGTGGAGGGATGGGTTGGTAAGTTTGCTGACGACACCAAGGTAGGTGGTGTTGTGGATAGTTTGGAGGGATGTCAGAAGTTGCAGCGAAACATAGATAGAATGCAAGACTGGGCGGAGAAGTGGCAGATGGACTTCAACCCGGATAAGTGTGTAGTGATCCATTTTGGCAGATCCAATGGGATGAAGCAGCAGTATAATATGAAGGGTACCATTCTTAGCAGTGTAGAGGATCAGAAGGACCTTGGAGTCTGGGTCCATAGGACTCTTAAATCGGCCTCGCAGGTGGAGGATGCGGTCAAGAAGGCGTACGGCGTACTAGCCTTCATTAATCGAGGGATTGAGTTTAGGAGTCGGGAGATAATGCTGCAGCTTTATAGGACCCTGGTTAGACCCCACTTGGAGTACTGCGCGCAGTTCTGGTCACCTCATTACAGGAAAGATGTTGAAGCCATTGAAAGGGTGCAGAGGAGATTTACAAGGATGTTGCCTGGATTGGGGGGCATGCCTTATGAGGATAGGTTGAGGGAGCTTGGTCTCTTCTCCCTGGAGAGACGAAGGATGAGAGGTGACCTGATAGAGGTTTACAAGATGTTGAGAGGTCTGGATAGGGTAGACTCTCAGAGGCTATTTCCAAGGGCTGAAATGGTTGCTACGAGAGGACACAGGTTTAAGGTGCTGGGGGGGTAGGTACAGAGGAGATGTCAGGGGTAAGTTTTTCACTCAGAGGGTGGTGGGTGAGTGGAATCGGCTGACGTCGGTGGTGGTGGAGGCAAACTCGTTGGGGTCTTTTAAGCGACTTCTGGATGAGTACATGGGATTTAATGGGATTGAGGGCTATAGATAGGCCTAGAGGTGGGGATGTGATCGGCGCAACTTGTGGGCCGAAGGGCCTGTTTGTGCTGTGGCTTTCTATGTTCTATGTCCTATGTGTGTGGCTTGGGGGTGGGTGGGGTAGGGGGGACTTCGAGGTGGCGGTGTTCCCATGCATTGTCCTTCTAGGTGGCAGTGGTCATGAGTTTGGAAGGTTCTAAGGAGCTTTGAGTTCCTCAGACACTTGTTTGGGTCTGAAGAAATGTTCTATTTCTCCCTCAAGGAGAGTAACTAGCAGAAAATGTAACCTTCTAGATAGCCTTCTTTAATGAGCATCAGCTAGGTTATAATTACCCAGATATTCTCAGGGTCTAGGGGTCTCTCTTAGGACTATGCAAAGAGTGCTCTGTGGAGTTTTATACAGAATACTATGAGAGACATTATATTTTAACTATTTAAAATTTTATTAAAGAAATGAAAATGCAATAAACTTTAAGTAGCTAAGTACATTGCAACATTAACTATGATAAAAAGATGGAAAACATAAGCCTCTATAATGCGAGTCAAAATATTGAGACCAGTCATCAAAATCTAAGTGTTACCTTAAATCCCTGAGTAACAAGCTGCCTGCTTAGCAAGGCATTCCTCAGTTTAGGTCAGAAGTGTCCAACCATGCATTTAGCTCTAATGAGAAGGATTTCAACTGGTCTAAGTTTTCTGTGGTGAAATTCCTGTCTTTGTAATGTTTCTAAATTGATTAGTTAATCTTCAGCAAATGTGAGTGTTAGCTCTTTGAACAGTTTTATCCCCTTTGCCTTATCATTCCCTGTCATTGATCCATTATTTAGTTGAGAATTGTCTTGTGAAGTGTAGACTTTTATAAGGTCAACAAATGTTTGCCCTATCTTGTTGTGACAATTCCTGCAAGTTCTGATACTTGTTTCCCTCAATTGGAATTGTATTTTACAAAATGATTTTTAAACTTTTTCAAAGGATTGTTACGGAAAAGTTCCTTCATTTGTTTTTGTCCTATTGGGTCAGCCAAAGATTAAACAGTTGCTAAGGTTGGTGTGTAATATTCCATTTCTGTCTTTTGATCATTTTAAACACATTTGTGCAGCTGGGATAAGCCTTCAACAAATCCATTTTTCAAACTTAAAAGCATCAGTGTTGCCATGTTGTAGACAAACCTGACATTGATGTATCGCGTTATCCTTCCAACATTCCTTTTGCTGAACGCTGCACTGTTCATGCAATCTCCTATTTTTCTTGTGACAATCTGTGCCAGGTTACCAATGTGCAAGAAAGACTTTTAAAGAAGTACTAGCAAAATTTAAGATCTTTTAGAACATATGGTAATTACTTAGTCAAATATCAAGAAATATCCCTGAACTAAAAGCAAAATACTGTGGATGCTGGAAATCTGAAATAAAAACAGAAAATGCTGCATCAACTCACCAGATCTGGCAGCATCTGTGGAGAGAGAAACAGAGTTAACATTTCGAATCCATACGACTCCTTTACAGAACTGAAGAGGGATAGAAATGTAACGAATTATGTTGTTTGGGGGGGGCGGGGGGGGGTTGGAGGAGATGGGGCAGAATAGAAGGTCAGCGATAGGTCAGAGCTAAGGAGAGATTGACAAATACGTCATGGACATAAGACAAAGGGAGTGTTAATGGTGGCATTAAGGACTAAAGAAATGCTGATAGTGGCATAAAGGATATTCCTCCCAACTATCTAATTCATTATATGTCTATTCCTATTCAGTTCTGAAGAAGTCATATGGACTCAATGTTAACTCTGTTTCTCTCTACAGATGCTGCCAAACCTCTTGAGTTTATCCAGCATTTTCTATTCTTTCTTCAGAGACGTTCCTATGTGGATGAAATTTTTAATCTTTTTCTTAAATTCATTTGTTTTAAGAGAATCCTAATTTCTAAAAATGGAATGTCTTCATTGTATCTGAATGCTACCTAATTATCTATAATCCACTTAATTGTGTACATATTTCTTCGCAAATTGGGATATTTGTGAAATTCTGAATGTATTAATGAATGCTTTCTTGGCAAATCATCAAGGAAGACGTCAGCCTGTCCTGCAATGATTGATTGGTTATTGGTTACACAAGTCAAGTTAAAATTCACTTTTATCAGTATAAATCACCGTTAATGGACATTTGAGTATCAGTAGAGTGATCAGAATGTCAGATACACTTGGTAAGGTTAATTTAAAGTTGAAACCTTTGATAGATGTTGCCAGCTTTGAGAACCAATTTATTGGTGATTATTGTCCAGGTACATGTGGTTAGTTTTTGCAAGCTCCTGGAGTATCAAGTAAATGAGCTGCCTTTTCACAGGTGGGGTCATCTATTCCACTTGGATCTTTGATTCTGACTGAACCCAATTTATGCATGAATGTTGATATCTGAGCTTTCTTAATCCTGGACTACTTGCAGTTAAATGGCACTTGGGTTTATTTGGAACAGGCTGGTGAACACGTTTTAAAGTTAGAGTTTAAAGTTTGTTTATTAGTGTCACAAGTAGGCTTACATTAACACTGCAACAAAGTTACTGTGAAAATCCCCTAGTCGTCACACTCCGGTGCCTGTTCGGATACACTAAGGGAGAATTTAGTATGGCCAATGCACCTAACCAGCACACCTTTTGGAATGTGGGAGGAAACCAGAGCACCCAAAGGAAACCCACGCAGACGCAGGGAGAACGTGCAGACTCCGCACAGACTGTGACCCAAGCCAGAAATTGAACCCAGGTCCCTGGTGCTGAGAGGCAGAAGTGCTAACCACTGCACCACAGTGTCGTCCCCTTTTTAGAACAGTACAGCACAGAACAGGCCCTTCGGCCCACGATGTTGTGCCGAGCTTTATCTGAAACCAAGATCAAGCTATCCTACTCCCTATCATCCTGGTGTGCTCCATGTGCCTATCCAATAACCGCTTAAATGTTTCTAAAGTGTCTGACTCCACTATCACTGCAGGCAGTCCATTCCACACCCCAACCACTCTCTGCGTAAAGAACCTACCTCTGATATCCGTCCTGTATCTCCCACCACGAACCCTATAGTTATGCCCCCTTGTAATAGCTCCATCCACCCGAGGAAATAGTCTTTGAACGTTCACTCTATCTATCCCCTTCATCATTTTATACACCTCTATTAAGTCTCCCCTCAGCCTCCTCCGCTCCAGAGAGAACAGCCCTAGCTCCCTCAACCTTTCCTCATATGACCTACCCTCCAAACCAGGCAGCATCCTGGTAAATCTCCTCTGCACTCTTTCCAGCACTTCCACATCCTTCTTATAGTGAGGTGACCAGAACTGCACACAATATTCCAAATGTGGTCTCACCAAGGTCCTGTACAGTTGCAGCATAACCCCACGGCTCTTAAACTCCAACCCCCTGTTAATAAAAGCTAACACACTATAGGCCTTCTTCACAGCTCTATCCACTTGACTGGCAACCTTTAGAGATTTGTGGATATGGACCCCAAGATCTCTCTGTTCCTCCACAGTCTTCAGAACCCTACCTTTGACCCTGTAATCCACATTTAAATTTGTCCTACCAAAATGAATCACCTCACATTTATCAGGGTTAAACTCAATTTGCCATTTTTCAGCCCAGCTTTGCATCCTATCTATGTCTCTTTGCAGCCTACAACAGCCCTCCACCTCATCCACTACTCCACCAATCTTGGTGTCATCAGCAAATTTACTGATCCACCCTTCAGCCCCCTCCTCTAAGTCATTAATAAAAATCACAAAGAGCAGAGGACCAAGCACTGATCCCTGCGGCACACCGCTAGCAACCTGCCTCCAATCCGAAAATTTTCCATCGACCACCACCCTCTGTCTTCGGTCAGACAGCCAGTTACCTATCCAATCGGCCAACTTTCCCTCTATCCCACACCTCCTCACTTTCATCATAAGCCGACCATGGGGGACCTTATCAAACGCCTTACTAAAATCCATTGATATGACATCAACTGCCCTACCTTCATCAACACACTTAGTTACCTCCTCAAAAAATTCTATCAAATTTGTGAGGCACGACTTGCCCTTCACGAATCCGCATCTTTCTAAATGGTCGTAAATCCCATCCCTAAGGACCCTTTCCATCAATTTACCAACCACCGAAATAAGACTAACCGGTCTATAATTACCAGGGTCATTTCTATTCCCTTTCTTAAACAGAGGAACAACATTCGCCATTCTCCAGTCCTCTGGCACCATCCCCGTGGACAGCGAGGACCCAAAGATCAACGCCAAAGGCTCTGCAATCTCATCCCTTGCCTCCCACAGAATCCTAGGATACATTTCATCAGGCCCAGGGGACTTATCGACCTTCAGTTTATTCAAAACTGCCAAGACATCCTCCCTCCGAACATCTATTTCCTCCAGCCTATTAGCCTGTAACACCTTCTCTTCCTCAAAAACATGGCCCCCTCCTTGGTGAACACTGAAGAAAAGTATTCATTCATCACCTCGCCTATCTCTACTGACTCCATACACAAGTTCCCACTACTGTCCTTGACCGGCCCTAACCTCACCCTGGTCATTCTTTTATTCCTCACATAAGAGTAAAAAGCCTTGGGGTTTTCCTTGATCCGACCCGCCAAGGACTTCTCATGTCCCCTCCTAGCTCTCCTAAGCCCCTTTTTCAGCTCATTCCTTGCTAACTTGTAACCCTCAATCGAGCCATCTGAACCTTGTTTCCTCATCCCTACATAAGCTTCCCTCTTCATTTTCACAAGACATTCCACCTCTTTTGTGAACCATGGTTCCCTCACTCGGCCATTTCCTCCCTGCCTGACAGGAACATACCTATCAAGGACATCCAGTATTTGTTCCTTGAAAAAGTTCCACTTTTCATTAGTTCCTTTCTCTGACAGTTTCTGTTCCCAACTTATGCCCCCTAATTCTTGCCTAATCGCATCATAATTACCCCTCCCCCAATTGTAAACCTTGCCCTGCCGTACGGCCCTATCCCTCTCCATTGCAATAACAAAAGACACCGAATTGTGGTCACTATCTCCAAATTGCTCTCCCACAACCAAATCTAACACTTGGCCCGGTTCATTTCCCAGTACCAAATCCAATGTGGCCTCACCTCTAGTCGGCCCATCCACATATTGTGTCAGGAAACCCTCCCGCACACACTGCACAAAAACTGCCCCATCCAAACTATTTGACCTACAAAGGTTCCAATCAATATTTGGAAAGTTAAAGTCCCCCATGACAACTACCCTGTGACCCCTACACATATCCATAATCTGCTTAGCAATTTCTTCCTCCACATCTCTATTACTATTTGGGGGCCTATAGTAAACTCCTAGCAACGTGACCGCTCCTTTCCTATTTCTAACTGCAGCCCATATTACCTCAGTGTGCAGATCCCCCACGAAGTGCCTTTCCGCAGCCGTTAAACTATCCTTGATTAACAATGCCACTCCTCCACCTCTTTTACCAGCTTCCCTACACTTAGTGAAACATCTATACCCCGGAACGTCCAACAACCATTCCTGTCCTTGTTCTACCCACGTCTCCGTAATGGCCACAACATCGTAGTCCCAAGTACCAATCCACGCCCCAAGTTCATCTACCTTGTTCCGGATGCTCCTTGCATTGAAGTAGACACACTTCAACCCACCTTCCTGTCTACCAGTACCCACCCTTGACCCTGATACCTTCCCCAATACCTCACCACCCTCACTGACTTCTGGACTACAACTCCCTTTCCCACTCCCCTGACAAATTAGTTTAAACCCCCCTGAAGAGCCGTAACAAATTTCCCTCCGAGGATATTGGTGCCCCTCTGGTTCAGGTGCACCCCGTCCTGTTTGTACAGGTCCCACCTTCCCCAGAACGTGTTCCAATTATCCACGTATCTGAAACCCTCCCTCCTACACCATCCCTGCAACCACATATTTAACTGCACTCTCTCCCTGTTCCTCAACTCGCTATCACGTGGTACCGGCAACGTACCAGAGATGACCACATGTTTCGTCTTGGCTCTCAGCTTCCAGCCCAGCTCCAGAAATTCCTGCTTTAAATCCCCGTCCCTTCTCTTACCTATGTCATTGGTACCAATGTGCACCACGACTTGTGACTGTTTCCCCTCCCCCTTCAGAATCTGGAAAACACGGTCTGAGACATCACGGACCTTGGCATCCGGTAGGCAACATACCATCCGTGAGTCTCTTTTGCTGCCACAGAACCTCCTATCTATCCCTCTAACTAACGAGTCCCCAATAACTATCGCCCTCCCGCTCTCCCCCTTTCCCTCCCGAGCCACAGAGATGGACACAGTGCTGGAGATCCTCTCACTGCGGCTCCCCACTGGTATGTCATCCCCCTCAACCGTATCCAAAGCGGAATACTTGTTGCTAAGGGGAACGACCACTGGGGATCCCTGCACGGACTGCTTCCTCCCAGCCCCTCTCACCGTCACCCATCTGTTTTCAATCCTCGGAGTAACTGTATTCCTAAAGCTTGTGTCTATGGCCATCTCTGCGTCCCTGATGATCCTAAGTTCATCCAACTCCAGCTCCAGTTCCCTAACACGGTTTTGGAGGAGCTGCAGATGGGTGCACTTCCCACAGGTGTAATCAGTAGGGACACTGTCGTCGTCCCTCACCTCAAACATAGTGCAAGAGGAACATTGCACTGCCTGCACACCCATCCCCTCTAGATACCTTGCCAGTACCAGGTAGAAAGTGCAGAAATGAATTCAACTCACCCCTACTCGCCCTTTCAGCCTAAGCCCTGTGAGCCAAAGTCTTATAGCTCACACTCTGCTTCCCACACACTCCACTGCCCGCTCCCGACGCTGCCCGCTGTATACTGCAGCCTACCTTTTATACTTCACGCGCTTAAAAAACCCTTCCCAGACTCCTTTGCTGCCCACTTTTAGTTTTCACTTTAAACTTGAAAAACTGCTGTTAAAGTAAAGGCCAAAAAAATACACACACTAGCTGACTAATTAAATAAATAAACAATTCAATTAATCTCTCACCAGCACTGCTGCCTTCAATCACCCCTCTCAGCTTGCTCCAGTGGATCAAAAATGATGCTTAACTCTCAGTTTCTGATGCTCTGCCCTTTACCTTGTGCTGATCTGGATGCCTATTGCACCTGCTAGTAAAAGAAGAATATACAGAAGAAAGTCATCTTCTGATTTAGACTGTTACTTCTACAATTTTGTTTTTACCTCTGAGTGAACAATGTACTCAAAGGGCTCAACCCTTTTTTTGTCGGTTTCCCCCAACAAGTCAATACTGACTTCGAATGAAAGTTCTGATAAAACCTGAAACCTTAACTCTGTTTCCCGCTGCAGATGCTGATTTTTGCAATTTGTTTGGTTCGTTCTTCAGATTTCCAAGATTTGCTGGATTTTGCTTTTGTCTGAAATGTTGATGTACATCAGAATGTCTTTTAACAGCAACCTGTACATACAGGAGAGATTGTAGCCAATTGCAACTCACTAAATGTTTCTTGAACACTAGCCAGTGATAACTTTGCAAATTAATTGGTTAAAAGACTGCATTCATTGTTTTTCTTTCAGGCAGTTCAACAGCTTAAACTCCATATTGTATGGGTGAGATTTCCTTTGCATCAAATGTAACATTTTGTCAATTTTATTGAGCATTGTTTCTACATATAGTGAATTTATTATTTTTCATTACTTCTCTGAAAATTGCAATCACGGGAAATGCAGTCTTTTAAATCCAGGTTATTTTCAAAATTAGCAATGTGTAGTGGAGGAAAATCAAGTTTACTTATCTAAAAGTATTGTGTAACAAGCATCTGGATCATAAAACAAAAGCTGAACCTATTAGATACTGAATTTTCAACCTACTTCAAGCACAGCTAATAAGTGCTACTGAAGGATTGCCATAAGTTTTAAAAGAGAATTCAATGAACTAAATATTGCAAACTCTTGACATTCAATGTTGTGCATGTCTCAGTAGAGGTTAATCATAATGAAACCTGCATTCATTAATTTGCAAAACAAAACAGTTAATTTGTTGACCTTATTGTGCCCTTGTTCTTGAAGTGTGTTTTACCATGGCAAAAATACTTCCATGATACTGGAAAAATGGCAAACTTCATGAGGCTTTTCCTAAGTACAATTTTGATTTCTGTTTCTTTCAGACTGCAAATGGATACGTCTTGCTCTTTGACATTGTGTATTCAGGACAAGAGAAATGCTTGTATGAACCAGTATATCCCAAGTAAGTCTTGACTTTCACTTTCAAAATGGGAGTGGTGTTTAGTTAACATTGTTGATGTCTAGTATGGATCACAAAGGATCATCTATGGCTTTAACACTGCAGGTTGAATTTGGGGATGATTGCAGAAACTCAATGCTAACAATCTCAGGCTCAC
The DNA here is from genome assembly GCF_964213995.1 of Mustelus asterias. Lineage (NCBI taxonomy): Eukaryota > Metazoa > Chordata > Chondrichthyes > Carcharhiniformes > Triakidae > Mustelus > Mustelus asterias. The sequence goes on from NC_135806.1 coordinate 17,468,525, forward strand.
AAACATACCCTCTTTCCCCACCTCCCATGAAATTATTACAACATTACAGCATGGAAACAGGCCAATCACTCCACCAGGCTTGTGCTGATGCTCTTTACAAGAGCTACGTAATTTAGTACCATTCTCCAACATGTTGCTCATACCTTCTAATGTACTGATGGAGCTGATCATAACTGCTGTCCTGTATGATCATCATCTTATGAAACAAAGCTGCTTAGCATTTTGTTTTTGACTTCATCTTTACCACTCCTCCTCATCTTTGGAGAGGTTGTGGAAGTGCACATACCAGACTTAAATATGCAATTCAAGCCACAAGGATTGAACTATTGCCCTGGATTCTTCTGTGCAAGTATTGAATGGGAGCACACTCACTCTTTACAAAGTTCAAATTATCGCACTAAATTTGGGAAGCTTTGTACGGCAGACCCAAATCCATAACAATCATAATTTGGTGCTATTAGCGAAGTTTGATATTGACATATAGGTCGTGCTCAATTACACATACGTTTACGTCCTAAATAGACCCTGTGTGACATGTTTCTGCATTCGCCTTCATCCATATCATGTCACCGAATTTCTGCCCAATGCACAAACGTCAGTGTGAACAATTAATTTATGGGCACTGCCTTTGTCAGATTGTATTCTCCTGTATTCACAACCAGTAGGACCAGGTTTGCTGAGAACAAGCGACCTGAGTGTCCAACAAAATAGGTATGAAGTGTCTTGCAGAGACAAATTACAAATTTCTTACTGCCTACAATCCTCGAGGAAGCAGCTTCATAGCTTAGTTTATATATTAAATAACTTGGTACCATCAGCAAAGTGTACACAACATCGAAAGGCGGAGGCAGCAGAGATCCATGGACTGTGAAGATCAACTTGTCCTCCTTGACTAAATCTGTTTTTTGCATTAGTAAAACAATCCTGTGTCAAAACGTTTGCAAAGGAAAGGGGTTGGAGCTGAAAATAGGAATGTCTGTCAAAGGTGGAACATTTTTTACACCATATTTGTTCTTGTGTAGATGCGCTTTCCATTTATTATGATATATGGAGAAACAGGGAAGGTATTGGAGGCCAAATTCTAACTTAAAAGGGAGGGATGGGAGTGTAAGAAAATGAGATGCTAGTAGAACAGAATCATCAAAGTATAGAAACAGGCCAAAAATTGTAGTTGGCCATGAAAGGAGAGTCCAGAATGAAGGATACTGTAATGTAAAGAGGTAAGAAAAATAAAACTAGGAGACAAAGGTCTGACTGGCATGGCTGGATTTCCTATTCCTTTAATTTCAAATTGTAGAGACATATATTTAAATCTTTCAGCACATGTATAATTCAACCGTACTAGTTTTATATGTGGACTTCTAACATCCCTTGAAAGCTCCCCAGAAGGATGTTCAAACTATAAATATGGAAAGATTTGAATTTTCTTCAGTACGTTTTTCTCCTTCATGCCAGATGTTGGTCATCTTTTAATACATGGGCTTTAAAAATAATCCTTAATGTGTTTCCTTGCGACCGTATCTGATTATTATTGCACATCTTTTTTTTAATCCTGTGGGTCATGCTGTCATTGACCTAAATAATTGGGGATTGCCTTGGTTTGTTTTCAGCTGAGACATATTGTTATTTAAAAAGTACTACCTTTGAAAGCATAGAATAACGTCAAGTAGTGATTTTTGAATCACATCGCAGTGCCAGGAACCGTCATTTATGTAGTTTTGTGGTGAATCTTGATGCACCGTTTGAGGTTTATGCACCCACTTTGTGGGCTACTCTATCCCAACTGTTTCATGCAGCACTATGGTCCCTTTAGTGCTGGTAACCACCTTGCCAGAGTAACCTAGGCATTGAACATTGGCAAACCATTGCACACACTGTCCTTATCCCCTTGTTTACACGTTGCAATAATTGGAGGTGTGAGTTCTGACTGAGTTTTCAACCCATTATCATCTGTCAAGGCTGAACCAGGAAGTCCAATTAGGATGCACCACCTCAGTCAGACCTAATGGGATCAAAGTTATATCCACTCTCCATCATTGTCATTAAACTGGTGTAATAACTTGTATTTCTATAGCATCTTTTAACATAAAACATGCAAAAATGTTTCACAGGAGAACGTGCCAAAATGTTTATATAAAAGCAAAATACTGCGGATGCTGGAATCTCTGACAAAGGGTCATCCTGACTCGAAATGTTGGTTCTGTTTTCTCTCCACAGATGCTGTCAGACCTTCTGAGATTTTCCAGCATTTTCTGTTTTTATGCCAAAATGTTTCACAGAAGTAAAACAAAATGTGACAACAGGTTATATGTGAGGTCAGATGATCTTGATCAAAGGGATAGATTTTAAGTCATGTCTCAAATGAAAAAAGTAATGTAGAGAGATGTAGGGAGGGAATTTCAGAGCTTGGAACCATGGTAAGAGAAGGTAGGGGCACCAACGGTGACAAAATTCACTTGGGGCTGTGCACGAGGCCAGAATTAGAGTCCAGATGTCAGGGGATTGTAGGATTAGAGGGTGTCGCAAAAAAGGAAGGTGAGATCCAGTGGAAGTATTTGAAACCAGGAATGAGATTTTTAAGATCAAGATGTTGCTTGACTAGGAATTAATTTAGGTCAGTAAGCGGAGTAAACAAGACTTAATGCAAGTTAAGACAAGGCAGCAGATTTTTAGATGACATCAGGTTTACAGAAGGCAGAATGAAAAACACACAGAATTTCACCTGTATATTATTTTACATTATGGCTCCTTAGTGGTCTGGGGCTGAACAGTTGCAGGCACAGTCTTGTTGAGAAATTTTGACATGATTGGGGGGAGGAGCAGCGATCACAGGCAATCCGTGAGAAGCTGCTTCTCCAATCACAGGTTCCCCCTCTCCTGATCTTGCTGCGCCTCAGAGACAGAGGGCTTAACCTTACTGATTGTTTACACCATGCTCCCGCTGCAGCGAGATTGGAGATGTTGGCGCCCAGACAAATCTCCGTTCACTGCAGTGGGATAGGAAAACCCTGTCTGTGTGAACTGTGGTAACGTTCCAGCCTGAAGCTATGATTTGAGGGTGCAGGCAAAGGAGCATGACTCACTTTCTCACACTCAACTTTATTATGTAAATAATTTCTCAACATTAAATATATTTAATAAAATATAATATTTTTAAAAGAACCACTGCTGAAACAGCATTAATCAAACACTGCACGGTGGCACAGTGGTTAGCACTGCTGCTGCCTCACAGCGCCAGGGACCCAGGTTCGATTCCCAGCTTGGGTCACTGTCTGTGCGGAGTCTGCACATTCTCCCCGTGTCTGCATGGGTTTCCTCTGGGTGCTCCGGTTTCCTCCCACAGTCCAAAGATGTGCGGGTTAGGTGGATTGGCCATGCTAAAAATTACCCCTTAGTGTCAGGGGGACTAGCAGGGTAAATACATGGGGTTGTGGGGATAGCGCCTGGGTCTGATTGTGGTTGATGCAGACTCAATGGGCTGAATGGCCTCCTTCTGCACTGTAGGATTCTATGAAAAAGGAAAGTTGAATCCTTTGCAATGGCTTCCTTCCTCTTATATTTGTGCAATAAATTATTTTGGGAATAATATTTAAGTAAAGAGATCTGGGGTAGAGGGAGAAAAATATTGAAGAGGAAATTCGGTTTTTCTGTTTTATAGATTTTTCGTTAAATGTTTCTGCTACAGAATGGCTGTATTCAAGCTGTTTCTGGCTGTCGATGTGTTTTACTTTTCTGACCAAAGGGTTAATGTGTACAAAGTTGGAAGTCCAGTCACAGAATCATGGAACTGTTACAGCTCAGCTTATTGGAGAGCACAGGCCCTCATAGGAGCAATTTAGTGCCATTCCCCTGCCTTCTGCCCCTAATCCTGCACATGCTTCCTTTTCAGGTAACAATCCAATTCATCTTGATTGCTTCAATGAGCTTCCTAGCCACTTGCATGAAATTATTTTTCCTTATGTTGCCATAGCTGCTTCTGCCAATTACCTTGAATCTGCGCCCTCTGATTCTCGATCCTTCCAACAATCATAGAATCCCACAGTGCAGCAGGAGGTCATTTGGCCCATCGAGTCTACACAAACCACAGTCCCACCCAAGCTGCATCCCCACAACCCCATACATTTACCCTCGGTATTCCTCCTGACACTAAAGGTCAATTTAGCATGGCCAATCCACCTAACCTGCACATCTTTGGACTGTGGGAGGAAACTGGAGCACCCGGAGGAAACCCATGCAGACACGGGGGGAACATGCAAACTCTGCACAGACAGTGACCCAAGTTGGGAATCGAGCCCAGGTCCCTGGCACTGTGAGGCAGCAGTGCAAACCACTGCCACCGTGCCGCCCCGTGAACAATGTGAACAGTTTTTCCCTATTGTGTATCTGTCGACTGCACATGATTTTGATTACCTCTTTCAACACACTCTCTGACTCTTCTCGAAGGAAAGCAGTCCCAACTTCTCCAGTCTATCTGCATAAATGAAGTTTGTCATCCCTGGGACCATTCTCATTAATTTTATCTACACATTTTCTGTTGCCCTTGCAAGTTTCCTAAGCAGGGCTCCCAGAACTGGATGCAGTACTCCAGTTGAGACTGAACTAGGATTCTGTACAAGTTTAACAAAATGTTCATTGCTTTCATATTCTATGCCCCTGTCAGTAAAGTCTAGGATTCCGAATACTTTGTCAATTGCTATCCTGCCACCTTCAATGATTTATGCATGTCTACACCTTTGACCCTCTGCTCCTTCACCCCCTCTAGAATTGTACCCTCTTTCACCATCTAACAATTCTGAATTTGGCATGTGTATCAATTTAGTACAGGGGTGACTGTAGTGTGAGCCATTCTTCCCTCCTTTGACATTGTGTATTCAGGACAAGAATCATTTGTAGCAGTTGATTTTTTTAAGACATTCTTGCGGTTGGTTATCAGCCTGGGTGTACATATCAAATGGATGTTGAATTATGCATGTTCTAAGGATTTAGTATGTTGTTTTGGAATTACTTGCTCAGTCCTTTTGTTAATGTAATATTGAATTGCTCGTTGTTTGGTGATGGCATTAAAGAGATGGGAACGTTTGAACATGAGAACCTATCCAGAAAGATGATCACAGCAACTCGTGTTGACGTCTTGGAATTGCTTTCAGATGTTAGCAAGTTGCTACGTGATCTGCTGTAATGTTATCGTCATCATTTCCTCACTATCCTCTTTCAGCAGTGAAGGCAAAATGCTGACAGTTTGAGATCAAACTGTAGATGAACTTTTCAGGATGCAGTAGCTCTCACTGATCTTGCAGCACATCATGGCCTTCTGCAATCAGCAATGTGGCTTAACTAGGCAAGGCTTTTTTTTAAGCATAAAAGACTCTGAAAGACCCTTTAAGTGAGAGTCTTCTATTAACTTCATTCCCAGAAACAGTTTGCTAGTTGTTCTTCAATGTGTACATTCAGTAATAAAATGGGTGCAATACTTGATTTTGGAAAAAAAAACTTTAAGCTTGTTAATCTTAAGTGTGGCTCCATTCATTTCTTTCCAAACCTGGAATTGATCAAAGCTGACTGAAGCTTCTGGTCTCTGTGGGGACCATAAACAAAAATAACCAAATTTACTGAATGACCCCAAATTAAGAAATTACCTTTTTTTTGTACATTAACACGAATCGCACCAGTGCAAATCAAACTCAAATTAACAGGGAAATAATGCATCAAATAAAAATGAAAATTTCACTTTTTAACTAGTCGATCCAACAAAGATACAACCACATGCACTCCCTGCAGACATGTGGCGCTATGCAGTTACACAGTTCCAGAATATGCTGTTCTTCACCCATGGTAAAAGTCTATTAGTGTCACGAGTAGCTTACATTAACACTGCGAAAATCCCCTAGTCACCATACTCCGACGTCTATTCAGGTACACTGAGGGAGAATTTAGCGTGGTCAATGCATCTAACCAGCACGTCTTTCAGACTGGGAGGAAACCCACGCAGACACAGGGAGAATGTGCAGACTCTGCACTCAAGCCAAAAATTGGACCCGGGTCCCTGGTGCTGTGAGGCAGCAGTGCTAACCATCATTGTGCCCTAGGTTAGGAGTCCTATCTGACAACAGCTTTCGCCTTCGTGAGCCACTGCTACAATTCTCATCAGCAAGGTGCACTACTTCGAACCTTTCCTCCCTTGGGTCACAGTAGCCCCCATGCTGTGGTTTTCCAGTGGTCCTTTTCAACCAACCAACCAATGACACCCTGGTTCACGGTTTGTCTACTCTTTAACACCTTCTAGCTTTTCAATATGCCTTTCAGGTTTTAGACCTTTTTAGCCAGTTCACAGTGCTTTCCAAGAACTCCTGTCTCTTTTGCCAAACAGAAAAAAATCTGGCCTTTTCCTGGAAGAGATTTGCTTCTCTCAGTAATTTGGTGTGTTCCTCTTTGTTTGCTTTCTCTTTGTATCTGCACCTATGTGTTGATCACCTCCCCTCCTGCAGCTTTCCTATCTTCTTTATAGCAGTAACTTCACTGTCTCTGTTTGGCCATGTGGCTCTTGTATCTTAACTTCTTTCCTGGTCAATGATTGCCAAATCATATGGACCTGTCTACCGTCCTCTCCAAGAAAATCACAATTGATGCAAACTCTTAAAATCTTTTTCAAATATTCTTAAAACAGTTGCTGGTTCCACAGACATTTTAAAGAAATTACAATTTTTCCTTGTACTGTTTCTGGGTCAAAAGTCGTCATGAGCAACAAGCTGCAAATAACACTTGTTTTTGAATGAAAAGATGTATGAATTGTTAACGTCCGATTTCAGTAAGCTCTGGTTTGTCTAATTCATCAGTGTCAAAGGTGCACCACTTTTTATTGTTTCCACACTAACTAGTGTGAATTATCCCTACAGCTGTCTCAGGTTAAAACTTTTGTACGAATTCTCATTTTATAGAAAGACAGGAGGCAGTGGAAATTTTATGCCATTGTTTTTGTTTGGTTTTGTCCAGCTTTTTTAGTCTCATTCTTTAAATTCTAACAGTAAAATGGATTTTACAGTAGAAAGCAAGTTTGTTGTTCAAAGCCTCCACTTTCTCAGATTATCCTTTCCCTTTTTGCTCATCACTTGTCATTACAGTATAGTCTTACTCAATATTTATACACATACATGTAAATACGAGTGTGTAAATACAATTGCGTATCACTTTAACAAACTGACTTCTTTTCAGAGGAAATCCAAGAGTGAAAGTAACTCCGGGTTACAAGGAGGAACAATGTGCTCCATCCCTGACTGTGGAGATGAAGAAAGTGCTAGATTTCCAAGCAAAAATCACAAGGTACTGCTTGAACATTCTCAGTCTTGCCTCTATTACAAATTGCTTTGTGGTTTTTAAAATAGCCGTTGTTCATGATGCATTGGAGAATTTGACTTTGAAATTGCCTCTAAGATGAAAGTTTAATCTTACTAGATGTAACATTTTATGATTCATCCAACTGAAGCTAATTATAGTTTGCCAAAAGTATTGAAGGAAAAGCTGTTTTACCCAGTGGTGTTTGAGTGTGGAACTTGCTGCGTCACAAATAGTTGAGGTAAATGGCATTGATGCAGTTAAAGGGAAGCTAGGTGAGCACACAAGGGAGAAAGAAATGGAAGAGTATATCAATGGGGTTAGACTGATGAATCACTGAATTGTTATGGCACAAAAGGAGGCCATTTGGCCCATTGTCTACACCAGCTCGCCAACCGAGCATCATAACTTAGTGCCATTCCTCTGCTTTTTCCCCACACTCTTGCACGTTGTTTCTATTCAAGTAATCATCTCATGTCCTCTTGAACCTGCCTCCACCTCTTCCAGGTAGAGCATTCCAGACCTGAACTATTTGCTGTGTGAAAAAGCTTTTTGTCACATCACATTTGCTGCTTTTGCAAATCACTTAAAATCTGCATCCTCTCTTTCTTGATCCTTTTACAATAGGGACCAATTTCTCCCTATCTACTTTATCCAGCCCACTATGATTTTGAACATCTCTATCAAATCTCCTCTTAGTCACCTTCTCTCCAAGCAGAACAGTCCCAACCCCTCCCATCCATCCTCATAATTGAAGTTTCTCTTCAGTTTCTCATCCCTAAAGCCATTCTTGAAAATCTCTTCTGCGCTTTCTCTAAATGCATTCATATCCTTCCTATAGTTGGCACCCAGGTCTGTACACAATACTGCAGTTGAGGCCTGACTATTGTCCTGTATAGATTTGGCATACCCTTCTTGCTCTTTTATTCTATGTCCTTATTAGTAAAGTCCAGAGTATTATATGCTTTATTAACTGTTCTCTCCACCTGTCCTGTCAAATTCAGTGATCTATGCATATATACACCCAGGTCTCTCTGTTCCTACACCCCCTTTAAGAATTTTACTCTTTATTTTATATGTCTCTCCATGTTCTTCCTACCAAAATGCATCACCTCACACTTCTCTGCATTGAAATTCATCTGCCATCTATCTGCCCACTCCACCAACATGTCTATGTCCTTTTGAAGTTCTACACTGTCCACTTCACAGTTTAGAATACTCTAAGTTTTGTATCATCTGCAAACTTTGAAATTGTCCCCTGCATACCAAAATCTAGATCATTAATGTATATCAGGAAAAGCAAGGATCACAATACCAACCCCTGGGGAACACCACTACAAACCTTCCTCCCCGAAAAATATCCATTGACTATTACACTCTGCTTCCTTTAGTCAGCCAATTTTGTACCCATGTTGCGACTGTCCTTTTTCTTCCATGAGCTGTATCATAAGCCTGTTGTGTGGCACTGTATTGAATGTCTTTTGAAAGTCCATGTACACATCAACACCATTACCATCATCAACCCTTTCTGTTACCTCCTCAAAAAAACTCCAGCAGGTTAGTTAAACATGGTTACCTCTTTAGGAATCCATCCTGGCTCTTACTAACCAACCCACGTTTTTCCAAGTGACAACTAATTTTATCACAAATAATTGTTTTCAGAAGCTTCACCACCACTTAAGTTAAACTGACTGGTCTGTAATTGCTGTGCTATCCTTACAACCTTTTTTGACAAGGGTGTAACATTTGCAAATCTCCAGTCCTCTGGCACCTCCCCTGGGTCTCAAGAAGACTGGAAGATTTTGGCCAGCGCCCTTGCAATTTCCATTCTCATTTCTTTCAATATCCTTGGATGTATCTCATCCGGTTCCAGTGCCTTGTCAACTTGCAGTACTGACAATCTATTCAACACTTCCTCATCAATTTTTGACCCTTCTGGGGACAGTTTACTTGCCTGTCATTCTGGTCAGCATCTACCTCCTTGGTGGAAAGATGGATACAAAGTATTCATTTAATACCTCATGCCCCCAACCTCCATGGGTAAATTCCCTTTTACTTGCTTAATCAGCCATACTCCTCCTCTTATCACCCTTTGACTATTTATATGCCTACAGAAGACTTTGGTGTTCCCCTTAATGTTGGCTGCCAGTCTTCTCAATCTCTGATCGCTTCTCTAATGTGCTTTTTCACCTCCCCTCTGAACCTTTTGCTTTCTTCTTCGTTCTCAACTGAGTTTTCTACCTGGCACCTATCATAAACATACTTTTTCTTCCTTATCTTTATTTCCATCTCCTTTTTCATCCGGGGAGCTCTGGATTTGTTTACCCTACCTTTCCCTCTTACGGGAATATACCTCGACTATGTCCAGACCATTTCTGTATTGAAGGTAGCCCATTGTTCAGCTACAATTTTAACAACCAACTTTTCATTCCAACTGGCCCAGCAATGTTCTTGCCCCATTGAAGCCAGTTCTCCACAAAATTATTTTTTACTCTGGAGTTCCTATTATCCTTTTCCATCATCCTAAACCTTACGATACAGTGATCACTGTCTCCTAAGTGCTCCCCCCTGACACTTGATCTACTTGGCTCACCTTATTTCCAAAAACCAGGTCCAACAGTGCATCCTTTTTTGTTGAACCAGAAACATAATGCTATTGAAAATGTTCCTGAAGCCTAGGAACTTTTGCCCCTTTCCGCCCTTTACACTACAACTTCTCAGTCTGCATTGGGGTAATTGAATTCCCCCACAATAACTATATAATGTTTGCATCTCTCTCTAATTTCTCTGCAGATTTGTTCTTCTACATCCTTCTCACGAGTTAGCAGTCGATAGACCGCACTGAGCAATGTAATTGCACCCTTTTTGTTCCTTAGCTCTCGCCGCATTGATTGTCCTTGAACTTCCTGGAACATCCTCTCTTTCCAGTATTGCAATGCTCTCAACCAATTCTGGCTGGCACCCTTCCTCTTTTCCTATCTTTTCTGAATACCTGGCATCCAGGGACATCTGACATCCCAGTCCTGCCCTTCCTGAAGTCAGATCTCTCATCACCACAACATATTTCTACAACATAATCTGCCCCTATAGCTCTCCAATCTTATTTACTATACTCCATGCATTCACATACATGCACAGTAATCCTGATTTACACATAATTGCCTGTTCTCTTTCTTCACCTATTAACTTAGTATTCTCTATACCCGTGCTTTCTGTCCTTCCAGTGTTTTGTGCAGCCTGGTATTTCTCTCTAATATCTCCTCTTGGTTCCCACACCCCGACTGATTTAGTTTAAAGCCCTCTCAATAGCACTAGCAAAATGCAAAAGGACTCAGTCCCAGCTCTGCTCAGGTGCAACGCATTGTTTATACATTTTCCCCCAGAGCCAGTCCATGTCCCAGGGAATCTAAAGCTCTCTCTCTTTCGCCATCTTTCCAGCCACACACACACATCTGCTTTATTCTCCTTTTTCTGTAGTCACTTGTAATGACACTGGGAGTAATACAGAGATTACTACATTTGAGGTCCTGCTGCTAATTTTCTACCTTGCTCCCTAAATCCTGATTGCAGGACCCCATCCCCCTTCCTACTCAAGTCATTGGTACCAATGTGGACCACAACCTCTAGATGTTCACCCTCCCCCAGCGGAAGTGCGTGCGAAGACATTTGTGGGTGGGTCAAATGACATGTTTCTATGTTATAAATACTTGGTTACCTGAGGTTAACCAGGTTCCCAAAACAGCATCGGTAGATGTCCTGTTGCCTGTACGCTCAGGATCGTCCTATCCATCAATACTTTGGATAATCTGAAAGGGAATGTGCAGCACTATCTTTGGTAAAAACGGAGAAGTATTAATTTAGTACCTCTGACATGCCTCCTGCCTCCATCCCTTTTAATCCCTAATCAGCCATATTCTTCCCTTTGCCAATTTCCTGTTATTAAATGTCTCTAGGTGACTTTTGAATTCCATTTGTTGTTAGCTACTAGTCTCTCCTCATACTCTTTCTTTGCTTTTATTTGTTTTTTCACTCTCCTGTGATTTTTTTTTTTACACTCAGCGTGATTCTCTGCTGTATTCTCCATCTGGCATCTATCATAAGAGCACTTTTTCTGCTTCATCTTGACTGCTGTGTCTTTTTTGTCATTCAAAGAACCTTGCCCTACCTTTCCCCATTGTAGGTATATCTTGACTGTGTCTGCACTATCTCTTGTTGAAAGACAGCCCTTTGTTCAGTTACAGCTTTGCCTGCCTCCAACCTTTGAGCTTATATGGGTCAGATCCATTCTTAACCATTGAAGTTGGCTTTCCCTCAGTTAATTATTCTTATTGAGTTGTTTCTTGACCCTTTTCCACAGCTGGCCTAAACCATGTGATACAATGGTCCCTAACTGGCAGTTGATTCTTGGGAATGGGGTGGATCAGGTCTGACAGTGACTCCTTTTTCATTGGACTGGAAACATACTGCTGCAGATTTTTTTTTCTGAACACGAGGAACTCTCACCTCCCTTTGCACTTCACTACAATCCCAGTCTGTATTTGGATAAAGTTTCCCATATACAATTTTCGATAAACAATTCTTAACCTCTCAATGATTTCCTTGCAAATTTGTTCCTCCACACCTTTCCTATTAGTCGGTGGCCTATAGACCGTACTTATTTTGTTCCTCTGCTCTCGCCAAATAGATTCTGTCCTTGACCCCAGGGCCAACCTCTCTCCAGCATTGCAATGTTCTCTTTAGTCAATACTACCACCCCTTTCCTTCCTTCCTTATCTTTCCTGTACATCTTATATCCAGGAATACTTAAAGCCCAGCCTGTCCTTTCTCGTCTTGGGTCTCTCATAGCCACAACATCCTATTTCTATGTGAAAATCTGCACCTTTAACTCAGCAAACTTATTTACCACACTCCGTGCATTCAATACACAACCCTAATTTGCCTTTATTGTTTTCTCTCTTACTCGGAACTCGTGTAATAAATGTCTCTTACTCTAGCTCTACCTGGCTGTCTAAGTATCTGTGTACCTTAATATTCCTCTCTGATATTACCTCCGGGTCCCCACAACACTGCCAAGTTAGTACAACAGTTGCACTTGTAAATTGACTGGCCAGGAATATTGTCACAGTTCTGTTTGGGTGCAGCCGGTCCCACCTGCACAAATCCCCTTTCCCCAGAGCTGGTCCCGATATCCTAGGAATCTAAAACCTTGCCACATGCACCATCCTTCCAGCTACGCATTCGTCTGCTTTCTCTTACTATTTCTATACTCATTTATGCGTGGTGCCCAGATTAAACTGGAGGCTACTAGTTTTGAAGTTAATTTCCTACCTAGTCCCATAAATTCTGACTGCAGCACCTCATTTGTCTGTCTTTTTGTAAATGCCATTGATACCAATATAGACCATGACTCCTTCCTAGTTGTCCCCCCAATCCTTGACCCCGGCACCAAAGAGGCAGCATACCATCTGTGTGCTGTTGCAGCAGTGCCTGCCTATCCCCGAACCACCGGATTTCCTATTACTATCACCCTTCCAGTTGTTTTTGTGCCTCCCCATTCTATTGAGCAAACCACTCTTAAACTTGAGGCATTACCGTATCTATAAACAAGCTACCCGCAAAGCTCTCGATCTCGTGGATTCATTGCAGTGACACCAGCTACTTCTGAAATCTAGAACTTGAACTGCTGCAATTGATACTTTACATGTGGTTATCCAGTACGCAGGCATCCTGGAGTTCACACACGGCACAGAATGTGCATGCTAGAGGTTGGCGCAGCCCTGCCATTTCTCTATCAATTGGATGCCCAACCATGCTACTACTAATAAACCTTGCTATTTAAAAAAAAAGACTCACTAGCTACTCACTTGCTTTCTGTTGATGTCGCTTAAATATAGGGAAGCTAATGTAATGAGACAACCAATTTCCAGACTGTAAAGTCCTCCAAATAGGAGTAAAATAAATGATCAGATAATCCGTGGTTTTTTTGTCACTGGTTGAAGGATTGGCTGATTTTTACATAGCACTGGAAACAACCCCTTGCTCTTCAAATGTGTCATTGAATCTTTTACATCAGCTTGCTAGGGTAGATGGAGGTTTGATTTCACATTTCATCTGATAACGTGCACTGCCCAAAACCTTTAATTCCTTACCGAATTCCCTTTAAAGAGAATTTGTTTCAACAATGACTTGTCTTCATGCAGGTTGGTTAGAATGTGGGCATGTTTTCAGTCTTTATTGGTTTAGAAGTGTTGTGCCGAAACCTGTAATGTCACTGGGAAGAATGCCATTGTATTTCATTTTCCATTTAGCAATGACTAATGTCTATGACTGCAGTCAACCAGGACTTTTGATGTAGAAATATAGTAACCAGATTGGTTGAGTAGAAAATTTTAGATTTGAATCACTGGCGGTAGCGTAGTGGTATTGTCACTGGGCTAGTAATCCAGGGGCCTGGATGCTCTCAGCCTGGGTTCAAATCTCACCACGGCAAATGGTGAAATTTGAGTTTGGTAAAATTCTGGAATTGAAAGTCAAAGGTGACCATGAAACCATTGTCAATTTTTGTAAAATCTCATCTGGTTCACTGATGTCCTTTAAGGAAGGAAATCTGCTGTTCTTACCTGGTCTGGCCTACATGTGACTCCAGATCAATAGCAATGTGTTTGGCACTTGTAGTGTTCTTGAAAATGCCTAGCATCCTATTCGCGTGCAATTGGGATGGGCAATAATGCTGGCCCAGGTAGCGACACCCTCATCCCATGAAAGAAATGTATATTTCTGCAGATGATAAACCTTGTGAATTCCACTCTAATTTTATTGTAATAGATTGAGGTTTCCATACTAATTATATTTTCCCTCTTCTCAGTCTGCAGTCCATGCAGGATGATTTAGTCATTGCTACTAATGACGGGATACTCCATCTTATTCACTGGGATGGTTTGACAAATGGAAGGAAAGCCATTAATCTTTGCTCCATTCCATTTTCTGTAGACCTGCAGTCTTCACGAGGTAAGGTTGTCATATTTACTGTGCAGAAATTCAGCTAGTAAAATTGTAACCCGAGTGTCTAAACTTACAGAATGATAACACAGATAGGAGTGGGATTTGGTCACCGGGCCCTTCAAGCCTATTCCACCATTCAGTATGATCTTGGCTGACCTTCTGCCTCAGTTCCACTTTCTCACCTGTTCTCCATATCCCTTGATTCCATGAGAGACCAAAAATCAGTGTCTGAGCCTTTAGCATACTCAACAATGGAATGTTCAGAGCACTCTGATGTGCACAACTCCAAAAATAAATAACCTTCTGCAGCACTCCACTTCTGTCAGCCTGCCAACTTGAAAATTCTCCATTTGTTTAAAATAAAGCTCTGCTTTCTGTCTGTTAACCAATCCTCCATTTATGCTCACAGATTACTTCCAATTTCAGGAACCCTAACCTTGCATTATCAAATGCCTTTTGGAAATCAAAGAATACAGCATCTACTGATTCCCCATTATCTCAGCTATTGGTTATATCCTCAAAAAAACTAATAAATTTGTCAAACACAATTTCTCTTTCAGAAAACCAAGTTGACTTTGACTAATTACGTTAAGATTGTCTAATTGCATCGTTAAGGTGTGCTTAACAGATGCCAGCACTTTCCTGATGACTGATGTTAGGCTAATTGGCCTGTAGCTCACTGTTTTACTCTCTCCCACTCATGAATAGCAATATTACATTCATTAACTTCCAGACTGCTGGGTCCATTCTAGAGTCGAGAATTTTGGAAAATCATAATCAGTACATTATCTTTGTAGCTACCTCATTTTTTACCTCGGATGCAACTCTAGTCCTGGGGATTTGTTGGCTTTTAGCCCCTAAAGTTTTTAAAAATACTTCCATGGGATCTGAGCAACACAAGCAAAGTCAGCATGTTGCCCATCCCTAACTGTCCTCAAGTGCTGAACCACTGTGGTTCATCTGATTAAACTTTCTGTCGTGGTTTGGTACAAATGACTGGCTTCCCAGGCCATTTCAGAGGGCAGTTAAATTTCTGTGGGTCTGGAATCACATGCAGGCCAGACCAAGAAACTTGTGTCTTTAACATGAAGACAGCCACAAAATATTTGCTCATGTCTCTGCCATTTTTGTTTCCTCTGTGTTTTAAAATTCAAATCTTTAGTTCTTTAGAATTGGTTATTCAAAATATTATTAGTGCTGCAACTGTCTGACTTTGTCAAAATATAAACCAAAAGCAAGTGTGAACTCCAGGACACTCCATCCTCCTAGCAAGTCCTATTACAGAACCTGTTGCTATTTCTATTGCCCTCCTTCCTTTCCAACAAAAGATTTTAGTAAACTTGACAGGATCTAAAGCACAGACTTTTCATAATTGCCCCATGAAGCCCAGATTTTCTAACATTTAATCAGAAATAGATTTATAATTTCAATGTTGCAAACACACTGAATTAATTGTATGTTGAACAGCACCTGCATGGATCATCTGAAAGTGGCAAGTTGGTGTTTGTACGGTACTGTTGGTGTTGGGCTTGATTGTATCTGTATAATTTGGTATTAATTAGTCCACAACTAGTAACGACACATGCACAGAATTCTCTGAATACAGCAAATATCAACCTATCTGTGTGATGCTTGCAAATACTAATTTGAATTTTACAGCATGGTATGATGTTGATTTTGTTTTTGCTGACAGGTCCTTCATTAGATTTTGAATCTGTACATATCGAAGATATGGAATACTGTGCAACCCTTGATGGTTTTGCTGTAGTTTTTGATGATGGTCGGATTGGTTTCATTACTCCTGTATCCAGTAAACTTACAGCTGAGGTAAAACACATTTTGATTGTGGCATTTTGTACTACTTTGCAGTATATTGAAGCTGAAAACTTTTCATTAATTTGAGATGTTTTAATTGATATTTCAATTGATTATTTGATGGGAGTTTTTGGGAACTGACTGATATTTGAAATTCAGAGCTATGTTTTTTTTTGTTGGGATCAAAAGCTTCACCGTGGCATATTCAGGCATAATTCAGCCTTGCTCTTTATTAAAGAAAAGATGCTTTTTTTTCCCCCTTGTGTAGCATCCCCAACTTAGAAAATAGTAAGAAGTCTCACAGCACCACGTTAGTGTCCAACATGTTTATTTGAAATCACGAGCTTTTAGTGGGCTGCTCCTTCACCTGATGAAGGGACAGCGCTCTGAAAGCTCGTGATTCCAAATAAACCTGTTGGACACTAACGTGGTGCTGTGAGACTTCCGACTGTGCCCACCCCAGTCAAACGCTGGCACCTCCACATCATAACTTAGAAGATGGACCACCTGTTGCTAGATTTCCAATTTAGACCAATGTGAGAGCAACGTTAGGTGGTGTAAGTGTAAGGAGTGGCACCATGCATTAAAACTCTCTCCCGATTCAGAAAAACTAAGTGGAATTTTCCCATCCCCCCCCCCTGCCACGGGAATCGTAGCAGGCGGGACAGGACCATACAAAGGTCTGTTGACTTCAGGTCGGATTTTCTGGTCTTGGGGCAAGCGCAGCCAGAAAATCCCGCCCTGTGTATCTGTTTTACAGTTCACATGGCATTGCTAAAGTAAGTAATTCCATGTGTAGGGATCAAAGAAACAGTCCCACATTCCATGATATTCATATTCAAACCCCTGAAGAAAAGTAAAAGGCAAATGACTATAATCTTCTACACCAAAAATTGTAATTCTGGCCATGAGTGCTGTTAATACAGTCAGTAAAAAATAAATCTAAATGATACAAGTAGATTTTTTTTTGAAACACCCTGGATATCTCTGTGATTGTTTCACTTTCCTATGTTTGAAATTACCTTGCACAATCTCGACACAGATCATTGTGGGTTCAAGGACATCATTGACCTGCCTACAGTTGACACTTGAGTTTATTGTTTTGGCTAACAAAGCCATAAGACTACAGTGGGCTCTGGGGAAAAGAAATCATGCTGATTCTTTGTGGAAGGGGATTGATGGAGGGTGCTCTTCAGAGGTTGGAGATTGAAGTTTATTGTTCGGGCATAGGGGATGAAACTTTACTTTGAATTTAGCAATGTTGTACTTCAACCAGATGTCACCTACGTGAGCATACAAATACTGAAACTGTTACAGAAAGATGGCATTACACCATCGCAATAGTTTTCATGGAAATGTTTGTAGCATAGCACATTGGAAGCTGGAGGTGGATTTTAAAACAAAGAATTAAAGATTAAAGTTGCATTGTGTTTTGTGCAACCACATATAGAACAAAAGTAGCCTAGATAAAATCATAAATTACATCTGGCCTCAGTGAACAGTCCCTGATAGCAGTGAGAATGCATATTTAATTCTCTCAAGACTTTTCCTATTTGTCATCCTGATTTTCCGTCGTCACAATTTAGGGACACTTTTGTGACATTAGTAATACCTCAAGGCCTAAGATGTAATTGCTTTTAATGGATGACATCAAAACCTGTTGTTCTTTCCTCCTATACTAGTGGAACTGTGATCTGTGTGTGCGAGTTGCCCAGGTCTGCCTGCCATGTCCTGTTCATAGAATCATAGAAACCCTACAGTACAGAAAGAGGCCATTCGGCCCATCGAGTCTGCACCGACCACAATCCCATCCAGGCCCTACCCCCATATTCCTACATATTTACCCACTAATTCCTCTAACCTACGCATCTCAGGACACTAAGGGCAATTTTAGTATGGCCAATCAACCTAACCCGCACATCTTTGGACTGTGGGAGGACACCGGAGCACCCGGAGGAAACCCACGCAGACACGAGGAGAATGTGCAAACTCCACACAGACAGTGACCCAAGCCGGGAGTCGAACCCAGGTCCCTGGAGCTGTGAAGCAACAGTGCTAACCACTGTGCTACCATGCCGCCCATATGATTTCTGTTACAACAAACACAAATAAATGTCCTTTGACTAACCATGAGCAAAGTGAGTTGCTCTTACATTTATATGTACATGGAAATAAAATGAATATGTACCTGCCATTGTTCATAGAATTGCTACAGTACAGAAGGAGGCCCCTTGGCCCATCGAGTCTGGACCAACCACAATCCCACCCTATTGCCGTAACCCCATACATTTACCCTGCTAATCCCCCTGACACTAGAGTCAATTTATCATGGTCAATCAACTAACCCGCGCATCTTTGGACTGTGGGAGGAAACCAGAGCATCCAGAGGAAACCCACACAGACATGGGGAGAATGTGCAAACTCCACACAGGCAGTGACCCGAGGCCAGAATTGAACCCGTGTCCCTGGTGCTTACTTTGATTTCTGTTCGGGCTGTTCCCCCTCCTTTTGGGGAGCTGCCCCTTTTTACTTTGTCCTGACTTAATCTGAGTTTGTTTATTTGGTTTGACCTAAAAAGAGGGCAGCAGAGTTAATCACTGTGCCGCCATTGTTCTTAATGAACTGTACTATTTTTCATTTGGATTAATGAGAATACTGTGTCTAAATATGCAAAATATAGTGGAAATTATCAGTCGTATGGAGCAAGTATCCTGCAGGCCAATGATTTGAAAGGTAAGTTTATACAGCTTGTGATTGAAGCTGGTGATTGTGCAGCCTCGTAAGAGCACCAGAGGCTTTTGTTGAAACTATTGTGAACAAGGACTGTTTCATGCTGTATTGCACGTGTCATTTATGTAAAATAATTTTACTTTTCAGAATTTGCATGGTGTGTGCGCACAAGAAGTTACCGATGGTACTTGTGTGGCTATAAACAACAAATACAAACTAATGGCCTTTGGGTGTGCAAAGTAAGTGGGTTCTACTCTATATCTTGTTGACACTAAAGTTTTAACCATGCATGAACCAAGTGCAGTAGCAAATAATCTGCAGATTAGGTTTTGCCAGCCATAGTGAGAGGTTATAGTTATGAAGAAAGGTGCAAACTTCGAGGCCATTCGCTGGCATAAGGAAGGCTAAGGGAAGATGTTTTCAGAATAATGAAAGAATTTGAAAGATAATAGTGGCAGATTGTCTCCACTGTTGGCATATTGGTAACAGAGGCATAAACTGAGGGTTATGATTCAAAAAAACAAAGGGGCAATGTCAAAAAACTGAAAACTTTATCATAGGAAGTTATTGGGGCAGAAATTATAATGTAATTTCAAAGGGAAAAGAATACACAGGGATTTGAGAAAAGGGCAGCAAATTGAGTTTAGAGGGGATAGCTGGAGTTGAAGCTGGCACAGACATAACTAAATGGCTGTACTTTAAGACCATTTGTGACGTGAAGAAAGTTTATACTATTTTTATTCCATGAACAATTTTTATGCATGTATGTTTAATTTCTTTAACCTGTTTAACACTGGCAATGTCACCCCTGGTGATTCCTGTTTGCAAGTAAAGTACTTGGAGTTTCAGTCCAGTTTTTGGTGAGCATGAGAAATAGAGAAATGTAGCAGGAGTGCAGAGGGGAATGTCCCTTTATGGCAAATATTTGAGAGCAGAGAATAAGTGAGCTGTACTCTTAAAATTTGCTGCAACTGAAATCTTGAGTAAATGTGAATATTATCTGTACAATCTAGTAAACAAGTGTCAGAAGGAAAGCCACTGCCTGACCGACATGATTGACTTCCTTGAACCAGTGACGGCCCAAGTCATTATGCAAAGCCATATGATGTGACATACCCAGACTACCGAAAGGCATTTCACAAAGCTCCATGTTAAAGACAAAAGTTGCTGTTTCTATTTCACATCAACATTTGCAAACTGAAAGTCAGTTAAATGTAGAGATGGTGCCAAAACTAGAAGCGTTAGTGAAATCAATCGGCATTTAATTCAGAAATTGCATTTCTGGCATTTTGTTGGCCAAAATATGGACTAAGAAAAATGATAGGCTAAATTTATTACAAACTAGTATAAAGCACAGTACATACAGAAAAATGGCTGATATGAAAGCTATTGAAATAGCTAAAAGTGGATTCAGAAAAGACATCTACAGGAGTAGGCCATTTAACTGAGTTTGTTCTGACATTCAGTCAGATTCTGGCCGACCCGTACCTCAACTCCATTTACTTGTCTTTGTTCCATATCCCTTTTTAACCTTAACTAACAAGAATCAATCTTGACCTTGACATTTTCAATTGAGATTAGTTTTGCACAACCTTATGGGGAAGTTGCTTCCAGAGTTACACTAGCCTTTCTGTGGAAAGATCTGCTTTCACTTCCAACCGACCTTTTGATTTGATTTATTATTGTCACATGTATTAACATACAGTGAAAAGTATTGTTTCTTGCGCGCTATACAAACAAAACATACCGTTCATAGAGGAGGAAACGAGAGAGTGCAGAATGTAGTGTTACAGTCATAGCTAGGGTGTAGAGAAAGATCAACTTAATGCAAGGTAAGTCCATTCAAAAGTCTGACAGCAGCAGAGAAGAAGCTGTTCTTGAGTCGGTTGGTACGTGACCTCAGACTTTTGTATCTTTTTCCCGACGGAAGAAGGTTATCATTAGGTTATCCTAGCTATCATTTACAGATTGCGCCCTTGTTCTAGATTTATCTATTAGAGCAAATAGTTTCACTCTATCCATCAATCAAAGTGCCATTTCAACTTGCCCCCTATTTTTTGTCTCCAGTTTCCCAACAAATATTCCAAAATGTCACAAGGTTACTTCAATTCCATGTGCTCTCGATTGTTTAAGGATCACTAATTTCTAATACTTATAGTATCAAATGCCTTCTGAGAGTCCATGTAGACAACATTTGTATGCGCTTCCCTACTGGACCATCTCAAAAAATTCAGTTTAATTAGTCGGATATGACCTAGCTAAACATTCATGATGATTATTCCTTGGTCAGCAAATACTCGAAGAGCTCATGACTTTTCTGAAATGCTGGAAATACTCAGCAGGTTTGGCAGCATCTGTGGAGAGAGAAACAGCATTAAGTTTTGAGTCCATCTGACTCAGAGCTAAAGGGCTTTGCTCTGAAGAAGAGTCACACACACTCTTATGAATACTGTATTAATTTCTGGTCATCAAGACACAGACATTCTAGCACTGGAAGCAGTAAAGAGAAGAATCCTATGATTGATTCCCATTATCAACAGTCTAAGATATGAGAAAAGATTGAAGAATCTTGGGCATTTTATCCTTGAAATGAAAAGCCTGAGGTGATCAGATAAATGTATATAAGGTATAATGGTGGTATGTAAAGGAAAGGTAAATCTGGCACCTTGCGTCTAACCAGGGAGGGGCGGCATGGTGGCACAGTGTTAGCACTGCTGCCTTACAGCACCAAGGACCCGGGTTTAATTCCGGCCTCGCGTCACTGGAGTTTGCACGTTCTCTCCGTGTCTGCGTGGGTTTCCTCCCACAGTCCAAAGATCTGCAGGTTTAGGTTGATTGGCCATGCTAATTTGCCTGTTCGTGTCACAGGGATTAGCAAGGTAAATATGTGGGGTTATGGGAATAGGGCCTGGGTGGGATTGTGGTCGGTGCAGACTCGATGGGCCGAATGTAGGTTTTCTATGATTTCTAGAGAGTAGGACAAAGGGGCACAGGTGCAAATTTAGAACTGATATCCAGATGTACTTTGGTGTAATCAGTACCTGCAATAAATTTCCAGAGAGCTCAGTGAAGGGGAAACCCCTCTGAATTATCTCAGAAACAGTTGAATGCTACAACAAAAGGAAATTGAGTATCTTTTACTTCATTCTCATCAATTGCCATTTTGTGCACTCCTGATGCTTGAGGCCGAGGTTCAATATTTAAGTTGGCATGTCTGTTGTTTCCTGTTCTTATCTTGATGAATAAGTTCTGAAATGAATAATATATATAATATATATATATATAAATAATATATATAATATATATATAAATAATATATATAATATATATATATAAATAATATATTATATATATATATACACACACATATATATATATACATATATATACATATATAGATTTTTGAAAACCGGTTATTAATTGATTATTTTCCCATTCTGCCAGTGGTTCAGTTTTAGTTTACACAATGGATACAACGACAGGAGCTATGCAGCTGTCCCACAAGTTGGAATTAACTCCTAAGCATTACCCTGGTAGGTCTGACATTTCATGTTCATCTGTGTAGCTATTTACTTTTAGTAAAATGCCTTCCTACCATTGAGGGTGAGTCCCACTCTGCTCAACTGGAATTGTGGTTAAACACACTGACTGGATCCACTTACAAATGAGTATTTGTTAATAATGGATAAGATTAGGATTGGACTTTTTTTATTCATTCATGGTTGCCCTTGGAGGGCAGTTGAGAGCCAACTACATTGCTGTGGCCCCATGTAAGTCAGACTGGGTAAGGATGGTGAAATTTCTTCCCTAAAGGACATTAGTGAACCAGATGTATTTTTCTGATAATTGACAATGGCTTCATGGTCATTGGTAGATCCTTAATTCTAGATATTTTTTATTGAATTCAATTCCACTATCTGCTGTGGTAGGATTCAAACCTGGATACCCAGACCATTAGTTGACTCTCTGGATTAATAGTCTAACAATAATACCACTAGGTCATTGCCTCCCCTTAAAGATATTCCCCAATGAGGTGGAGCTGATCAGCCCTTCTTACGAAGACGCTTCGCTGAGTACTGGCTCAGGATCTGTCTTGCACGATGGTTCTTTTTATAAGTTCCATTCATCTCCAATGAGATGTTGCCTTATGTATCTGATACTGTTCCCCTTCTCTCAAGTTCCGAGCCCTCTATCCTGTGACACCCCAAGCCTCTGCCAGCTTCTGGTCAGCAGGCTTGTACATCCCTCCTGGTAATGCTGATTTTTGCCATTTCTCCTTGGTCCTGTAAGTCCTTTAATGTTCAATCCTCTTTTCAACTGCTTTCTGATCTCAGGAGATGTCTGTCCCATTGTTTCTCCTTTAGTCCTTTGTTTAGGAACATCTAGAACCATAGAATCCCTACAGTACAGGAGGAGGCCACTTGGCACACCGAGTCCATAGCGACTCGCCAAAAGAGCATTTTACCCAGGCCCACCCACCGCTCTATCCCCATAATCCCACAAATCCACATAATTTACCCATTTTTGGACACTAAGGGGCAATTTAATATAGCTAATCCACCTAACCTGCATACCTTTGGACATTTGCAGCATTTGTGTTAAATTGGCCCTTATCACAAGATCATTGTTCAGCGAGCTAGATTGTTAAGCTGTAATCACGTTTCCCACCACGCTCTTGCACTGGTATAAGGCTGGCTTCCTTTTCCTTCATGCTTTAAGATTTTACCTGTTAGCCATATGGCTATTCTACTATAACTGATCAACTTTGGGAAAAGGCGTAGCTAATTAATTATTGATGGCAATTTTCCAATATAGGATATTTTAAAAATTTCCCTCGGTTTCTATTTTCTCCCTTTTCTCTCCTTCCCACACCCCACCCCTGAGATGCCTTCCCCTTGAATATTACACCTTTGCTCTCTTCTCCTCTTGCCCCCTCCCCCCTTCCCTTGGTAACTATCTTGTGACTGGAGATAAATACAATGCCAAAAAATGTTTTTCCTGCAGTTAACGCCCATTTTATGTGGAGTACTGCACTGTTGTTTTAATTCTACAAAACGGTATTGAGAGTTTTTCTGGTTCAGGACTTGAGTTCTTAGCCAAATTCTTCTTTAATCTCTTGAGCAGATATTTGGAACAAGACTGGAGCAGTGAAACTGGTCAGATGGTCACCTGATTGTAGCGTTGCTATGGTAACATGGGAATGTGGAGGCTTATCCCTGTGGAGTGTTTTTGGTGCTCATCTATTTTGCACACTAGATGGAGATTTTGCGTGAGTATTTCCTCCAGAAATTCGAGGTACAATTGCATATACGACTGCCTGTGGTATAGAAACTGTGCATTCATTACTCCATTTTTATATATTTTGGGGTTGGGAGTAGTACAGTAAAGAATTTCAGAAATTTTGATCATCTCCCATGTCATGTATTTTCCAGTATGTCAACTTTAACTGAACTTTCCAATCTGATTTTTAAGAATAACACGATGCTTCTGTAACATCTTTTGAACTTAATAGCTCACAGGAAACAGTCACTGCGTGCTATCTGTATTCCTATAGCAAGATTAGACAGTCCTTCACCATTATTAGGGCTGGAATGTATTCTGTCATAACAATTTGTATTTACAAAGCACCTCTATCATTGAGAGACACTTTACAGAGGGAGTTTGGGCACTGAACCATGGTGCAAAGTTGGGTGCTGCTAAAAGCTTTGTTGAAAAGTTAGGCTTCAAGAAGGTGAGGAGAGAAGCTGAAAATTAGGAGGGAGTTTCAGACAGCTGAAGGTATTGTGAGAACTAGAGGTTGAGGGGAAGGACATAAGTTAAAGAAAGTCACAAACTTGGTACAATGCAATTACAAGAAGAGGTTTGAAAATTATTGTGGATAAGGATTTTAGCAGCAGTGAGAGTCCAGTTGGGGTGGCAATATTGTTTTGGATAACTTGAGACAGTTGTTTAATTTGGTCTCCCTGATGCCTAAATTGATAAATGCGTCACCATTGGAAGTGCACAGTGAGAACCCAATCTGGTGTGACCATGGTACATCCAATTTGCTGAATAACTCGCCACAATTCTCGTGTCCTAGATTCACACAAATAATGGCCAGTGATTGTAGAAATATTTTGTAGCCACCTTTAATAGGAGAAAGAAAAACTTCATTTTCTATTGCTTGTATTATGCCTTCTGTTGCTTACAGATGAGCATTAATATCAATGGGGGCCAGTGATTTATCACATAACACTTGGGGAGGTAGTGGCGTAGTGGTATTGTCACTGGACTAGTAATCCAGAGATCCATGGTAATGCATTGGGGAAATAAAACCAGAATCCTGACAAAGGGGCAGCGCTCCGAAAGCTAGTGGCATTTGCTGCCAAATAAACCTGTTGGGCTTTAACCTGGTGTTGTTAAACTTCTTACAATGCATTGGGGATCCAGGTTTGATTCCCACCACAGCAGATGGTGAAATTTGAAATTGAATATAAATCTGGATTTAAAAGTCTATTAGCAATGTTCAGCAATGCCCGCATCCCACGAATGAATTTTTAAGAAATGCCATAATCAAACCTAAATATTGTAGGTTAGCATGATTTGTGGTTTTCTTTATCGCACCAGGTTAAAAGTCCAGTTTGGTTCAGCAATAGTTGTAAAAATAAGCCAGTTAGGAAAGTACCACTGAAAAGATTTTGAAAAGGGTGGATAGCGAAGAGGGAGGTTATTCTGAAAGATGTAATGAGAGTTCAAAAGTAATTTTACCATTCGCTGTTTCTTGAGTATTGCTCCAGCAATGTTTTTTATATTATCTCGGGCTAATGCTGGTAAAATGGTATTTGTCCCCTGCAGCTAATTTATTGAGAAGTTAATTTTATCTAAATATCTAAGTGGCACATGGATGTTTTTCGGACAAGCAAACATTGTCCTGTGGTTGATGGTGTTCTTTGTCTTGTCACAGGTGTGTTTTCAGATTTCATCCAATCAGCATCTGATGTACTGCCATCTCCAATTATTTGGATTTAGGAAGAATTGCACTTTCATAAAACCAGAATCTATTTGCTAAAGAAGTGCACTGATTCAATTTAAGATCCTTAAACGTAGATAAATGGGGTAGAAATGCCAACATTCAAGTTTTGATGATAAATAAAACCGATATTAATTATTTTATTCTATTAATTTTAAGGCATTATTCTGATGGCACTAAAAAGGAACCTATAAAAATCAGCTCTATGGTGAGTAAACTTGGAAACCATGTTCCAAATATTTGAGTTATGCTGCTTTCCAACAAGATGCACATTGAAAAGAACTGTGTGTAGAAAATGCAGACCTTCAGATAAATGGTATTGTGATCGGAAAAAGAAGTCGCTTGATCTGTTCGCTGCAATTTTAAAGTAAACAATTGAAGAGGACACTCAGTAGAACGCATACCTCCACCATGATGTTAACTCAACATTATGACAAGTCAAATGCTCTTCCTTGATGCTTTTCTCTGTCTAAAGTTCTTTAACTATAAAGCTGGAAAACGATGTACTTTAATTAAGAGCTACCATCTCACTGAGGCTGTATCCAACAACCTGCTCTAAAATCTCTGCTCACGTTTTGACATGACAAATTGCACCACAGCAGCTGAGACAATCCACAGCATTTTAAAAATAATTAACAGCATTCAAAATAAAATATCCTGCAACGTCCTTAAAAAAAAAAGTCAATCCCAATCCTGCCTCCCTTTAAAAAAGAATTCCAGAATCTAGATTTAGATCTTCGCCAAAAACTAATCAGTTTTTCCTTTGATACCTATCTGTGTACCGAGTTTCATTGAAATCTGTCCATTAGTTTTTGAGACCTATTGTTTACAAACGGACTAACAAATGAGGGCAAAAAACATTACCTCTACTTGTGCTCAAAGATGGTGTACCAGTAATCTGCATTTGTAATAAATGAATTTGTGATTGAGTCCCTACATTGTACACACAATCTCAGCCACTTGTAATCAAAGGAAGTAAAGAACAGAAACTGGGCTCTTCTGCACAGGAAGAAAGACCAAACCAAAAGGCATGTGAATCCATTTCACTGTTACAGCTCCTAGCTGGTAACAACACTCCATGAGGTCGAATGTTGGTCTTCTGATCTTTTCTGACCAAGTTGACAGGAATATCTAGACTGTTGGCTGCAAGTGAACAAAAATTCTTTGATACTTGGTGTTTAAAATAACTTGATTATATTTTTAATGTCCTATATTTTCCTCCTTCAAGAGCTGGGGTGCTGAAGGCTACCATCTTTGGGCGATTTCCAGCGATGGCATTCAGCAAATTGGAAATGATCTGGAAAACAAAAGTGTAATGCAACAAGCAGAAATTCTGCAGTTCCAATTCATCAAAAGCGCTTTAACTGTCAACCCCTGCATGGTAGGTTGCAAGCCAAGCTTGCAGACCAGTAATACTGCATTTGTTCAGCTATTCATTCTTCAGTCTTCTACTTTATCTCTTAACAGTAATTTTTAGTTGTAAATATACAAAATATAAAATATAACATATTCACCATGGTTTTTAAAATGTTTGTTTTGATGGCTCTTTCACAGGGTGTAATATTGCTAATAAAGCCAATTAATATGTATCAGCATACAGATTTGAGACTAGCTGTTAAATTAGTTTTTTGTTTTCGTAAATCATAGCAGTGAAAAATTATTAGAAGAAATGTAATCTGTGTAAAATATTTCCAATTGTTACCTGATCCTAAAGGTGGTAAAATGCCTCCTTGAACTCTTGTGGTCCATGTGGTGTAGGGACACTCAATACAGATAGGAAGGGAGTTCCAGGAATTTGACCCCGTGACAGTGAGGCACATGATATAGGTCTAAGTTGGCATGGTTTGTGGCTTGGAGGGAAACTTGTGGGTTGTGGTTCTCCCATGCATCTGCTGCCGTCTTCCTAGATGGTAGAGGTCGTGGGTTTGGAAGGTGCTGTTGAAGGAACCTTCAGGGAAGGTGATGAGTTGCTACAGTGCATCCTGTGGATGGTGCATACTGCTGCTATTGTGGTGGAAGGAGTGAATGCTTAAGGTCGTGGATGGGGTGTCAATGAAGCAGGCTGCCTTGACATCACCTAGGATGAGCTGCTTGGGTGCTGTTGGGGCTACATGCAAGTGAAGACAACTCCATCACATTGATATGTGCCTTATAGATAGTGGACAGGCTTTGGGTATTCAGGAGGTGAGTTACTTCCCACAGAATTCCCAGCCTCTGTCCTGTTACAGCCGCGGTATTTATGTAGATGGTCCAGTTCAGTTTCTGGTCAGTGGTAACCCCTGGATGATGGTGGGAAATTCAGCAATGGTAATGCCAATGAATGTCAAAGTGCGATGGTAAGATTCTCTCTTGTTGGAGATGATCATTGCCTGGCACTTGTGCGACATGAATGTTTCTTGCAAATCAAACTTGTTTTTTCTTCTTATGTTGTAGATTCAATCTTCATACAGCTTTCTCAAACTATATTGAAAGAATTTTGTAGAATAAAATGCTTCCTTGCTTTCCTTTCAGCATTCACCTGGAGTGCACTTTCAGTTTGTATTTTTCATGATAAAAGCAAAATACTGCGGATTTTTTTTTTGAGACAAGTTAAAGGAAAAATTGTGTGAGAACCAGTTCAGCCAGACGAAGGGTTTGAGCTCTGACGAAGGGTCATCTAGACTCGAAACATTGGCTCTATTCTCTCTCCACAGATGCTGTCAGACCTGCTGAGATTTTCCAGCATTTTCTGTTTTTGTATTTTCCATGAATTCAGTTTTGAAAGCTGAATGGTGCTTCTGCATAATATGACTAGAAAGAGTTCTTTCTGTCTGCATTTGTACACAGCACAGTTATGATTATACCTTTCATGGTCCTATTGTTCCAATTTATTCCTCTTATGGTAGTGAGCCCTTGATGTGTGAGATGATTGTTGTATTCCTGGGCAGATAGAAAAATGCTGTGTTAACTCTAAGAACAGTTGTAATACCAAATTATTAAATGTGCAAGTTAAAAAGAAAATACTGGAAATCTTTAAAAGGAAAGGGAAATTTCTGGGAACGCACAGCAAGTCACCCGGCACCTGCAAGATAATGTAGTGCTTTTCCTAGCTATGTCTCCCATTTTCTTCTTAGTAAAAGGTGGTAGAGCAGGATGTATTTTGACATGCAGGCAGTGGGAGGCATGTTGATGCTTTAGGTGCACATAGTTCACAAGTCATAACACATTAACTTTCTGTGTGACTGAGGTGTTTATCTCTCCCACTTTACAAAGAGCTCTGTTCTAAGAAGAGGTGTCCACTGAAACGGAAAGTTGTCTTTTCTCATATTTCCAACATTCCTTTTCATAACACTTGTTTGTTTTCTCGCATTTCTTTAATTGTTTTGCAATAAGCTTATGAAGGTGATGTCATTCCCAAAAGCTGGATAATGGCCCACGTGTCAGTTTAGTGAAAAAGTACACTTATTCTTTTACTGCTGCTCACCTAATTGAGGTTATTAATTTAAGTTGCTATCAGAAGCATAGGCTTTTTGAATATATACCTTCCTGTGAAAATCATAAACTATTTTTCCCCTCTTTGGACTTGTCTACATAAAAGTAGAGATTTGTCACTCTTCAGTTTATTGTATCCCCCTCTGTTTTACGGTGATTTTCAGAATCTTGGAACATAGGAATATAGAACTTGGCAGGAGTAGGACATTCAGCCCTTTAATAAGATCATGGTTGATTATGTTTCAACTCCACTTTGCAGTCTGTCCCCTCTCTCTCTCTCTCTCTCTTCCCCCCCCCCCCCCAAATAAAAAAATCTGTCTAACTCTGCCTTGAATAAATTCAATGACCCAGCCTCCACTGCTTTCTGGGGAAGAGAAATCTGCATACAAATGAATCTTTGAGAGAAAATAAAATCTCTTTATCTCCGCCTTGAATGGTAGACCTCTTATTCTTAACCTGTGCCCCCTGGTTCTAGTCTCTGCCAGTAATGGAAACATTTTCCTGATATCCACCCTATTACATCCCTCAGGATCTGATTTATTTCAATAATATCACCACTAAATCTTTTACACTCCAATGGGTATAGCCCCAACCTTCCATAAGATAAGCCCTTCATTCCAGGGATGAGTCAAGTAAACCTTCTTGGGGAAACTCAGCTGCCATGTTTCTCTCCCCAAAGTAAATTATTCCATATTGGAAAACGTTAGTTTGATTTCAATTAAAAATACATTTCTGACCAACTTGCACTAGTAAGACTGAAATGTAATTTTCTTGAAGAATCGCATATAGATACATTAATTTTCTAAGCTGAAAATTAAGCTGTTAAACAACTGTTACAATCTTCTTTCTTTCCAGAATAATCAGGAGCAAGTACTCCTACAAGGAGAGGATCGACTGTATTTGAACTGTGGTGACACGTTGCAAAATCAAAATTCAAGTACTGCATCAGCAAATTCAGGCCATCAGCCTGTCAGGGAAAAGAACCCTTTGTATAACAACATTCTAGTTCCTCAGGGTTTAAGCACTTTATTAGGACACAGGCACTGGCATGTTGTACAGGTGATGGCTTTTACATTCACACAAATGCATCAATTTTTTATTATCTTTTTTAGGTAGATATTTTGTTCAAGAGAACGTATCAGTTGTATGTTTTAATGTTACTACTGCCAAACTCCAAGTATTAGGGAAGAGTGCAGACGCATAGATTTGAGTATATTAAAATGCTTTGCCATTTGACACGATTCAACAGCTGCATGGCTGGTAGTTTAGAGGTGGCCATGATGTGGAGATGCCGGCATTGAACTAGGGTAAGCACAGTAAGAAGTCTCAGAACACCAGGTTAAAGTCCAACAGGTTTATTTGGTAGCACAAGCCACAAGCTTTCAGAGCACTGCCCCTTGAATACCAGAAGCAAGGGATTTTAACTCGCCTGATGAAGGGGCAGTGCTCCGAAAGCTTGTGGCTTGTGCTACCAAATAAACCTGTTGGACTTTAACCTGGTGTTCTGAGACTTCTTACCGAGTTTAGAGGTGGTCTGTGCCATCTCTCAATCCTGTGACTGTCATATGAAGTGATTGTTGTAATTGAATTTGTGGTAAACTGCCACTTGTAATTCAACCCTTCAAATGGTTTTTATTAGCTCAACTTCCCCGTTCTGCTGGCCTTAATCGAAGAAAAACTTTCAGATTTATGCAGCACAGAAATTTGAAAAAAGATCTGTTGCAAAGCATTTGACAGAAACTCCTTTAAAGTTTGGCCAGCTTTCGCTTTAAGTAGTTTCCATTCCACAATGGACTTCACTATAGCCTTTTGAGCACTGTTCAGGCAGATGTGACACAGTTGCCTTCCCCTCTTCCTTATGCCCAGAATAGGAGTTAGTGTTCTTAAAATCCCTTGCTTCTGGTATTCCAGGTGATTTAGGCAGCTGCATCCCAGCAACAAACTGGTTCCTTTGGTGGGGCGGGGTGTAACCAATGGTCTGGGGAGGGAACCGTAAAAATGGCAGTACTAAATGTAGTTACTGTAAACTCTGCTTTTTGAACACCAAGGGTAATATAACTTGTTTGTGTCTCTTTCTGTAGATCCATAGTACCTATCTCGAAAGTAATTGGCCAATAAAGGTGAGTTTTTTCTCTCCCCAATAAGTAAACTCTGATTTTTTTTTTTAAGAAACCTAGTGAATGGATGAGATTTAATTTGTATTCCATTATTTCTTCAGTTTGCGGCAATAGACCAGCTGGGTCAGTGTGTTGCAGTAGCAGGCAGATATGGAATTGCACACTATGCTTTGTTTACGAGGAAATGGAAGCTTTTTGGAAATATTACCCAGGTAAGCAGTGGGCTTGATTGGAATATTAAAATTTAATATTAAATTTTGTTTCTCCAATTTAAAACAAAATGCCCTTTTTTCTGCTGGTTTCTTTCTTGACTAGAAGTTTTGAATCCTTGAGCTATAGCTTCATAGGTGTCCTCAGGTGATATTCGTAATGAAATTAGTCTTAATAATGGTTGTCACCAAGCAGTTTCACCACCATCATGAAACACTTGAGTCTAAACCTGTCTTTCTTTAACATCCATCTGTCTTTGCTCAACATCTGCCTGTCTGCAGAAGCATAGATATTGACAGATTTTCATCCTTCTAATTCAGAAGCAGTAGATGGGCTGAGATAGGGAAACAATGTTATGAAATGGAACTGGGTGGTGTTTTGTGATGGAGAACATATGACAGCAGAAGCTGTTTCAATTTGATACATTGGTTAGGGGAAGGGATGGAGTTGGTGGCAAGGGCGGTCTTGTAGCATCCCTGCCTCTCAGCCAGAAAAGCTCCGAGTTGATAGCCAAGGTAGGTGCATTCATAACACAACAAAACAGGTCGAATATCGACTTGTAATTAATTCCAATATGCACCAATGACTGGCCGTGAGAATAGAAGAGAGTCCTGGTCAGCCATCTTCAGAAGGCAACAGCAGGCCACTGCTGTACCTTGCCAGGCATAACCGTGGACCAACTTTCAGGCATGGTATCTGAAGAGAAAATTCAGAAGCACTGAGGCCAGCTGAGAATGGGTAATCAGACCTAAAGTATTCATCTCTGATTCAGCTGATCCTGGCATTAATCAATCATCAAAGGATAGTCTAGGATTTTGATATATTTTAAAATTTATTTTTGATTCATGCGCTTATGGCGGGAAAGTTTTTGCTGGAGAATTAAATGCATTGCATTTCGTGGTGCATCAGTTACTTCCAGTGCAATGCTAATATGGCCAGCTGCAGAATAAAACTCTTCACCCTGCCACAATGTATTCCCCAATCCAGGTGGAGAGCCCCTTGACTACAATAATGTGACCGCTTCAAATCAACCATCCTGTGTAGAATCATAGAATCCCTACAGTGCAGAAGGAGGCCATTTGGCCCATCAAGTCTGCAGATGGAGAGATATTTTTAACTTAAGTTAGTGAAGAAGCATTTGAAACTTTTCATATTTTATGATAAATGTATTTGTTCATCCACCTGGAAACTACTTCTGGTTTAGTTTCAGATTGCAGTTTGATATTTTGTTGGCATGAGGTTTCTTAGAATTTAGGCTGGACTGATCAAGATATGTGTGAATGATCTTATCTTATTTTTGGTGAGTTTGGGAAGAGTACAGTGATGGGTACGCAGAGTACAGGTTGATGTACATGGTTTACTATCAGATAAATTTAATGACGTCAGCCTGTATAACTAATCCAATATGTGACTAGTGTATGCTGCTTGCTTCATTGCTTTAGCCAACAAAGCTGCTTTATGTAGTTTGTTATCGCTACATGTTTTGTTGTTTTTGATGCCCTTGCTTCAACTATTTATTATATATGGATATATATTTTATTTATATATGGATCTTTACATCATTAGTAACCAAGATAAAGTAACAAAATCATTTCACGTAGCAAAGCAAATTTTGCATTTCAAAAGTTATACAGAAATTTTATTTTTGAATTTGATATATTTGTCTGAACATCTACTTTATGCTCCAGTGAATCACAAGGATGTAACCACCCATTGCCTTAAATGCTTGGATAAATTTAGCAATGTATCTATCAGTAATTAATGATGTTCAAGACAATGGATAAGATTGAATGAGGTGATTCTTCGGCCTCTTGTATTGCAAACAGCAGAAATGGTTGTGGGTGGATGTGACATGGTACTTTACAAGCACAAGAATGTCTATACCCACGGTTGCTACTTTTTCTGAGATTTCTGTTGAAGCTGGTGTCAATTCCTTTTGTAGATTTTCAGCATAGCAATTTACAGGGCATCAAAGGTATGACTCTTTCATCAGGATGAATAATGTTTTGTAGATGAGTCAGATAAGATCAGCCTTCTTGCGAAGTGCAGGAATTCTCAGAATTCAGCATGACTGGCATTATTTTAAAATGCTGTACGTATAGGAGCGAACATACACAGCTCACCCAATCTTCTGATAACCTGAACACATTTTTCTATTGTATTCAATGCCTCATTGGAGTGCAGAATGTGGAAATAGATCTGTTTCAACATGGCAAATTTGGGTATTACCCCCATTATGAGATGTCCTTGTTTCATGGGGGTATAGTTCCCTTTTGGTTGGTTCGTGGAGGCCAGACATGCGCAGACACCCCCTACCTATTGTAGCAGGTTTTTCAGTTGCAATTACCATTGGACCTGTGATTATGAGACTGCTTTCTTCCTGTGACATTTCTTTCTCCCTCCTATTTGGTAATTGCTCTTTCTTACTTTTTAGTTCATCCTTTCAGTATCTGAAAGCTTTTTGCTTTTGCCTGTTGCGTTGCATTTCTTGTTCTTCAATAATACAATTGATTTGATTCAGTGATCTTTTGATGATTGATACTGAATTTGTGTCGTGACATTAAAAAGTATTGTGACTTATTAAGTGTGTTTGAATTTGTAAATTTTGTAATGATTAGCTTTTTGCCATCTGCTGTTTTGAAAATTCTTAACTTTGATGAACAAATAGTATTAAACAAAAGAAAAATCCTTTCGATGAGTTTGACAGCAATCCTGTGGCACTCAACCAAAGGTTAATAAATAGTGCTAGTTTAATTCGGTGTTAAAACAATCCATGTGAAAAATGAGCAAAAGTGACCTGACAGAATTTGCTACAGATGATAGTAATGTCTTGGAAAATTAAGTATTCTGGAATATTATGGCAAACCCTTCCCAATCCATGTACATTTCTGTTTTTAGGAACAAAATATGGCAGTAACTGGTGGCTTGGCATGGTGGAATGACTTCATCGTTTTAGCCTGTTATAATTTGATTGACCAACAAGAAGAGGTAAGTGAAGGACATTTTCATCAGCATGCCCAGGTTTTAATTGATTCCAAATTGCGGTAAAATCTTTACTTGTAAATTGAGTGTGTGCTCTACAGAGCAAAAATATATTGCCAGATTAGTGCCTGCAGGGTAAAGCTGTTGTGTATAAAGTAATGTATAGAAATAAAAAGGCATCTAGCAAAATAATAAAACAATACCCAATGACAAAGAACCAATATTAGTGTATGTATTCTTTTGCTCCTTGTAAACTATAATGAGGACTGGCATCTCCCTTGAGACTTTCAGGTGAAATGTTAAACAAGTGCCCATGTATACTCTTGGGTGGATCCCTGGCACAGTTTGGAAGAAGAGCAGGGGAGTTATCCCTGATGCCCTGGCCAATATTTGTTTTTCAACCAACGTCATTAAAAAAAAACCCAAATTATTTGGTTGTAGTCACATTGTGGTTTGTGCGAGCCCGCCATGTCCAAATTGACTGCATGTTTCCCACAGCTTTCAGCTAATCCACAGGCCTGTCTGAACTAGTGCCAGAGATAAAGATTCCTGGAGAGTTCCACACTCTTTAAAAACTTCAAGCACCTTTTGATACTGACAATCAGTGGCACCATCTGTACAGGGTTTGGGTAGGATGCTAACAAGCAGTTAGTAATGTGAAGCCTGGTCTGCAGCATTCACCAAACCCTTGACAACTGATAATCCACTTTGTACTTGTAGTACCTTTTTATTCTAATCTACAAAATAGTCAATATAACCTATTTTCTGTCTTGCATTTTGAAATACAACGGGATTGTCACTTCCATATTGCCATCTAAATTTTCGAGAAATTACCAGATACCAAGCTGCAGTTTTAGTATATAGTTCTACCACTTTCCTGGTATGTGTGACCACCAAGAGGAACTACGTGAACAATGTCCACACAGTGGGGGGGAAAAAATATCCTTTTTTCCTGGGACTCATGAATTGTATAATCCTTGCTGAATTATAAAGTAACAACTTTAAAATCTGGTTT
This sequence comes from Mustelus asterias, assembly GCF_964213995.1. Taxonomy (NCBI): domain Eukaryota; kingdom Metazoa; phylum Chordata; class Chondrichthyes; order Carcharhiniformes; family Triakidae; genus Mustelus; species Mustelus asterias. Next base: position 17,504,205 of record NC_135806.1, read on the forward strand.
AAGTCTGCCATTTTGCATATTTGTATAAGCAATAACTTGATAAATATTTTGCTCAGTTTCAAAGTTTGCAATTTTTACAAATGCATGCCCCTGTCTTGACATACTGATTTGGATGAGGGAGATGATTAGCCTTTTTTTTTGTTACAACAATCCTTCGTACAGAGATCATGTTATAATTAATGTTAAAAATTCATGTTGGAATTGTTGTAATTCTTATACCATTCTTCTTCCAAACCAGCTGAGACTTTATCTCCGGTCATCCAACCTGGACAATGTTTTTGCTCATATTACCAAAGTACAATCGCAGACTTTGTTAATAAATGTCTTCAGGGACATGGTAATATTGTTCAGAGTCGACTGCTCTATCTGCTTGTACAGCATTGACCGGAAAGATGATGGGTGAGTAGCCTGCTCTGTTCTCCCAAGTTTCTGCTCCTGTTTAATGCCAATCTCCCAGGAGAAGTAGGTTAAAGCAGGACTTTTGAAATATTGGTTTTGTGGTTGGGGCATACCTCTGTTAGAGCAGTTACTGTTGTGACGTCACCAGGCACTGCATTCGCCATATCCAACTTAATGCATTAAATAGATTTTAAATTTCCCTGCTTTTAAACTATGCTTAATTTAAGCAAAATTACATTGTGTAAACAGAAAAGGATGTGGCTGAACTGCATTTTAAACGTTTTGACAGTATTGTCAAGGAATTAAACTTTCAGCGCTCTTTTAATGAAAGTCACCTACCCTCCTCCCAGAACAGTACTTACTGATGTCTGTCTTTATAATGAGCAATAAACATTTACATTTATTGGTATTGAAATTTTGAAATAAACAGAAGTTTTGAAGCATTGTAGATTGTACAATACAAGGCTCAAAAAAGGGACACCCAATTCCGCCCCCCACCCCCTTCACCTCTCAGTATTCCTTAGCACCACCAGGCCTCCTTGACCTGACCCAACCCCACATCCCTATTTCCCGCACCCCTGTCTGCACCCTCCCCACGACATCCAACTATCCCCACCTACCCATCCTGATGTCCACTGCCTCCACCCCATTCAATTACATTAAAAACTTACCTTCTCCCTTTCAGTGGCACCTTTAAACTCACTTGCTTTATGCCAGCTAATGCCTTTAAAAAGGGCTGTGCCCTTCTTTACTGCATTTCTTTTGCACTTTGCCGCTGGGGCCGGGGATAAGCTTTGCTTCTTGAGTCAGACCCAGCCTCAGTCAGGAAGGTTGGGTGAGGCAGCCACTTTCCATTCTAAGTGCAAGTAAGTCTATAAAGAGTAGCAATCCACCATTGCCAATCAAAGTTACAGGTCATCTTTAGGTTGCTGTTAGAGCGCTCTCTACTGGAGGTTCCTGAGCTCATCTGCTTTTGAGTGTCATGTGAGCCAAGGGAGTTTGAAAGAGAAAGATTTTACATTTGTCCTCAAAGATAAGCTCCCATTTGTAATTCAAATTATGGATTTACATTTATTTTCTTTGCAAACACGCAACCATTTTAAGTGCAGTTTATAATACAGTAATAATTCCATTTTAAATAAGTTTTTTGAAGTTTATTTATTAGTGTCACAAGTAGGCTTACGTTAATATTGCAATGAAGTTACTGTTGCCACACTCCAGCATCTGTTCGGGTACACTGAGGGAGAATTTAGCCTGGCAAATGCACCTAACCAGCATGTCTTTTGGACTGTGGGAGGAAACCAGAGGAAACCCATGCAGACACGGGGAACGTGCAGACTCCGCGCACTGACCCAAGCCAGGAATGGAACCTGGGTCCCTGGCGCTGAGAGGCAGCAGTGCTAACCACTGTGCCACTGTGTTTACATCCCACCAGTAACTTGTCAGCAAGTAGCTGGCAAAAACTACAATTGCACCAGTGAATGAGGCATGTTCTGTGGTTTATAAATACAAAATAAAATCCAAGTAGCGTATGCCTACAATTTGCAAATTACTTATGAATTAAAGTAACTTACTCAAATTATCAATGGGGCAAATGATGTATACAAATCAGCCAATCACTGCAACATGTAGCAGTCCATGGCCACAAGCAAAGAAAAAAAACCTGCTTGCCCGCCTTTTTCTCCAGCCCATATTTGTATTTCTGAGAGCAACAGGAGACCATTGTTTGTTGAATTTCCAGCAATGCAGTTTTCGCATTAGCAGCATTTCGGAATTTCCTTTTTAATGAAATTGTCTCATCCTTGCTCCTCCCCCTGATTCCAATTGAGATTAGGTGGGTGCTAGTTTGCTGTCTGTTGGCCTGGCAGTAAAGGACAAAACAGGCCTGTTCTTGGATATCTCTCTTGAATAGCTCATGCACTGCTAGAATGTCTATAACATAATGGGTGAGCTGAGATCATAGTGTTCTCTGCCCTTGCACAGACTAGTACTTCAAAGCATGAGCATTGATGTTTTTTTAAAATGGAAAAGAATGTTAAGCCAAAAGTCTGTGTTTTCTTGGATAGGTAGAGAACTTCTATGGTTAGAACATCGCTCTTGGCTTATTTCCTCGGCAAATTCTTCAAACTCAGCTGAATGTTGTTTAATTCAACAAGTTCTCTTGAAACTGTTACTGTCACTTATAATTAGAAAAGGCGTTTGAACACTTTTGGCTTAAATCAGGAGTCCGATCGAGGCCGAGACGGGGTGCAATGCCCCATTTTGTCAGCTTAGATTTTCTGTTTTTGGGAGTGGATTTGGGATCGCCCAGTCCATTCTGAGCATTGGCTTTGTGGCTTTAAGAATGGAGTAAAAACATTTTTTTTAAAAGCTGAGAGGTTTGCATTGAGGAATGAAAATTGCCACGTTCTTTAAAGCTGAAGTGGAAACATGTACTCTTGCCACATACCAACTTTTAAGTTATTTAAAAACTTGGATTTGCTCCTTTCATAGGGTATTTATGAGAGAAGAAGCCATTCAGAAGTACGATTTAAGTTGAGAAAGTTTACACTGGTGTTTTTAATCTGATTATTAATGTTTTCTTTTCTTAAATTTAGCCCTAACCCCACTGCCAATGTTCAAGTCCTGCAGGAGGTATCCATGTCGCGTTACATCCCGCATCCTTCACTCGTGATATCAGTAACTTTGACCTCTGTGCGAACAGAGACGGGTATCACCTTCAAAATGCCACAGCAGGTACCAGTTGAAATGTATGCAATTCTGATGCCAATATTTTGTATGGTCATTTATTCAGGTCAATTTTACAGCCAGCAATTTAATTCACTAAGTTCTGCCAGCAACACACAGGGCAGCCCAAGACATTTATGATAAGGAGTTCTTAAAAAAAATTAAAAATCAAATAGCCTCTGACCTATTTCACATGTATGTGAATGGTAACTGGTGACCAATAATAACATTTTAATTTTATTCCTGATACTCTGTTAAGCCATTTGGATTTCTGAAATTGGGATTGATTTACTAACCTTTGAAATAGGACATACTCTTTATTTAAAAGCTCCAAAATCAATTATATGTTACTAAATGTGTGAGAAGATGGAGAAGATCTCTTCAATGGATAATAGAAGTTGAAAGAGAACAAGATTTACCAAATTATTCCAGGCTGCTGTTGGTTCTGCCTTTCTACATGTAGCCAGCTCCTTGGCATCAGATTCACTTGCACCCGTCAGGAAATGTAGTGCTTTCACATCAGCTGATCAATCAAGTGATTTTCAACCTGCAACTTTCTCCTGCACCTCACCAACACTTAAATATGTAGCTATGTATTGACTTGTAAAGTTGGCAGCTCCTCAGAGGTCAGTACTGAATTGCTGGAGGGAATTATATTCTGCCTTTGACACTCACCCCTGTAGATCAATACTCATAATTGGCATTGAGCAAAGGCTCTTGGCATATTCCCTAAAGTCTGTGCCGCCTCCAATGATATTGCACTCCAGAATATATTGGGAAGCTGTGAACCTGCAAATCAGCTGTTGCAGCACTGATTTCTAATGGGGTCATGTTGCCTCTTCAGATCTTCTATTCTGTAAAAATTTTTATACTGAAATAACTGGATGGTGCACATATAATTAAGATCTTATTATATGCGCAAAACAAAAATGATGTAGCATTATTTTTTATTAAAAGGGCATACAATATAAATGGTAAATAGACTAATATTAAACATTTTCATAGATTCCCTACCCTGCAGAAGCAGGCCACTCAGCAAACTGAGACAGTCGCCTAAGGCCAGAATTGAACCCAGGTCCCTGGCGCTGTGAGGCAGCAATGCTTGCTATTGTTCTGCCCCTTCCCTTTTTACTTTAAAGAAGTATGTGCAAGGATCCCAGGGTCTCTTGAACGTAATGCTCTTTCAGAGAACTGGGTAATCGCTGACTGGCCCTAAATTCTAAAAGTAATAAAAGGGAGATTTGAATATGCCTCCTGGTGGCTCAGGGTCACTTAGCCATTCTAAAGCAGAAACTGAATAAGTTTTGGTAATCTAAGAGCAATAATTTGTAACGGTTTCATCCGCCCATCCCACCCCTTCCTCCTCCCACGGTGAATCTATCCAGCAGTTCTGAATCAAAAGACAAAAGATTAATGAGCATCTGAGATGCCAATAACTATGAGGCATTTCTTTCTAACTGGGAGTATGCGGGAATTCTGTACACTGATCTTCCTCTTCGAATCAGTGGAAATGAAGTCCTGTTCACTATTCAATCAAAAATGGTGCTAATAAAGACAGTGTTACCATTGCATAACTAGTGCTTCTCTGCATTATTAGGGATTGTATTCATTCCAACAGAGTTTATGTACTTCAGATAGTCTCTGACCTATTTCACATGTATGAGAATGGTAACTGGTGACCAATAATAGCATTTTAATTTTATTTTCAGTGCATTTTTGAATTGATTATTGTACCTGGATTACAAGTCTATTACTGTTATTGAATGATTTTTACCAATTGTTTTTCAGGCCTGTGCAGCAGAGAGCATTATGCTTAATTTAGCAGGTCAGCTTATCATGCTACAAAGGGATCGATCAGGTCCTCAGGTACGAGAGAAGGATAGCATTTCCAAACAAAAGAAGCTGGTGAGTAAATGCACCAGAATAATTTCCAAACAGATTACTGGAAAAAAAATTAGTTGTACGAATGTTTTTAAAATATTTGAAGTATCATTGGAGTAGATATTACTTAAATGATTAAGTGATGCTACCTGATTTTAGTTCACCTCATGATATGAATTTTGTTTTTTGTCACTTAGCTCCCGTTCTGTGCTCCAGTGGTACTTGCCCAGTGTGTTGAAAATGTGTGGACTACCTGCCGATCCAACAAACAGAAGCGTCACTTGCTGGAGGCTCTATGGCTTAGTTGTGGAGAAGCAGGAATGAAAGTCTGGCTTCCACTTTTTCCAAGAGACAATCGCAAACCACATTCCTTCCTTTCTAGACGGATTATGTTGCCCTTCCAGATCAATATCTATCCCCTGGCTGTCCTATTTGAGGATGCCTTGGTCCTTGGTGCAGTGAACGAGACTATCCTGTATGACAATTTGTATGTGCATAACAATGAAAAAGAACCTTTGGAAGTCCTATTCCCTTTCAGTACTGTTGAGAGGACTTCCCAAATCTACCTCCATCACATTCTTCGCCAACTCCTGGTCAGAAACCTTGGTGAACAGGCTCTACTCTTAGCTCAGTCTTGTGCTACATTACCATACTTCCCTCATGTACTAGAACTGATGCTTCATGAAGTATTGGAAGAAGAAGCTACCTCCAGGGAACCTATTCCTGACCCACTGCTTCCAACAGTGGCAAAATTCATCACCGAGTTCCCTCTGTTTCTGCAGACTGTAGTTCACTGTGCTCGAAAGACTGAATATGCCTTGTGGAATTACCTGTTTGCTGCTGTGGGCAATCCTAAAGATTTATTTGAAGAGTGTTTGTTGGCACAAGACTTGGACACTGCTGCATCTTATCTCATCATCTTGCAGGTAAGCAGGAGACACACACCAAATTGTAAAATAATCTTTATAAAAAAGCACCCTTCAAAGCATTTGTTTTGGGTTGTAATGGAGTTTTACTATGAGATATACTCTAATTAAAACGTTGAACAGGTAGCAACATACAAACTGGGGAGAGATCAAAAGGTCAAGCATTTGTACAAGTTGCAATGTTATTGCTCATCCCTAATTGCTCTTGACAAGGTGGCAGAGAGCTGTCTCCTTGAATCCCAACTGAATAGCTTGCAGTTGGGTCATGCTCATTACAATAGGTCTGGAGTGGCACATATGCCAGACTGGGTAAAGATGGCAGATTTCCTTTCCTTGTGGACATTAATGAACCAGATGGTTTTTTATGTGGTCAGCATTAATGATATATCTTTTTATTCCAGCTTGATTTGATGAATTGAATATAAATTTCTTTTTTGCCTTGTAATTTGAATCTACCTCTGTTACATAATCCAGAAACCTGGAATAATGATGCAAAGTTTCATGCCCCAAGTTTTCAGTTGTATTCATCTGGAAATAAATCCAAGGCTTGGTTTTGCCTTTTTTAATTGCCTTATTAACGTGGGTCATTATGTGTGGTGATTTGTGTTTTTGCTCCCCTGTTCAGTTTAGATTCTTATTTTCCAAAGAAATGTGCAACAACTTCATTTCATTTGCCAAACCTTGCACTGGATAGATAAAATGTCTTATAGCAGTCGTCCTCCATATTATTGCCCCCCAACTCGATGGTGTTCTGTATCCCCCTGTTTGATTATGGATAATGTGCATTGCTGTACAGACTGTTTAATTCATTTTTTAATGGCAGTTCCTCTCTATTAACCATCCTTTTACACACCTGGTCATCTATGGGCTTTAAATTATTTATGTCAGTTTTTTAATAACACATTTCTGTATTGTGTTCAGAGATTAAGTTACCCAGTTCTGAGGTAGAGTGAGCAGCATTTCAATGTGCATGGCTCTCTTAGTGTGCCTTCTGCACTATTGCTATGATAGCATAAGAGCCAAGTGCAAGTAATCAGGACAGAAGCAAAATAGTGAAAATGCTAAAAATATAAACAAAAGGTACTGGAAAAATACTCAGCATCTGTGGCAAGGAACAGAGTTAACAGACTCCAGCATCTGCAGTATTTTGCCTTTAACATCTCTGGTTGATGATTTCCCTTCATCAGAACAGTTCAGTGAATTATGAAGAAGTGCCATCATTGACCTGTAGCTGTCTGCTCTGCTCAGTAATTCCAGCAGTTTCTATTTTTATGCATGTAATAAGATTTTTTTTTAATCTCATTTGGATGGTTAACATAAAATTAGTTAGTTTAAAGTTGTATTGGCATGCCATGGTTGTTATTTAGTTCAAAAATAAAATACAATCCAGCCCACTTAAATGAATAAATGATGTCAAAGATAAAGCATTTGAAAAAGTTTTCATGCAAAAATAACTTGTGTATTTTAGAGTGAATCTTGTTCTAGTTAAGTGAATGATTGGTAATTGAGAAAATGTTCAAATGAATTACAAAAGTCTGAATTTGTTGATTTAACCACTGCCTTGCCACACTAGAATATTGGGACAGAATTTGCCAAAAATAAAATGAACACTAACTGATTGCTAATGTGCAAATCAGCAACTTGTGATGAAGATGGGACACCCCATGAATTGTGCCAGCAGCTTGCTGTTTTCAAAGACTTTCATCTCTCCAAGGCGTTCATGAAATTGCTGAATTTGCAAACTTAATTGCCTATTAAACAGGCCACAGAAATGTAACAGCATAAGTACCATTTAAATGATAATTAGCCACTTGGTAGTACAGAACTTGAGTATAGCTGAGAAAAGACACATTGTCGAAGCTTCTCATCTTGCACTCATCAAAACAGATACAAGAATGACAAATTTCAAAGGAAGCTAAAATGTATGAGGGGAAAAGAGCAATGATTTGTTGGCAAGTCTACTCTGAACGTGGTACTGACATGGGGAATGCACCAGGGGACAACTATCCCACATGCTTTTGTTAATGACTCCCAAACAATTGCTCTGAGCCAAAAAGTGAGAAATTTAAACTGCCCAGTCTCAATTTAAATTTCAATTACTAAATTTTTTAACAGATTTTTTTGAATGTTAATTTTTTCTTTTATCACTTTTCTCGCTCAATCTAATCAATCTGTTCTTCTTTATTTCTCTTCCTGTCCCCGATTTGACATTGAATCCACCCACTCAGCCCTTCCTGATTTAGTTCTTAATCCTTTAATCTCATTGATTAAGGAGATCATATCGTTCACCAAGGTAACAAATGTCCAGTTGCTTGCTGCCCTGTTATCTGTTTGCATTTCCAGCAACTTAAGGGCAAAGGAAAATTCAGCAGAAGAGAATAGGAAAATCCCTAAGTATCTGGGAGTGCTGAGAGATGTCCTAGTCCCATCATATATGGCCCAGGAAAAGACCTATCCATCCAGAAGTGTTATGCAATGCTCCACTCCATCAAATCTGGCCCAATTTATTCATGATGTGGAGATGCCGGCATTGGACTGGGGTAAACACAGTAAGAGTTTTAACAACACCAGGTTAAAGTCCAACAGGTTTATTTGGTAGCAAATGCCATTTGCTTTTGGAGCGCTGCTCCTTCGTCAGATGGAGTGGATATCTGCTCTCAAACAGGGCCCATTTTATCAAGCAAGCTGTTAAGTTTTTGTTAAAAATAACATTTTCACCTATATAAAAATTGCTTAACTATTTCAATGGCATTTTGGAATGTTTTCATCTCCAGATTCTAGCACTCGAGCACATTTGGCAAAATGGGATTGTTTGTGTGTGAATTCTGCTTCAGACGTGTTAGATTCAAGAATTCACTGACATCTCGTAGTCGGGTACAAACATACGAGTTTATTATGAGTTCCTTCTTTGTCTCGCTTGCAAGATATTCACCTGCTTCTCGGTCTTGCTCACCCTCCCTCTCTCTCTCTCTCTCTCACATGATGTCACCAGTCTTCCTTGCTGGCTTGTCTTACAGCCATTATTATACATTATTTCAGAGAACACCCACTTGTATTCATTGGTTAATTAAATACATTCACAGAGGTGACCGCCACCGATTAGTCCAGACCTCTGGTCATTTATTATTCATGAGTTAGTAGTTTCTGCTGAGATTTGTTGATCACACACTGAATACGTGACAAGCAGCACAATGGCAGAGCAGCACATTCGCCATGCCCCAGTATAAACAAGGTAGTGGGAGTCATCCTGTGCTACAAATCTATGGTAGACATAATATAAACTTACTGTAGAAAATGTTAATACAAATATATTATAGAAAATGTTATAAAATTACAAAAGTAAAAAGGTAAAATAAACGTAAAAAAGTAGCTTAGAAAGTAACTTTTTTTAAAAAGGTAGAAAAGTAACAGCTTGTTTCCGACAGACAGCCTCAAGTTTTGTGCCTGTGTTTAGTGTACACAAACCTGGCAACAAGCTCTAAATAATGGCGAAGCCATCTCTTAAGGTGCTTTTTTCTCCAGTTGTTAAGGTGAAAGGAGTTGCCTTGCTTTGTGGACCAAACATTTCCCAGATTGAAATAACCAAGTAGTTGAGTGTGTTACAGGCATTTTGTTTAAAGATTTGTTATGCGGCACTGTAATGTAAATGTTATAATGAAGCACATGACCATAGAAACCCTACAGTACAGAAAGAGGCCATTCGGCCTATCGAGTCTGCACCGACCACAATCCCACCCAGGCCCTACCCCCACATCCCTACATATTTTACCCGCTAATCCCTCTAATCTACGCATCCCAGGACACTAAGGAGCAATTTTTTTTAGCATGGCCAATCAACCTAACCCGCACGCCTTTGGACTGTGGGAGGAAACCAGAGCACCCGGAGGAAACCCACGCAGACACGAGGAGAATGTGCAAACTCCACACACTGACCCAAGCCGGGAATCGAACCCAGGTCCCTGGAGCTGTGAAGCAGCAGTGCTACCCACTGTGCTACCGTGCCGCTCCTGACATGAGTATACTTGTCATCCATACAGTTGTGATTCCTTTTACAGTCCTCTAATTAGCAATCTGGTTTTCATTCCATTGTGGCTTTTTGCCAACATTAGTACAATGGTTAAAATTGATACCATTTTTCCTCAAATTAAATTATGTGTAAAATCATTATTCACTTTATGGCTTTCTTCTACACTGGTGTCTTGATTATTGTTGGTTTCCTCAGCATTAAACTAGGGAGCAAAAACAAAATCAAATCCATATTTTGCATACTTTTCCAAATATAGTCTGGTGAGGTCAGAGAACAGGATTAAAATAAAGGGAAAATATCATTTGGGGAGCATTTAACGTTTAAGTGCTAAATGTCTTGTAATTCTCAAAGTAAGTATTTATTTTTGGTCTTGCTTGACATTTTGTCAGTTTTTTGTGAATTTTTTGAAAAAAATAATTGTTATAGACATGGGACTATAGAAACCTCAATAAATGGACATAGTTCCCAATGTGTTGATTCCAGTGAAATGAACTCGTGCTCTCCTGGATAATCTATAGATTACAAGTGCCATCATTACTAATCAAATTGCAATGCATACGATTGCACAGGATATAGGGAACAGGACCAAGCTGCTCTGTCCAAGGTCTATGTCGATGGTTGTGCTCTACTCCAGCCTCCTCCCATCTTTCCTCATCCAAATCCACCCTTGTAACTATCTATGCCCTTCCCTCCCGTATGTTTGTGTAACTTCCCCTTAAATGCATCACATCTATTCACTTCAAATAATCCCTGTGGCAGGAAATTCCACATTCTCAGCACCTTTTGGATAAAGAGGTTTCTTAATTCCCTATTGGCAACTCATATATTCATGGCCTCTAGTTAGGCTCTTCCCCAGAAGACTCTATCAAAATCTTTTATAATTTTAAATGCCTGTATTAGATCATCGCTTAACTTTATATCAAGTTAAAATGTCAGCCTGCCAATCATTTCCTGATGTGTATACCCATGTAATTGTGATATCATTCTTATACACCACCTCTGCACCCTTTACACTACCCCTATTTTGTCTTAATATGACAAACTGCACACTGTACGCCAAATATGGTCTAAGAAAAGATATTTCAGATTTAGTATTATTTCCCTATTTTTTAATTCTGTCCCTCTTAAAAAAAATAAAGCTTAGTGTTTGGTTTGTTTGTTTATTTTGGTGGCTTTGTTAACCCGTGGCACAACCTTTAGCGATTGGTGTATTTGTACTCATAGTCATAGAGTCGTAGAGGTTTACAACATGGAAACAGGCCCTTCGGCCCAACTTGTCCATACCGCCCTTTTTCTTTAAAAACCCCTAAGCTAATTCCAATTGCCTGCATTTGGCCCATATCCCTCTATACCCATCATACCCATGTAACTATCTAAATGCTTCTGAAAAGACAATTGTACCCGCCTCTACTACTGCCTCTGGTAGCTTGTTCCAGACACTCACCACCCTCTGTGAAAAAATTGCCCCTCTGGACACTTTTGTATCTCTCCCCTCTCACCTTAAACCTATGCCCTCTAGTTTTAGACTCCCCCACCTTTGGGAAAAGATGTTGACTATCTAATTGATCTATGCCCCTCATTATTTTATAGACCTCTATAAGATCATCCCTAAGTCTCCTACGCTCCAGAGAAAAAAGTCCCAGTCTATCCAGCCTCTCCTTATAACTCAATCCATCAAGTCCCGGTAGCATCCTAGGAAATCTTTTCTGCACTCTTTCTAGTTTAATATCCTTTCTATAATAGGGTGACCAGAATTGCACACAATGTTCCAAGTGTGGCCTTACCAATGTCTTGTACAACTTCAAGACGTCCCAACTCCTGTATTCAATGTTCTGACCGATGAAACCAAGCATGCCGAATGCCTTCTTCACCACTCTGTCCACCTGTGACTCCACTTTCAAGGAGCTATGAACATGTACCCCTAGATCTCTTTGTCCTGTAACTCCCCAACGCCCTACCATTAACTGAGTAAGTCCTGCCCTGGTTCAATCTACTAAAATGCATCACCCCTCATTTGTTTAAATTAAACTCCATCTGCCATTCGTCAGCCCACTGGCCCAATTGATCAAGATCCAGTTGCAATTGGAGATAACTTTCTTCACTGTCCACTATGCCAGCAACTTTGGTGTCATCTGCAAACTTACTAACCATGCTTCCTATATTCTCATCCAAATCATTAATATAAATGACAAATAACAGTGGACCCAGCACTGATCCCTGAGGCACACTGCTGGTCACAGGCCTTCAGTTTGAAAAACAACCCTCTACAACCACCCTCTGGCTTCTGGCCGGCATCTCCACATTCTGTCAAGAAGCCAATTTTGTATCCATTTAGATACCTCACCCTGGATCCCGTGAGATTTAACCTTATGCAACAACCTACCATGCGGGACCTTGTCCAAGGCCTTGCTAAAGTCCATGTAGACAACATCAACTGCACTGCTTTCATCTACTTTCTTGGTTACTCCTTCAAAAAAACAAAGCCATGCTGACTGTCCCTAATCAGTCCTTGCGTCCCTAAATGCCTGTCGATCCTGTCTCTCAAAATACCTTCCAACAATTTACCCACCACAGATGTGAGGCTCACTGGCCTGTAGTTCCCAGGCTTTTCCCTGCAGCCCTTTTTAAACAAAGACAACATTTGCCACACTCCAGTCTTCAGGCAACTCACCCGTGATTATTGATTATTCAAATATTTCAGCTAGGGGACCCGCAATTTCCTGCCTAGCCTCACACAATGTCCTGGGATACACTTCTTCAGGTCCTGGGGATTTATCTACCTTGATGCGCTTTAAGACTTCCAGCACCACCACCTCTGTAATATGTACATTCCTCAAGACATCACTATTTATTTCCCCAAGTTCCCTAACATCCATGCTTTTCGCAACAGCAAATACTGATGAGAAATATTCATTGAGGATCTCGCCCATTTCTTGTGGATCCGCACATAGATGACCTTGCTGATCCTTAAGAGGCCGTACTCTCTCCCTTGTTACTCTTTTTGCCTTTATGTATTTGTAGAAGCTCTTTGGATTCTCCTTTGCCTTGTATGCCAAAACAATTTTGTGTCCCCTTTTTGCCCTCCTGATTTCTCTCTCAACTCTACTCCTACACCCCCTATACTTTTCAAGGGATTCACTTGATCCCAGCTGCCAAGTATGTCATGTGCCTCTTTCTTCTTGACCAGGGCCTCAATATCCTGAGTCGTCCAGGGTTCCCTACTTCTGCCAGCCTTGCCCTTCACTCTAAGAGGAATGTGTTTACCCTGAACCCTGGTTAACACACTTTTGAAAGCGTGCCACCTGCCAGACATCCCTTTGCCTTTCCACAGACTCCCCCAATTAACTTTTGACAGTTCCTGCCTGATGCCATCAAAATTGGCCTTGCCCCAATTTAGAATTTTAACGTTTGGGCCAGACCTATCATTCTCCATAGCTATCTTAAAACCAATAGAATTATGGTCACTGGTCCCAAAGTGATCTCTCACTAACACTTCTGTCACCTTCCTTATTTCCCAAGAGGAGGTCAAGTTTTGCCCCTTCTCGAGTCGGGCCATCCACATACTGAATGAGAAATTCCTCCTGAATACACAACAAATTTCTCTCCATCCAACCCTCTAATACTATGGCTGTCCCAGTCAATGTTGGGAAAGTTAAATACTCCGACTCTTGCCACCCTATTTTTCTTGGAGCTATCTGTAATCTCCTTGCATATTTGCTCCTCAATTTCCTGCTGACTATTTGGGGGCCTATAGTACAACCCTATCAAAGTGATTTCCCCCTTCTTATTCTACCCATTTAGACTCAGTGGCCGAACCCTTGGATATATCCCCTCTCAGTACAGCCGTGATGCTTTCCCTAATCAAAAGTGCAACTCCCCCTCCTCTCTCACCTCCTTTCCTACCTTTCTATAGCATCTGTACCCTGGAACATTGAGCTGCCAGTCCTGTCCCTCCCTTAGCCATGTTTCAGTAATTGCTATGATATCCCAGTCCCACGTACCCATCCATGCCCTGAGTTCATCTGCCTTGCCCATCAGGTCTCTTGCATTGAAATAAATGCAGTTTAATCTGGATTTCCCTTGTTCTCTGTCTTGCTTCTGTTTGATCTGTCTGGTACTAGGATTACTGACATGGCCTTTACTACTTGATGTGCCCTCTTTAACTTCTGTGCTGTCCTCACACTTCTCTTCTGTCTCCCGACTGCTTTGGATCCCACCCCCTGCCAAACTAGTTTAAAGCCTCCCGAGTGGCTCTAGCAAATCTCCCTGCCAGGATGTTAGTCCCCCTCCAGTTCAGGTGTAACCCGCCCCTCTAGAACAGGTCAGCCTTTCCCCAGAAAAGATCCCAATGATCCAAAAATCTAAATCCCTGCCATTTGCACCAGCTCTCAAGCCAGGCATTCATCTGCCTAATCCTCCTATTCATACTCTCACTAGCACGTGGCAGCGGAGTAGTCCTGAAATTACTATCTTCGAGGTCCTGCACGTTAGTCTTCTGCCTAACTCTCTATATTCACATTTCAGGACCTCATCCCTTTTCCTACCTATGTCGTTGGTACCAATGTGTACAACGACCTCTGGCTGCTCACCCTCCGCCTTAAGAACGTCCTGCAATCGCTCAGAGACGTCCTTGACCTTGGCACCAGGGAGGCAACACACCATCCTGGAGTATCGCTAGCGGCCACAGAAATGCCTGTCTGTGCCTCTAACTAGCGAGTCCCCTATTACTACTGCTTGCTTGCTCTTTGCCTGACCCTGTCCCACAGCAGAACCAGCTGTGGTGTCACAGGCCTGGCTGCTGCTGGTATCTGCCCCTCACAGGCTATCCCCCTCAACAGTATCCAAAACGATATACCTGTTTGAAAGGGGAACAGGCACAGGAGACTCCTGCACTACCTGCCTGCCTCTCCTGGCGGTCACCCATCTACCTGTCTGAACCTGTGGTGTGACAACCTCCCTGTAACTAGAGTCTATCTCACACTCTGCCTCCTGTATGCTCCACAGTGCATCCACCTGCCGCTCCATCCGAACAATGCGGTCTGTGAGGAGCTGCAACTGGACACATTTCCTGCAGACAAAGTTGTCAGGGAGACTAGATTGCTCCCTAATTGTCCACATCTGGCAGAAAGAGCATGCCACTGCCCTAGCTGCCATATTGCCCTTATACAGGTAAAAGGATAAAAGAATCTCAACTCACCTCTCCTTTGCTTGAGGTCCTCCTGCTGACTTTTTTTTCCATCACTTTGGTTTTTTTTGTTTATATATCCAATTCAATCCAATCAAAGTCCAATTCAGAGTCTCAGCAAGTGAGCCATTCCCGATCCAAGTTGACAAGACAGGCCTCTCACTGCCTGTCCCGGGCTTGATCTACATGATCCAAGCTGATTGTAGCAGGCATTGCACCTCCTCCAAGGCTTGATCTCATTTGCATCTTAGCCAAAAGACCGAGATGCCACTTTAAAAATAATTGCTTCAAATGAAGCCTCAATGTAACCTCATGACTTCAAACAAGTGCAGCACATCGATACTACACTTGATCTTAGCCAAAAGTACTCATCACTTTGTTCCTCCACCCAATTTAGACTTGCACCTGCCAATAAGCAGCTTCCCTAATCTTCCTAACAAGTGCACCACCTCACATTTAACTAAGTTGAGCTTTACGTGCCTATTATTTGCCCATTCTGTAAGATTATTAATGTTCTCCTGTAATTTCTTACCATCCTTCTCAGTCGTGACTCTGCAGCAACCCCCTGCCCAAATTTAGAAATTATTTCTTGAAAAGGTTAATTTATTCATGTGGTCCCATCACTGATCCTTACAGAACACCACTTCCTACCTTCTGCCACTCTGAATAACTGCCCTTTACTCCCACTTTGCTTTCTATCTTTAAACCAGCTTGCATTCCATAACGCCACCTGTCCCTGACTCTGCATTCTCTGTCATTATTCATTAGTCTATTGTGGTTCATTATCTCAAAAGGCTTTTTATCAACCCAGATGAATTATATCTCCTGCATTACCATTATCATTGTTGTTACCATACTTCCAAAAAATATATTGGCCAGGAAAGATTTTCACTCATGAAATCCATGCTATCTATTCATTATTCTATTTCTCATTTTGAGATGTTCTTCTATTCTCTCCTTTAGTCAGGATTCCAGTATTTTTCCGACCATCGATGTTAATCTAACTGGTCTAGAATTCCCTGGATCTGTTCTTAAACACAGGAATTTAGTTAGTTTGCACTAATCCTCTGGCGTTACATCTTTTTCTAACAACATTAAATAATCTCTCCCCTAGATTTTTTAAAAATATGTGGATTCATTCCAGGGTTTTTATCCTCTTGAGTTTTTGTTTACTCAATACAACCCCATTTTTATTTTAAATGTACCATTTCCTAGCTTGTCTCATCATTTCAATGTCATATCCAACTGTTTAATCACTCTGGTAAATACCAAAGCAAAATAATTATTTAATATTTCTGCCATCTCTTAATTGTTTCTTGTGATTGTTATCCTCTCTATGCTCCAACGGTCCGAGTCCCATTGCAGCCTGTTTTTTATTGATGTGCTTTAAAATATTTTACTGTTTTATTTGATCTTTGTCAATTTAATATTATATTTCCTCTTTGCATTCCTGATTATTTTTGTCTTCTCCTAACTTCTTCTTATTCTCTCATCATATGCTTCTCTGTTTATATATTGAATGTTGCCTATTTCATAATTCTAAATTGTTCCCTTATCCCTTATGCCCTTTATTCATCCATGGGATCCCACTGGTGTGTAGTTTGTTCTTTCTCTTGAATGGAATATATTTTTCCCTCACTTGTTCAACACCATTTTAAATGTTTCTGATTTATGTCGTCCATTTTATTTTGCCATGCTCTATTTTCAGCTCCTCAGAATTAGCTTTTCTTCAATCTATTAATTTGGTTTTCTTCATAATTGTATCCTCCTCTACCATCATCTTAAAGTGTATTATGTTGTGATCACTATTGCCTAGATATTCCCTGGCTTTTACTTCTCTTACCTGCTCCAGTTTATTCCCCACCACCAGATCCAATAATGATCCATTGCTTGTGTTAGAGTGGAGTTCTGTATACTTTGTAGTAATTCCATTCTCATGTGTGCGTAATCTGCCTCATTTGACCAATTGATATCAGAGAAGTTAAAATTCCCCATGACTGTTCTGTTTGTCTGCATGTTCCTTTCTCTGCCCCCTTTCCATTAGTCGATGGTCTATACATTACACCTATTTGTGGATCCATCATTATATTTACCTCTACCCTTAAATGTTTAATTTCCTGTACTGATTTTCTGTTGCCATGTCTCAGTAATCCCTGTCTGGACTCTTCCAGTAGCAGCTTGCCTCCATGTCCTCTGTTTTGCTTCAAACCCTGTGTATATTGTACAGACATTTTAATTCATTTTTAATAGGATTTCATCACATTTCATGTTGAGTCATCTTTTTGGGCTTCTGTTCTATAACTCTCTTTATTCCCTTGCCATTAGTGTCCTCCATTATTTTATCCCTTCCTATCCTCTGCCATGGGCAGAGCTTATTTTTAACCTGCTTACATTTCTTTATCTCTGTTTTACACCCCAACACCCGCTTACTGGTTTAAAGCCTTCTTTCTTTATGCTTCCCATTAGGACATGTGTCCATTGCTGTTAAGGTGGAAATCAACCCAGCAGTGTAGCCCCTTGCTGTCCCAGGACTGGGGCTAGTGTCCATTTTCCCCACTTCAGTCCTTTAGCTGTGCATTATTTCTGCTCTGCCAATTGCTTCTGGTGACTCAGTCAATATTCCAGGGATTATTACCCTCGAGGTCCTGCTTTTTGATTTAGCATCTGACTCCTGATGCTCTTTCAGCCAGGCCTCCTCCCTGTTTCTCCCTATGTTTGTTCCAACCTGGTTTGACCCACTTATTTTCTAAGTTTGTCTGCAGCTGTAGTAAGATATCACTTACCCTGGCACGGGGTAGACAACATACCCTTCAGGACTTTTGTATTGGTTACTGAAGTTGTGATGTATGCCACTAATTAATGTCTTCTATTACTACTGTTTTCTCATTCTGCCCTCTTTTCCAACCGCTGAAAGCCTTCTGAGCCATGGTAGCTTGGTCTATCTTGTGGCTATCCTCTCTGTCGTCTTTCTCCTTGTTCTCCAAGACACTAAGCACATTGTACCTGTTGAACTGGACCACTGTCAGCAAGACCTCTTCTTAACCTGTCCTAAATCCCAACAACCTGGTTCCCTATCAGTCACACACTCCCTTTCCTGAACCTGTTTTTCCTCTGTGTCATGACTATATTCTGAATAAAACTGCCCAGAAACAGCCTTTCCCTGAGGTGTCCCCAACTCATGTTACAGCTCAATGACAGTGAGCTGGAGAGATTCAAGCTGGGAGACATCTCTGACAGGCATGTTCGCTCGGGACAGTATCACCTTCCAAAACTTCCACGTGCTGCACACACACCTGTCCTGCCATAACCTTAGACTAGTCTCATTTTATTTATTTAATTAATTAAAGTTTGTATTAACCTGTAGTCTTATTAATTGGTTTAGCTAGTTGTGCTATAACTTTAATGCAGTATGTGGCTGTTTCCCAGACCTTGTTTAAACTACTGTCCAAGCTTAGAGATAAAAGAAACCTTAACGCTCACCCACCAGCCACCTACTTGCTGTAATGTGATGCCACTATGTGAATCTTTTCTGATCTTTCTCTCGCAGTGCCCTCTCTCTGCCACTGGCATAACCCCACTTTGTGCACACTCGGACCCCCCACTGTTCTTACAATGCAGACTCTCGTGCTCTCCTCTCGCTCCTCTCCCACGCTGCTGCCTTAACGAATCTGTGCGCTCGGATTTCCCACTCTTTTTTCATAGTGTGCTCTGCATTCACATTCGTTCTCTTTTCTGCTGCCCGTCACCATCTCCCCACACACCCTCCATGCTGCTGCTTCACCCCAGCTATGCGGTCAGAATTTACACTATGTTCACAACACACTGACTCATCAAGCAATAAGTAAGACTAAAGCCTTTGTTTCAATGCATGTTCCAGATATTTAGCCAAAATAGAAGTTTATTGCGAAAATCTGGTTGCTTCAGTATGTAATGCTCAATCACAAAAATCAAATTTATATCCCCATATTTATCAAATTTGATAAAGGTGGACAGCAAAATAGAGTGAAATCTACTGAAAAATTGAATTTGATTGCATTTTCTTACAACGGTTTTTCTTCTGATAGAACATGGAGGTCCCTGCAGTTAGCAGACAGCACGCCACACTGCTTTTCAGCACAGCCCTGGAGCAAGGAAAATGGGATCTTTGTCGTCACATGATCCGTTTCTTGAAAGCCATTGGTGCAGGGGAATTGGAGACTCCTCCACCAACTCCTACCATTCAGGTACCTGGGAAAATGGTTCATCTTCCAGCGAACGTCAGAACAATTCATTATAATGTGTAGTGATTATAATCCCATAAGGTTACCAACTAAACGGTTCATATATCACTGCGCATTGCTCTGGCATTGGAGCAGTTGTACTATTCTGTGCTGTCATGTGGGTGCAGTAAACTTTGCAATAGCTTCTTGATTATAAAGATGGAGAATGAAGATATGTAGCCGTACTAGCCTGAGGTCCTATACTGCTTGAGGTTAACTTGATACTTAAAAGCTGCAGCTACTATCAGTTGTTTTAAGTTTATTGCAGTCCCTGACAGTAACTCAATCGTGGACATAGCAAACCCATTCCTCAAACTCTGTTCTTGTGTATGGCAAAGTAACTCGAACCTGGCTAATTCTTACTGCCAGCCATGTAGTCTTTAACTTTTACACATACGTTATATAAGCAGTGGAGCATTGGTTTTCCTGGGCTGGTTCACAGTGAAGAATGCCATTTATGTCGGTAAATTTCAACCATCGCACTCTGTTTGCCATCTTGAACTTCTTGAAACCCAGCTATATCCTTACAGTCTAAACCATGGAAAAATGTGGATTGCATTTAGCATTGAGAAATAAAAGTCCTCGCTTTTGCGTTGCACTGATGAAGCCAAGCTCCAGGATACAGTAGAACTGCTCTTGGGTCAACACCCAACTGCAGCGTAACATGTTGTAGACTTGGATGGTGGAAACGAGAAGGTGATTGTATCTGGTCCTCGGATTGCATTTGATATGTTTATGATTAGCACTACAAACACAGTGAACCAGAATTAAACAAAAATTCTATAGCATGTATGATAGTGACTGCAAGTTGTTGGGTATTTAATGGGTTATTTGAAAGAGTTAGCAGTTCGAAGCCTTCAGCATGCCTGTGAAATGGCTGTTGCCTGGGCTGCATGATTCAGTGCTGTTGCACTGTACGTAAATGACAACTTTACCGTAAGTTTTTAGTTTTTTTCAAAGTTTATTTATTAGTGTCACAAGTAGACTTACATTAATTCTGGAATCCCAATTTCCAGGAGTCAACTTGAGTAAAAAAATTGGTTTCAGTATTCCGTGTCTCAGTGCAAAACTCAATATAGTCTATTTCCACTTGTTTCCCACGGTGAAAGATATCATTATAAAGGATGATAGTGTGTGTTGTTTATATACTTCTGAGATTAAAGTGTTGTGCCTTTCATTTTATCACAGGAACCCAGCTCATCTGGAGGCTTTGAGTTTTTCAAACATAGGAGCATTAGTTTTTCACAGTCAGCAGAAGGTCCCAATGGTGGTAAATTTAACCTGCAGAAGACACTAAGCATGCCTTCAGGGCCCTCAGCCAAGAGGTAATCATATTATTTAATTTTCTGGCTAGAGTCTTGTTCTAAACTGTACTTCATAGATCATTGCTGGTCGTTTGACTTTGCTTTAATAAACCCATGGCTTATAGTGACTTATAAAATACAAACCAGAGTGAAAAATCCATCAAAATTATTTCAGCGTAGCAGAAGACTACAATCCAGACATGTTGGAAGATTAACAGAGGTGATTTTTACTGAATGCACTGAAGAAAATTCTTATTAAATATTTGCAGCAGAAGTGCTAAGAAACTTTAGGAGTTCTTATTGTTTCAGTAAAGGCATTCACTGTACAAACCCATTTTGGCTGTGCAATAATTTGTTTTTATCTGCCCTGCAGATTTGTTTTAAACATTGTTGTTGGAATACACAACTCTGCACACCAGAGCATTAATCAAGTCTGTCACATGTTCCTTTGCACAATGTTGTACACACCATTACCAAATACTTTCCCCTGCTCCCAGACCTCTGCATGCACAGTTCTCTACGTGTACAGGAACAGTGCAAATTGACTCATTGCTTTCCTAATCTTCCCCCCTTCCTGTCCACCCACACCTGTAATGAAGCACCTGTTTTGTATTACCCATGTAACCCATTAGAGAACAAAAACTTGCTGTGTGTAGAATTGCAAATGTGAACACTCTTCCAGCCACTTCATGTCCGAGCATATTAATAAAGTACTAGCCTACTGCACCACATGTTCAATAATGGATGCTTTTTTGAAGACTTCCAGGCACTTTCTTTATTCTTTAGAAGATTTTTAAATTATTTGAATTGAGTATAATTTTGTGTCTTTTGTCTTTGACTTTAGGTGGAGTAAAGATGCTGACAGTACTGAAAATATGTACATAGATGAAATGCTTTGGCGTCATGCACGAAGACTCCTGGAAGAGATGAGGCTGAAAGATCTCAGTAGCTTTGCTGCACAACTGGGTTTTGAACTTATTGGCTGGCTCAGCAAAGAAAGGACTCGGGTGGCACGAGTCGAGGACTTTGTTAAGGCTTTAAAAAGACTCCATAATGACTTTCTTTGGCCATTTCCTGTTATTCCTTCGAGCTGTTTAGTAAATTCACCATTCAAAAATGGCAAATACAAAACAGGTAATATAAATAAACATTCAGAGGATATTTGGCATTTTTATTTAAGCAACTTTAAACAGCATTTCAAGATTATATATTGTACAGGCACTGGAATGGTATTAAATACATTTAAACTACGAGAAGTACATTCACAACCACCCAGTGGAAAATTTCTACAGAATTGTTAGACATGACACTTGTATTTCTTAGTGATTTTTCATAACCTTGAGTTAATCGTGGCTTTAGAAACACTCTTCTGTGCCTGTGCAAAATGAATTGACAGCCTTTGCCAGTTTTCTCATTTTTGCGCCTGTTCACGTGAAGCTGTTGCTGGGATAAAGTACTGTGATCACTTAAACCCTCCAGTACCTCACCTAACAGGTTGTTTCCCAGCTTTGCAAATAGCCAGTGAGCCAGAATATGCTGTCGGGGAGGATCGGTTTGTGATCGCCTCTGTACTATATTCACACAATCACATTTTTCAGCAGGAGGTCAAAAGTGGGATCTCCGTGATCTGGATTGTTTCTGTACTAGGTCCCTTGTGTACTGAATCATAAATGAATATTGTTGTTTATTTCCAAGTGGAGTATTCTGAAAGCAGAATTGAAGGGTAAAAACAAGATGATGAAAAGTCCTAAATTAAAATGTGAACTGGCTTCTTCTTAATAATAGTTCGTTAATGCAATTGCAGCTCTCGGAAGTGTAATAGTGACTTAGCAGGCTGGTGTACAGAACTTTATATAGTGCCTTTCGGTAATCAGTCCCAAGATGTTTCACAATGTTATAAAGCAAAATTTGATACTGCCTGCTATTGCCTGGGACTTGTGCACCACAAATGTCACTTGCCACTTATCAGCCCAAGTCTAACTGTTGTCCAGGTCTTGCTGCACAGATGGAATCATGGATAGTTTTAGTATCCATGATTCCATCTATGCAGCAAGACCTGGACAAGTCTTGCTGCATAGGTACTGAAAATTCTGCAATCATCAGTGAACATTCCCATTACTGATCTTTTGATGGAGGGAAGGTTATTGATGAAGCAGCTGAGGAAGGTTGAACCAAGGACACTACCCTGAGGAGCTTCTGCAATGATGTCCTGGTGATTGATCTCCAACAACCACAACCATCTTTCTTTCTGCTAGGTGGGACTCCAACCAGTGCAGAACCTTCCTTTTGATTCCCATTGACTCCAATTTTACTCTGCTGCATTGATGTCAAGGACAGTCACTGTCACACTCATCTCCCCTATGAATTTCAATTCTTTTCTTCATGTTTGGACCAAGGCTGAAATAAGGTTGAATGGCCCTGGAGGAGTCCAAACTGATTATCTGTAACCAGGTTGTTGTAGAGTAAGTGTCGCTTGATAACAGTGTCAACATTGTCTCCCATCACTTTGTTGACAATGTCTTCTATACTTTGCTGAAGATGGAGAGTAAATTGGTTGTGCAGCACTTGGGTAGGTTGTATGTGTCTTGCTTTTTTCCCCACTGGACCTAACCTGGCAATTTTCCACATTGTCAGGTATGTGCCAATTTGGTTGCTGTACTGTAATAACTTGGCTATCAATGTGGCTGATTCTAGTGCCCAAGTCTTCCCTTCTAACAGTCAAGATGTTGTCATGGCCCATAATGTTTTGTTTCTTTGTACCTTCGGTCCTTTCTTGATATCACGTGGCTGAAGAACATCTATGATACTATGGAGGTGACAGAGATGGAAGAAGAACTTGGCAATTCTGGTTGAAGTTGGTTGCAAATAAGTGTTATCTTATTGCACTGAATTGCTGGGCTCCCCCATCATTAGGATGTTTATGGAGTCTCCTCTGCCAGTTTGTTTATTTGTCCTCCACCATTAATGACCAGATATGGCAGAACTGCAGAGCTTTGGTCTGATCCTCTAGTTGCAAGTTCTGTAGTTGGCTCTTTCTGTAATATGCTGCTTCTGTTGTTTGGCATGGAGGTAATCCTGTGTTTTGGCTTCACCAGGTTGACACCTCATTTAAGAATGCTGCTGCACTGCTCTCCTATGCTCATCATTGAACCAGGGTTGGTCCCCTGGCGTGGGCAAATGCATCTGCTCACGTAGATTAGTGAGGATGAGGGCAACAGGTTTGTCCCTTTTGATTTTCTCACCGTCCGCCACAGTTCCGGTCTGGCAGATAAGTCCTTCAGGACTCAGCCCATTCAGTCACCAGTGGTGCTATTGAGCCTCATTTAGTGAACATTGAAGTCACCCACCCAGGATACATTCTGTGCCTTTGCTACCTGGGTGCTCAACATGGTGGGGCATTGTTTTGACAGTCAAGGGAAGGCACTATGCGGAATCAGCAGAGTAACCTCATATCTCGAATCTTCATGGTGTCCGGAGTTGATGTCGAGTACTCCCAGGACCACTCCCTCCTAATTGTTTGTCCCTGTGCCACCAGCTCTGGTTCATTTGTCTGTTGATGAGAAAGGGTTTACCTAAGGATGATGATGGAGGAGTCTGGGACATTGGATTTAAGGTACAATTCTGAGAGTATAAATATGTCTGGCTGTTGCTCGACTTGTCTATGGAACAGTGCTCCCAGTTTTGGTACGATGCCCTGAATACTAGCAAGCGGGAAGTTGCAGGGTTGCCTGGGCAGAATGTGCCTTTGTTGTTTCCAGTGCCTAGGGCAATGCCTATCCAATTTATGTTCTTGTATTAAACTACTACAGAAAAGTTGAATAACTCAGTGGCTGGCTAGACAATTTCAGAGGGAAATTGAGTGTGTTGCAGGTCGGGTATCATATGTAGGCCAGGCCGAGTAAGGAAGTTTATTTTTCTGATGGGCATTCGTGAACCAGACGAGTTTCTTTGACAATCCAGCAGTTCCATAATGATTTTAGTGAAACTAGTATTTTTCTGTTCCAGTTTTATTAGTTAAATTTCAATTCCCCCAGCTCCCATGGCAGGATGCACTCCATATCTCCTGAGCATTGGCCCAATCCTCTGCATTACTAGCCCATTCCTCTGGATTACTACACAAATAAAAGCAAAATACAAGTATTTCGTAGTGCAATGCTTATTCTAATACAAAGAACAGTGCAGCACAGGAACAGGCCCTTCGGCCCACCAAGTCTGCTGACACAGATGCCTCGTTCATCTAATATTTTCTTGCCGCAAGAAAATATTAGATTAGAAAGGCATCTGTGTCCCTATCCCTCTATTTCCTGCCTATTCATTTTTTTACCCAGATGCTTCTCTTGAACTTTGTTATAGAGTCTGTTTCCACCACCTCCGGCAGCACGTTCCAGGCATTCACCACCCTCCGAGAGAAAAACTTGGCCCTTACATCTCTTTACCCCTCTCACTCTCAACCTATGCCCCTGAGTAATTGACCCTTCGACCTAGATCAAAGACTCTAATCATCCACTCTATCCAAGCCTGTCATAATCTTGTAAACCTCTATCAGGCCCCCTCTCATCCTCCGATTCTTCAATGAAAGCAATGCACGTTTGTTCAACCTTTCTTCATAGTCCATATCCTCCAAACCAGACAACACCCTGGTAAATCTCTTCTGCACCGTTTCCAATGCATCAACATCCTTCCGGTAGTGTGACTTGCAACTTGGAGGTTCAGCGTTCTAATCACAGCTGGTAACTTATTGAATGGTGCTCGGAAGATTGACTCTGAAAACTGCCTAATTTCCATTAAAAACCTAATTGTTTCACTGATGCTTTATCCATTTTGACCTCCATGTAATTCTGGTCACAATACATGATTAATCTTATTTCCCTAACGATTATTAGGAAAAGGCATGTAAAACTAATTAGATAGCTCTTTGATAGAGGTGGCACTGGTGTGTGATAGAATCCCTACAGTGCAGAAGGAGGCCATTCAGCCCATCAAATCTGCACTGACCACGCAATCCCACCCAAGCCATATTCCCATAACCCCACATATTTACCCTGCTAACCCCCCTGACACCAAGGGGGAATTTAGCATGGCCAATCAACCTAACCCACACACTTTGGACTGTGGGAGGAAACCAGAGCACCCGGAGGAAACCAACGGGGAGAATGTGCAAACTCCACACAGACAGTGACCCGAGGCTGGAATTGAACCCGGTCTCTGGCACTGTGAGGCAGCAGTGTTAATCACTGTGCCACCATGCTGCCCATCTGTGCCACCCATAACTCAGATTCTAAGCCACTCAGTTATTGCTCATCCCTGGTTGCAGAATAATTGTCCAGTGTCACACTCAGTCTGAGACAGCAACTCATCATTGTGGACTGGTTCTTTGGTTAGGATATCTTGGAGTGTTAGAAGTAAGTAGTACAAATTTGCTTTGAAGATTTTTCACTGAATTTAGGTGACATTGACAAGGCCTTCCATTGTGACATTGAGTAATGGGCAATTGTGAATTACACTAGGGTTACAATCCATAACCGGTATCAAAGGAGAAATAGATACAGCAATGAACCTATTTAAAATTATTTTTTTATGACAATGAACTGGTGGGTGCTACTAACATCGTTGTTTTATTTTTCTGCAGTTGGAGACCAGTTTCTTAAATCGCAGTCAACTGAGACTTTTGTAAGCAATGATTTGGAGAGTGGAGTCATAAATACACGTGGTAGCCACATTTGCCTTAGCCTCAACACTGCACCCACACAGATGGATTCTGGCTCATTGCAAGGACCTCAGACACAAGATGCAATTCTGTCACCTTTACTTTCTAAAGGTAAGCATTTGTTTCGTTACTATTATAAAAATGTTAATTAAGTATTCATTAAATCACAGCCCTCATAACATATGTTTGGACTTAATGTTGTCCTACTTGCAATTCATGATGTCATTTGTTACTGAAAGCAGAATAATCTATAGCAAATCAAAGTACACTTGAACCATGGACAAAAATAAAATCAACACCAAGGACTTGTAATAATATCGGCGTATGGGTAGGGCAAGAAATTCAGCTATAAAGTTATGAGCTCACTTTGCTGTCCAAAAGGGCAATGTGGCAGAGGGAACTATACGAAGAGCCTGATTCAGGAGCAAAGCAATATGGATGGTGGAGCTTGGAAATAAATCGGAGCATGATAGAAGTGCTCGGCAGCAGAGGTAGAATTTGTGGCATGAGAAACAGAGTCAAGGTTTCAGGTTGAAGGCCTTTCATTAGAACCTGAAACATTAACACTCTCACTCCACAATGCTACCAGACTAATCACTTCAAACTTTTTCTGCTTTTATTTTGTATGCTAAATATTCATAGGATAAGTATGCACTTGTAACATGGGAGTTGTATTTTGGAGACCGGCATCGCCTCTGGTAAGTGTGCACCTTGCAACTCTCAAAACACTGAGGACAATGAGATGATATAAATACAAGTTTTGTTTTTTCCATGTACTCCGATGAAATAACATTGCAGTGAATATAACTTTATTGCCTCAACAGTGCTTCTGCTAATATTGGCCCTGTGAATTATTAGCACTAATTGGCGTTAGTGGTACAGGTTTTATGGGGAGTATTTTTGAGGTGTTAAGTCCTCTGTTTCTCCTGTATCTGTATGTCTTCCTCAATAACAGGCTTAATACACACATGCTCCCAGGCTGCTTGTAAAGGCTGCTTAGATTTTTCTCTTTCCTCATCACCAGCTACCAACACAACACCCCTCTTCCCCCCCCCCCCCCCCCACCCTCCCCGCACTTCCATACACACTCACACTTTTCTTTCTTCCGAGCAACTTGCCCCAGCACTATAGAGTCGGAGCACAAGCACTGCTATTTCACTAAACTATCTGATGTGGCAAAGTTTGGAGAGTGGGTGGCGTGGTACCCGAATTTGTGGCACAGCGTATTGGTGTGTTTTCCTACCTCTCTCTCTCCCCCACCTCATGATCTCATGATTTACTCTGCTGTAAACTGAAACGGATGTTTATTTTCTTTCATACTCTGTGACATTGAAGAAAGGTTGAACTGGCTGGGAGTGCACAGAGCCACACAATTGTAGACATGGTTTCAAAATTCCATTCGACGCTTAGTCAGAACAATGATGTGCTTTCATTGGTTATCTTTGTGCAGCACATCTGGGTCTAGAAGCCGCGTAGTCCTATGAGATAGTAACATAGAAACTAGAAGCAGGTGCAGGCCATTTGGCCCTTCGAGCCTGCTCTGCCAGTCATTTTGATCATGTCTGATCATCAAATTCAATATCCTGATTTCCTTCTCCCCCCCCCCCCCCCCCCCCCCCCCCTTCCTTCCTCTCCCCCCATATCCCTTGATCCCTTTAGCCCCACGAGCTATATATAATTTATTCTTGAAATCAGACAACGTTTTGGCCTCAGCCACTTCTGTGGTAGTGAATTCCACACATTCACCACCCTCTGGGTGAAGAAATTTCTCCTCACCTCAGTTCTAAAAGGCTTACCCCTTATCCTCTCACTATAACCCTTAGTTCTGGGCTCCCCCACCATCGGGAACATGTTTTCTGAATCTACCCTGTCTAACCCTGTTAGAATTTTATAAGTTGCTATGAGATCCCCCCTCACTCTTCTAAACTCCAATGAATATAATCCTATAACCGACTTAGTCTATCCTCCTAGGACAGACCTGATATCCTTCCCCAGGTAAACTGTACACAATACTGCAGGTGTGGCCTCACCAATGCCCTATACAATTGCAGTAAAAATCCCAATTCCTATACCCAAATCCTCTCGCTCTGAAGGCCTTTTTTATTGCCTGCTGTACCTGCGTACTTACTTTCAGTGACTGATGCACGAGGACACCAAGCTCTTGCTGAGTATCCACCCCTCTCAATTTACACCCCTTCAAGTTATAATCTGTCTTCCTATTATTGCTACCAAAGTGGATAACCTCACATTTATCCACATGATATTGTATCTGCTATGCAAATGCCCACACACTCAGCCTATCCAAATCATGCTGAAGCATCTCTGCATCCTCCGCACAGCTCACCCTCCCTCCCAACTTTGTATCATCTGCAAATTTGGAGATAATACATTCAGTTCCAAATCATTCATATATAATGTCAGCAGTTAGGGTCCTAGCACGGATCCCTATGAAACCAATCAGAAAACAGTCTATTTATGCCAACTGTTTGCTTCCTATCTGCTAACCAGCTTTCTATCCATCTCAAAACATCACCTGCAATTCCATGTGCTTTAGCTGTACATAGCCTATGAGATTCCTGGTCGAAAGCCTTTTGAAAGTCTAAAACCACATCCACTTGTTCTCCTTGGTCAACTCTACTAGTTATTAGAGATGAAAGATTTCCATCCACGACAATGTGTTCCTTTTGTTCCACCCACTGATGGTCCCCTTACAGGTCAATATCATTTTGTTCTGTTCCTCGTGCATCAATCATTCTGTCTTCAGAAATGAGTTTTTACATCTGAATATTGTTCTTACAAGTTTAGTTTTTTTTTTTACTTCCATGTATTTTCTTGAACCTCGAGCATCAGTTATCCAGATACTGTCCTCACCAACCTTCCCTTCAACTCCGTGGACTGAGTTTTCCACTATGCCATGTTTCGGCTTCAGCTGAGTACAGTGATTCTCGTTCACTGCTCACTAAATGAATAAATACTCAAAGCAAAGAGGATACAGCTGATTAAAATCATTTGTAGCTTCTGTCTTTTTAAACACAATTCTGCGAGTGAGAGTCTTGCAAAATGACCAGGAACACCAACATATATACATGCCAAATGCCGCCAGATGGTTTCAGTGCCTTGAAGATGCGATAGGTTTGAAATGCAATGATGATTCTTGCCAGTCATGCCCAAGCAAATTCTTTTGAGAAAACATAGCTGAGGTGAATATATTCTTCCCTCTGTCTAGCTTAGTGGAACTGCCCTCACTTGGTTCCATTCTGTCACACTCAAGTTTTCTGGCACACTCTCACTTTGGGCAGGTGTCTACTGAAATGGCTTCTCAGTATTGCTGGCAGTGCAGGATAAATGTTTCTTTGGATGCAAGGGTTGCATGTGCCCATAGCCCTGGCTGTCATGGCTTGCAACCAAGCAATGCTGCCTGGACCCAGAGAAAATCACCTGTATACTCAATTCTGAGAGAGCAGCAAGGAAGTGTGATTGAAACAGCACCCCCCCCCCCCCCCCCCCCCCAATATCCTTTGATCCCTTTCTTCCCAAGAGCTTTATCTGACTCCTCCTCGAAAACACAATATTTTGGCCTCAGTTTCTTTCTGTGGTAATGAATTATACAGGCTCACCACTCTCTACGTGAAGAAATTTTGCCTCATCTTAGTTCTCAATGGTTTACCCATGTCCTCAGACTGGTTCTCGACACCCCCACCATCAGGAACATGCTTCCTGCATCTTCCCTGTCTAGTCCTTTTAGAATTTTATAGGTTTCTATGAGAACCCCCTTATTCTTCTGAACTCCAGCAAATATAATCCTAACCGACTCAATCTCTTCTCGTACGTCAGTCCTGCCATGTCTGATAAACTTTCACTGCACTCCCTCTATAGCAAGAACATCCTTCATCAGATAAGGAGACCAAAACTGCACACAACATTCCAGGTGTGGCCCCACCAAGGCCCTGTATAATTACAGCAAGGTAAGAAGTCTTGCAACACCAGGTTAAAGGCCAACAGGTTTATTTGGTAGCAAAAGCCACTCGCTTTCGGAGCGCTCGCTGCTCCTTCGTCAGGTGAGTGGGAGTTCTGTTCACAAACAGGGCATATAAAGACACAAACTCAATTTACAAAATAATGGTTGGAATGCGAGTCTTTACAGGTAATCAAGTCTTAAAGGTACAGACAATGTGAGTGGAGAGAGCGTTAAGCACAGATTAAAGAGATGTGTATTGTCTCCAGCCAGGACAGTTAGCGAGATTTTGCAAGCCCAGGCAAGTCGTGGGAGTTACAGATAGTGTGACATGAACCCAAGATCCCGGTTGAGGCCGTCCTCATGTGTGCGGAACTTGGCTATCAGTCTCTGCTCAGCGACTCTGCGCTGTCGTGTGTCGTGAAGGCCGCCTTGGAGAATGCTTACCCGAAGATCAGAGGCCGAATGCCCGTGAAATACTTAATTACCTGTAAAGACTCGCATTCCAACCATTATTTTGTAAATTGAGTTTGTGTCTTTCTCTGCCCTGTTTGTGAACAGAACTCCCACTCACCTGACGAAGGAGCAGCACTCCGAAAGCTAGTGGCTTTTGCTACCAAATAAACCTGTTGGACTTTAACCTGGTGTTGTGAGACTTCTTACTGTGTTTACCCCAGTCCAACGCCGGCATCTCCACATAATTACAGCAAGGCATCCCTGCTCCTGTACTCGAATCCCCTCACTATGAAGACCGACATACCATTTGCCTTCATTTACCGCCTGCTGCACTTGCATGCTTACCTTCAGCAACTGGCATCTGAGAACAACCAGGTCTCTCGGCACATTCCCCCCTCTCAATTTATAGCCATTCACACTTAAAATGTTTGATTTTTGATTTGATTTATTATTGTCCCATGTATTAGTATACGGTGAAAAGTATTGTTTCTTGCGCATTATGCCGTTAATGGAGAATGAAAGAAGAGGGTGCAGAATGTAGTGTTACAGTCATAGCTTAGGGTGTAGGGAAAGATCAACTTAATGAGGTAGGTCCATTCAAAATTCCAATAGCAGCAAGGAAGCAGCTGTTCTTGAGTCGGTTGGTACGTGACCACAAACTTTTGTCTCATTTTCCAGATGGAAGAAGGTGAAACAGAGTATGCCCAGGGTGCGTGGAGTCCTTTAATTATGCTGGCTGCTTTTCCGTGGAGTGGGAAGTGTAGACGGAGTCAGTGGATGGGAGGCTGGTTTGCGTGATGGACTGGACTTCGTTCATGACCCTTTGTAGTTTCTTGCAGCCTTAGAAAGAGCAGGAGCCATACCAAGCTGTGATACAACCAGAAAGAATGCTTTCTATGGCGCATCTGTAAAAGCTGATGAGAGTCGTAGCAGACATGCCAAATTGCCTTAGAGGCGTTAGTGGGCTTTCTTAACTATGGCGACAGCGTGGAGGGACCAGGACAGGTTGTTGGTGATCTGGACACCTCAAAACTTGAAGCTCTCAACCATTTCCACTTCATCCCCATTGATGTGGACAGGGGCATGTCCTCCACTACACTTCCTGAAGTCAATGACTCTTTCGTTTTATTGACAATGAGGGAGAGATTATTGTCAGTGCACCAATTCACCAGATTCTCTATCTCTTTCCTGTACTCCATCTCATCATTGTTTGAGATCCGTGTGTTTAGGTTTCTCTGTTGCCTTCTCTCTTTCTGTCCTGTTTAACCTCTAGCTCTATACCAGCCAAACTCTCTCCCTGACTCTGTCTCTAGTATTTTGCCTGGTTTCCCGTGCTTTAGCCTCATTGTTGCTCTCTAGAAATCTCTTCCACTTTCCCTAAACCCGCCTCTTTGGCCAGAAGCTTAATCGGCCCTCCTTTGGCACTTTTTTCTTTTACCCTTATAAAGCAGCTTTATGATACTAAAGACACTGAGTTCAGGTTTCCATTAAAGAGGTATGTTTTTTATTGCTAGGTGCCAAAAACTGTCCATTTTCTTTTTCTCAAGAACAGCAACCACTACTATTTTAGGGAAATTTGTGAAACTTGATCATTCTAGACAATGCTGTGGAGTTGACTTTAAATTTCATTAACTGTTTGGGGGTGACCGCAAATAATTGTACTTCATAATGGGAGTCTTATCTTGGGTGTTCATGGAAGCAAAGTGCTCCTGCACATATTTCAAATTTCCATTGGGCCATAACTTCTGGGTAACTATTGTATAGACGCACACCAATTCAGATTACCACTCTGCAGAAGTTTAGGTTCCTTGTTGCAATGCCAGCTTGCCCAATGATTTTGTTTCTGATTTGTTTAAGAATAGATCTTCTCGTGCTGTACCTGTGCAGTTACGAGAACAAGAGGGCTTTGTATTTCTCTGTCATGCACATTTCTTAACTGAAATTCTGCAGATGTAGGAAATAGTCTCAAAATTGTAAGTGCTCGAACTTCCTTGATGTCAGTATTTTTATTTTTAGGTGATGAATGCAGTATTGGGTCAGCTACTGATCTGACAGAAACCAGTTCTATGGTGGATGGTGACTGGACTATGGTCGATGAAGGTTTTTCCGCACTCAGTCTTACACAGTCAGAGCTAGAATATATATCAATGGAACTGGCCAATAAAGGCCCTCGCAACTCACAGGTTCAGTTAAGGTAAATAATTTGCCAACAGAATTTTCTTTCCAAGTCCAAATCCATCAACTGCAAGAGCATTTCTAAAACTTGTGAAAACAGGCACCTAAGATGGCAGGCTCAGTTTTATGTCAGACACGGCAATCTCAGTGAGACATGCAATTGAGCTTTTGAATTCCTCATACGCCAGGTTCCTAATTTGTGTCCCTTCAGGAGTAGAGTGTGACAGGTAAAGAGCCAGTATTTCTGTATATAAGGTTCTCATGTAAAAGTCAACCTTAAATATCAGAGCCCAAAAGTTCAATCAAAATAATCTCGACAATCGCATTAGGAATGGGCGGCACAGTGGCACAGTGGTTAGCACTGCTGCCTCTCAGAGCCAGGAACCCAGGTTCGATTCCCGGCTTGTGTGACTGTGTGGAGTTTGCACATTCTCCCTGTGTCTGGGTCGGTTTCTTCCCACAGTCCAAAGATGTGTGGGTTAGGTTGATTGGCCATGCTAAATTGCTCCTTGGTGTTGGGATTAGAGGGGAAATATGTGGGGATTGGGCCTGGGTGGGATTGTTGTCGGTGCAGGCTTGATGGGCCAAATGGCCTCCTTTTGCACTTTAGGTATTCTCCGTATTCTGTTCTAAACCCAATTTATTGTTCATTAAAAAGTTCTACTCACTGTATTTCCTACTTTTTAATTAAAACCGGTAAGAATGCTGATCAATTTTGATTTTTAGAGGGAGAAACTGACGGATCAGAGAGAATTAAACAGCACTCATGGAAGTAGGATGCAGGGACCAACTTCCAAAATGACCACTAAATAAATGAATGTCCAAGCCTTGGGTCCGCATCCATCACCTTACTGGGAGGAAAGGCTTGGGCCTTGCCTACTGAGCCCTTGTGAATGCCGACTCAGTCCAGAACCCCCCACCCCTCTGCACCAATGACTGGGGGCCATCAGTGTGACATTTTCTAAGAGCTTGGCCCTTCCCTTCTCTTCTCTGGTATCCAAGTAGCATTGAAACCACAGGTGCATCTGATATTGACGCCTCTTCTCCAGGGGTGCAGGAGGGGGTGCTTCATAAAACAGAGAGAGAGAGACAGGCGCCATAAACACTTGGTGTGAGCGCTCCTTCCTCCGTTACCTTGTGGATTATTTTGCAAGCCATGGTTGGGGGCGGGGGAGCTTTAAGTTTAAAAATTAGCCCCTCAAAAACACGATCTGTGTAAAAGTTGTCCCCTTGATATTTTGCCTAAAACATTGGTCTCAAAAAATTGCCTTTTGCACGGAGGTACATTGTAAATTAAAGGTTTGAGAATGCCACACAGTTTTCTCACCTAAATCAAGAATGGCCTTGCGGAGTTTCAGGAGTGGATCCCAGCTTGCCACTCAAGGAGGGCCTAAAAGGAAGAATAAAATTACTTTAGTGACTGTGGTTATTTAATATTCTTTAATTATAGATTTCTGTCTTAAAGATTGCATTTTCAGCTAAAATGTTAAATATGTATTCCAGAATAATTGGCTTAACTTGAAGGTTGTTGTTGGAAATCCTAAGGTTAGGAGTTTTGAAGGCTGACTTTCTGCAGTCCCCTCTCTGACTGGACTGTTCTGTTCCTTCAGGTATCTGATGCACATTTTTATGGAAGCGGGCTGTTTGGAGTGGTGCATAATTATAGCACTCATTCTCCGAGATTCTGCAGTGATATGCCAGATCATCAGTTCAATCCAACACTCCGAGATTCCCATGGATATTTTGCAGGGTATAAAAGACGGGATGCTAGCTGTGGATGGATGGGCTTCAGCAGACTGGTACGTGAAGTACTGTAAAATTGGCACAACCAGTTCATAACTGCATTTAAGGATGAGATGATTTTAAATGATGCTTTTTGCTTCTATTATTTTTACTTTAGTACACCAGAGTTAATTTTTTCATGAATTCAAATACAACTTGTTTAGTTTGGCCAGATGTAAGTGATATTAATCAGATAAGGAAGCCTTTCTACAACAGCACAGGGCAATGATGAGACCACACCTAGAATACTGTGTACAGTGTTAATGGGT
This sequence comes from Mustelus asterias, assembly GCF_964213995.1. Lineage (NCBI taxonomy): Eukaryota > Metazoa > Chordata > Chondrichthyes > Carcharhiniformes > Triakidae > Mustelus > Mustelus asterias. The sequence continues at coordinate 17,539,257 of NC_135806.1, forward strand.
TTGCATTGGAGGCTGTTCAGAAAAGGTTTGCTTGATTGATTCCTCAGGTCAAGAGGTTGTCTTATGAGGAAAGGTTGACCAAGTTGGGCTATACCCATTGGTATTTAGAACAATGAGAGGTAGAATCCCTACAGTGGCGAAAGAAGCCATTCGACCCATCGAGCCTGCACTGACCACAATCCCACCCAGGCTCTATCCCTATAACTCCACACGTTTACCTCCCTAAACTCCCTGACATAAGGGGTAATTTAGCAATCAACCTAACCGGTACATCTTTGGACTTTGGGAGGAAACTGGGCCACCCGGAAGAAACCCACACAGACCAGGGATAATGTGCAAACTCCACTCAGTCACCCGAGGTCAGAATTGAACCCGGGTCCCTGGCGCTGTGAGGCAGCAGTGCTAACCACTGTGCTGCCCTTCTTAATGAAACGTATAAGATTTTGAGGGGGCTTGACCGGGTAGATGCTGAAAGGATGTTTCCCCCACATAGGATCATCTAGAACCAGGAGGAATGAGTCTCCCATTTAAGATGGAAGTGAAGAGGGATTTCAACTGAAGGTATTTAAATCTTTGGAATTCTCTGCCCCAGAGAGGAGGCTGGGTCATTGTCTTAACTCAGCCATGAATATATTCAGATTTTTACTCTACAGAAGAGCCATGGGCTAGGAGGACAGGCAGGAAATGGGAGTTCAGGTCACAATCAGATCGGCCATCGTCTTATCGAGTGGCAGAGCAAACTGACAGAAAATCCTAACACTTTTTCTTATTTTCGTACGTTAGGCCCACATTTGCAATGGTTGTTTCTTTCCCAAAAGGAATGATTTTTACTCAGCAAATTATTACGATCTACAGTGAACTGCCTGGAAAGGTGATGCAAGTAGAATTTTTAAAAGGAATTATATAAATACTTTAAGGAACAGTGTTTGTCGGGCTGAAGGGAAGTGAAGGAGTGAGTGAGTCAGAAGAGTGAAACTATTTAGAAAGCTCTACCAAACCATAGGAATGATGGACTGAATCATGGGCCTTTTGTGTTGTATCATTCTATATGATTGTCTAAAACGTGCACCATAGCAATCAAAATATATCACTTACTGCATCTTCCAAATCAAATCGGTCATTAGCAATTGCATTATGAAATATGATGAGCCTGTTTGCTTCCATCTGATTTAATGTAGCTTTGCATTAGGAATGTTAGAAAAATGCCTACTTTTCTAACTGTGCCAGAAATTATACAGAAATCCACATTTTAAAATTAAAGGCAGGTTTCTACTTGCTGTAGCTCAGAAAACTTCCCAGAATTGACAAGAGGGTAACAGGAGGACCGGATAGGAACTGAGATATCGTCATCAGAGTTCTGAGAATCTGTCTGCAGTGTTTGCCTCACTCCAATGTGTCACAAACTCTTTACCTCATTGATAGATTCCTTCATATTAATGATTTTTAAAGGTTTTTTGCACAATATGATATTTTTGAGCAGCATACATTTTGATTTTTGAATAGAATTCATGGTTTGCAGGGTGTAGGTAACCTTGGGTTGCAGAATGTTGATCCCGAAAACTTCTGCGCACAAAACTATTGCAGCAAGACCAAATTTCTCCTCCATTGACCCCTTTCTGGTATGTGGTTTCATGGTCACCTGCTAGCCTCATCCATGTCACCATTCCACAATAATGACTGCATGAATTTGGCACCCATTCAGATCTTGATTTTTGATCTCCCTCAGTGTCTGCTTTTATTTCCCTCGTACAGTTTCCAGCAGAGCTTTTTTATTTATCCTTTCATGGATGTGGGCGTCTCTGGCCAGGCCAGCATTTATTGCCCATCTCGAATTACCCTGGAGAAGGTGGCGGTGAGCTACCCTTTGAACTGCTGCAGTCTCTGTGGTGTAGGTATACCTACAATGCTGTTAGGGAGAGAATTCCAGGATTTTGACCCAGCCACAGTGAAGGGACGGCGATATATTTCCACGTCTGGATGTTGAGTGACTTGGAGGATATGGCTGCGTAACCGTTAGTTGTGGACCCTGACTGATTTTTTTCCCTATGGCATTAATGTTATTTGCTACTACTATTGCCTCAGCTGAGATTATCAGAATTATCCATGCTGTATCAATGTCATCAGGGGAACTTCCGTTTTCCCTCGAAACAGTTTACTTTCAATGAAAATCTGATGGATCCATTAGTCTTTCTTCACAAAACCTAGTGTAGATTAAGCTCATTCCCTATCCAGAATGTTCAGTTTCAGCTCCACTTCCCCTCTGCGGTTTAGCTAACCCCTGGTTTAGAGAGGAAAAGCAGCGAATTCAATCATATTTGCCGTTAGTTGCCGATCCTGCACTGCCAGTGCATGCAGCTGCTGTGTCATTCTCTCGAGCCATCTTACAAGAGGGTTTCATGATCAAGTGAGCAACACTAAATTTGGGAAGCGTGCCAATTTTAATGGGAATAAAGGAGGAGAATTGTGCATTTGATTGAATTGGGTGAAGTAAGCCTCGATTAAGCATTGACAAAGATGGCCTCTATGCAGGTGTTATCAGAAAAAGTTTGAGGTAAAACCCAACACATGACTTCAGTGTAATTTAATAATTTTTTTGATCTCGTATGTATAAAGAAACATTGGGCCTTATCTTTGCTTCTGAGCTTTTGAAGATGGATAGTGTGTTTTTTAAATGGTTCCAAGGTTACTAACTGCATAGAATGTAAACTCTGGAAATGCCCGAGTGTCTGTATTGATTTGTTTGTGTGTGTGTGTAATGAACAGCTGAATAAATATTCCATTAGCCTGTGTAAGTCACTGCAGTGAGAGCAGGATTCTACTGTTCTTTCACACAGTAAACTTATTTTTCCTTCTCTTTTCCTCCCCCCCCCCCAATCCCGACTTCACACTACCAGCCCTGGATACAAGCCATTTCTGAACCGCATAAAGCCCCAGCTGCAGAAATTGAACGAGGTCACAGAGGAGCAGGTCCAACCCGAAGCCTTTCAGCCTTTGAGCCGCCTGAGCATATCAAAGGCAGTGGAGCCCCCCAGCCCGTGGGCAGAGGAAAATAGAACTACTGTGGGTCATGTTAATAACCAGTGCGATGGGGGTGGCAGCATCGGCAGGCAGGAAGAAGATGGCCAAGGAGAGGAGGAAGAGGAGCAACTTGAGGATGAAGGGAGTTACGAGTGTTCTCTGTCATGAATGTTTCAGCTGCAGCCCAAACTTTAAAATGTTAACTGAATCACTGGTGCCTTGTGTCAGTGTTGTGCACATGTCTTGCTGCTTCATAGAGGAGAATTGTGTGTCACATACAGGGAAATCAATATCAGCCTTCATGTTTCACACTTCCAAAATAAAAGTGACATTAATTACTGACGAAGATACTTTCTTCAGTAAGAGATCCCCAACCCTGAGGTTATCTCTGTAATTACCGGTGTTATCCTCCTGTGCTCCCTGGCATAATGAAATGCAACAAACTGTCCAATTCTTGGAAAAATAAATTAATTGTGGTGAAAATTTCATTGAAAAATAAACAGGTTTCTAGAAGCAGTTATATATTTTTTGCTGCATTTGCAGGTACTTGACTCTGTTCCCCTAATGCCTTTGCAAGATGCTTCATTGTGCTTTAGGCGTGTTTGGATAAGGCCTCTGTTCTGGCAAGAGTGAGGATGTCTTGTAAAGCTGCTGTAGAGGTAGAACGGAACCAAGTGCCACAAATTTGCATTCATTTTTTTAGTCCGTCCAGGGAGTATTAAGGACAGTTGCTGTACAAAATTGCACGTGACTTGAGTAGAAGGACAAAATCCAGGCAGATTCATTCAGTGACAGTGTCTTGAGAGGTTGATTGGCTGAGCAGTTGGAAGTGCTGCAGTGTTTTATACTTGATTTTTAAGCAAGCAAGGAGAGGAGGAATTTTGAGACTAAATATAATTGCAGGTTCGTCTGCCATGGTTTTTCTGTGTCTGAGGTGGCTTAGAAATTCTCGCAAGGCTGAGCCATCATAGAAATGCAGTGATCCTAGAAAATACATCAAACCACAAAACATCCTTTACATCTTTGTATGTAAGCATTCTCATGTTTGTAAGGACAACTAATACTAGTGATTTGTCACAGGACTGTGCAAATTACAGAGCAGTTGTAAAGAGATGAGGGAAAACCATGGGATTTAGATTAAAAGGACAGTATTACTCTCAATTAAGTACAATTTGCTTTTATTTTTTATAATAAAAGGTTTTTTAAAGTGTTGGAAGTACATTTGAAAAAGAGGTGCGTGCATGCTTGTTGTCCATAGCACTGGTCTCAGTTTCTCCTGAAGGTGTTGAGGTCTTATCTCACGTCTTGGTGAGAAATAGGATGTTTATAGGATGCCATTCACTATTGCGTAAGATATTTAATTTTCACTTTATTTAGATTGGATTCATTGCCACAGATTCCAGCTGCTGAGTTGCATGCTACTTGTGACTGTTCCCTCACCTCAAGTTGTCAATGTCCACTGTGCTGATCTCAAACTTGGTTGTTGGGGACTTGAGGGGTTGGGCACAGTTCCTTGGTGGCATTCCTCGGTGGCAGAATGCTCACGTCCAGGGATTGGTGCTTGCCAAGATGGGGCTGTAAAGAAGCAACATGTAGCTGTTAAAGGTGCAACCGCTAAGATCACCAGTGGTGTATGGTTTTCCTTCATGCTGTGCTCAGGAGGACGAGTGCAATGTGCACACGTTTTATAGTGATTTGAGCTTCTCACCATGCCATTCACGAGAGGATTCTGGTACCAGCAGCTCCCCTAATAAGGGTTCAGCGTTACACTCTGTAGTCCATTTGGTGATTATCCTTCTGGGATGCTGTTGGAAGACATGAGCTGAGTCACTTTGGGGTTGACTCCAAGATAATTTCTCTAGTGATAGTAGTTCCTAACCAGATGTACTGTGTCAGACTCAATACCCAATATCTGAGCCAGGTGGACCTCAGTACTTCAACCATCCAATCCCATTAGGTCACCCTAATGGATTGAGGGCTGGAAATCATTCCCACATTTTCAGAAAAGCCAATGGATGCTCCTGCGGTCCTGGTTGAAAAACCAGTGTGATGTTTATCAATATTTGTTGCTTGGGTTGTGTCGTTCTTGGCCAGCAATTCTGCACACAATTAAGGGCCTCTAATCACGGGCTGACTCGAGTAAGTGGAATGTGACTCTAGAAGGCAAACATGCGCCCTTCATATCAGCCAAATAGAAACCCCTATTGTTTACTCATCAGTGGCTTGAGAGACTCTTAAATATGGTGGATTTCCAAGTAGCGTGAACCCCATTTAATTGTAACATAGGTAACTGTTTCCTAAAAGGAATCAAACTGGGTCTTTGGTAAGACGGATGCAGGTAGTGGGAACTTCCACAAATTGGCGCAGTTGCTTGGTAACCTGGTTCCCAGATCACTGGATGATTGATTGTGATGAATCACTAGCCTCCTGAAAGACCAATCACCACTTACGTAGCAAAAGACATGTGCACAACACGTGTGCGAGACTCCGGGTTCAACTTAATTTTGAAACCTGCTGTGTTGGTGCTTTCGGAGTTGATCTTCTATTCTCAAGTATTTTGTACAGACCTTTTTTTTTCTAAGAATGGGAAGTGCATTTTGGATTCGGTTCAATGTATAATCACTAACCAAGCTGCTCTTGCAGAAGCTGTTTATATTGTACAGTGTTTGAGCGGAACTATTTGTTTATGCATGTGTTTGCATGAGCCCAAAGTAGCTGTAAGACTTTAGAAACTGTGATGGTGGTTGAATCTGAACTTGGTACCCTGTTGTAAGATCCCTGTTGCAAGATCTTTGTGTGACATAATTGTAAAATAAATACCATGGCTTTATAAAGGGGGAGGGCTGGAAAAGAAAAGACCCTTTTTTATGAAAATTATGCATAATCAGTTGGACTATTTTAACAGGTTTGAGTTTAGAAATGTTTTTATTTATTGCCTTCCAAAAAGAACTCGAGCTTTTGTGCTAGATGCAAAAAGTATTTTTATGTAAATATAAAGCTATGTAATCATGTGTTTATACTTGCTAAATTAGGATCTAGCAAGGTGTACATTAAATATATGAACAGTAACAAGCAACATTCTTTCTAATAGCTTTTAATAAAAGCTGTCCTAACTAAAACTTGATTAAGATATTGATCCGTTTTCAAGGGAACGAACCCCGCACACTGATTAATTTCCTACTCTGAACTGTTGGACAGTAACCTGTTTGAACAGAGTGCTGCAGTGTATGATCTTGGGTAGTGGTATTGCCTTCATAGCTGTTTCCTTGCATCTTAATGCAGATAAAAATAAAAGTACCTGAAGCAGTATTAAAAGACAAAGCATATATTTGTTACAGTGCAATTTGAACAAAAAAATGCAAAATGTTGCTTATTTTATACAACAAGAATTGAGTAGTCTATTTTTATAGCTAAATTGAATTGAATTTTTTGATGTGGACCAAATTAGTAACCGAGCCCGAAGACCGTAACTAGCATACTAATTGTAACTGTATTGATCACACGCTTCTTTTAGGCCGATAGGTTAATGATAGGTTAAAAACAGAATTATTTAAAAAGGGTGATAATCTCCCTTAAAAGGGATTTTTAAAAACTTTATTTTGGTTAATGTGACCCCAGTGACTGGAGGAATGCAGAAAGCAAGTGTTGAGACTGGATTCATGTTGTAAATGTACCATACAATAAGACTGACTGCCTGTCGCAATACAGATATTAAACAGTGTGCATTGATTGATTAACGAGCCCCAAGAATTGGCTGGGCTAAACCGAGGCCAGATTATTAACTAAATTGGAAATGCATTGGGCATCATTTGTACACACACTACAAAGTTAATTATACTTTAGACTATCTAGTCTGTTTTTTTCCGAGCAGTTATGTTTCTATGCACAGTAATAACTTCATATTTAATTGTAGTATTATGTTTAAAATTGCTTAACATTTGAGTAATTTTTTTTGTAATTTCTTTCCACTAATGTACTCAATTTTCAGCAAAGAAAATATATTTACAAAATTTGCTTAATGAGACCACAAAATAACGGACGCATTAACTTCTGACAAAACCACCAACCTAATTGGAAGCGCACACTGTGGATCTAACTGGGAGCAATCCAAAGAATTTTTAATTGACACAGTAGTACCAGTGTTAAGAAATTTTCACCAAGGTCCTAAATGTTACAAATGTGATCTCAAGCCATTTTTATAAATGCAATTAAAGTTTAAAAATTCAATGATAAAACTCCTTTCCTCCTGTAAAGTTTTATTTTTCTTGACACCTGTTAAATACATAGACAAGATAGTTAATCGTGACATGTTCTTGCCAGTTGGGCATCTTCTGTGTCTTAACCTCATCAATGATTTGGCAAAATGCACGTGAACTTATGATCACTTCTGCAAGAATCATTGATGACGTTTCGGTGCACAGTGCTACTTTGTGGCAATTCTTATCTGTACTACTATCAGAAATTATTTGCTATTCTTGTTTCCTGTCACATGTACAAACTCACAGCAATAAACATTTTTGATTATGTAAGCGTATTTTTCTTTTCAGGTGTTTCCCTAAGCGAGGATGCTTATTTAATCTGTGGGTTGGTTTTTGGCATTATATGTGGGTGGGTGTTTGCAGTAAGGCAGCAGGTATTTAATCTGCAAATTAGCTCCAGTTTCGCAACCTATGCAGTTCCATTTTTTAAGAAAATTGCAGAGAGATTTGTATCAAAACCTGCACAGAATATTGACAGAACTTTGGGATGCCAAATGTTGATTTTACAGATCATAGAACTGCTACAGTCAGAAGGAGACTTTTTGGCCCATCGAGTCTCCACTGGCTCTTAGATAGAGCATCCCACCCAGGCCCTATTCCCGTAACCCCACACATTTACCCTGCTAATCCCCCTAACATACACATCTAAGGGGCAATTTAGCATCGCTATTCCATCTAACTTGCAGATTTTGGATTATGGCAAGAAACCCACGCCAACACAGGGAGAACGTGCAAACTCCACACACAGTCACCCAAGACTGGAATCGAACCCGGGTCCCTAGTGCTGTGAGGTAGCAGTGATAACCACTGGGCCACCCTGCCGTCCGTGTATACCTTCTATAGAAGTAAATTAAGGCAATTAAATCCCCTTCGCTGTATTCGTCTCACTGAGAATTTGGTTGATAGGAACAGGAGGAGGCCATTTGGCCCTGGAGCCTTGTCTGAAAATCAGTGAAATTGTGGCTGATTGGAGACTAAACTCCATATGTCCAACTTTGCACCTTATCCCTTAATACCCTTGCATAACAGAAATTTATCCATCTCTGATATAACATTTTGAATTGATTTAGCATCGCTGTTGGTGAAAAAGAGGTCAAGACTTTGACTACCCTTTGGGTTTAAAAGTGTTTCCTAATTTCACCCCTGAAAGAGCTGGTTCTAATTTTTAGACTAACTTCACTAATCATAGATCCCCCAACCAGTAGAAATAATTTCTCTTTATCTAATTTTTTCCATTAATTTGATCAATTCATCTCTTAACCTTAAATTCCAGGGATACAATCCACTTTGTGTAATTTAACCCTTGGATTCCAGGTAATATTCAAGAGTTCAGTAACATGTACACCACATAATTGTCAGGCTGTGACTACCTCCAACAAACAAGAATCTAACTCTTGACTTCATATTCAATGGCACTGCCTTCATTCAATTCCCCAACATCATCCTTGGTGTCATCATTGACCAGAAGCCTTACTGGATGAGCCTCAGAAATACAATGGCTATAAGATCAGGTCAGAGACTGAGAATGTTGCAGTGAGTCACTCACCTCATTTCCCCAAAGTGTGTCCATCATCTACAATGCACAAGTCAATGTGATACTCTCCACTTGCCTGGATGAGTGGACCTCTAACAATACTTGAAGCTTGGCACTTTGCAGGACAGAGCAGACCACTTGATTAGTATCCCATGAGCCGCATTTTCCAAACAAGTGACCTCTGGCACTCGAGAAGAACCAGCAAGCGAATAGGAGCACCATCACCTGCAAGTCCCTTCCAAGTCTCTCACCAACCTGACTCCGAAATAGGTTGTTGTGTCTGTGGATTTTGTACATTTTCCCTGTGTCTGCATAGGTTTCCTCCGGGTGCTCTGGCTTCCTACCACATTTTAAAGATGTCCATCTTGGGTGGATTGGCCACACTAAATTGCCCCTTAGTGTCAGGAGGACTAGCTGGGGTAAATGCATGGGGTTAGGGGTATAGGAGCTGGGTGGGATTGTGGTTGGTGCTCTATGTTCTTTCACTGTCACTGGGTCAAAATTCTGAAATTCCATAACAGCACTGGATATTACTGCACGTACCCTGCAGTGCTTCAAAAAGGAGTCTCACAGTTAGCTTCTCAAAGGCAGTTAGCGATCAGCAATAAATGCTGGCATTTCCAGTGATGCCCAACTCCCATGATTTGAAGTCTGCCCAGTATATGTTGCACTCCTTCCAAAGCCAATATATTCTTCCGGAACTGTGGTGCTCACAGTTCCCCAGCTGTGGTCCAGTCAGGGTTTTGTGTAGCAAGACTTCTACCTCCTTTTATTCTCTCCTCTGGGTATATAAGTCAGCATTCCATTAAGTTTTTTATTTTCTGTACCTGTTTTATGACATTTCAATGACATGTACCTGGACCTCCACTTTGTTTTTCTTTTTCCCCATTTGGTAAGTGCTGTGTTCCATTCATTTTGGATCCATTTTGGATGACCTCATGTTCACCTACATTGAAGGGGCAAAACTGTGGCAAATTAATTTCAATCAATCAATCTGCTTTTATTTATTTTTGATATGCTTCTATCGACAGTGTTTACAATTCTGCCTTTGTGCCAAACAAAAATTTAGATTATGGGACAGAAAGCCACATATCTAAGTCATTATGGTGATATGTTGAGATCTTAACACTGATCCCTGTGGGACACCACTAATCATCCTGCCAGTTATCTCCACGTTCTGTATCTTGCTGCTCAGCTAGTTTCCAAACCAGCTCACGAATTTGTCTTCAATTCCATGGATTTGTAATGAATAGTGATGGTCCGTCTATGCCAGAAATGGCGACAGAGGTGTCAAGGAAGGGGAGTATTGGAGATGGACCGTGTGAAGATGAGAGCGGGATGAGAGAAGCAAAATAGATAAACTTTTCCAGGTCGAGACACAAGCATGAAGTGACACTGATATACTCATCAATGTAACGGATAAAGAGTTGTGGGAGAGGGCCTGAGTAAGACTGGAAGTGTTCCACACTTCTTTCTGGTCACCTGGAAAATTTCAATGAGTGTAATCATCCTATCCTTAAACTCCTGTAATTTTCCAACAACAGATGTTGGGCTGACTAGTCTATAATTCCCTGGTTTTGCCTTGTTGCTTTAAACAATAGAGGAACAGCACAATTTCCCAATCGAAATGAACAGTTCCTGAATCAAGAAAAGTTTGGAATATTATAATTGGGGGATGAGCAACATTCTGACCACCTTCCTTTAAACACTCGGAATGAAAATCATTGTTCCCAATGACATTTTCTCTTTACGGATATTTTTTTCTTTATTATTTGTTCATTTTGATGAGTCGCTGATTCAAAATTAATTTCCTTGGGATGTCTGACATATGGACACCTCTAAATATTGACAAGTCTACCGTTTCCTTCTTTTCATTGACACAAGCATCATATTTTCCTGCATTCATTCAATCCAACCAAAATAAATGCTTTGAGCAACATTTTACCGTTGTACTAGTACACAAAACAGAATTGTTTTGTAGTCCTCTCCTCAGATGAGGTTTTTATTGTAGCTTCTATAAGGTATTTAGCTACAATTATTGACCCTAATGATTGTGTAACGACTGCCTTGTCAAGTTTCAAAGAACAAAATTTGCGGTGTGCAATTTGGTTGGACAGATGACCCACCCTATAGATGTATAGAATCCCCATCAAAACCAACACTGCACATTGAAAGATTAGTTATTTCTTAGACCTTTATCAGCCCAGGTTTTGTGTGAAAACAGTGTGTTTGCCATCGTTGCTCCATTGACATTCCCAGCAAACTTGGGAGTCCACATATGCCCAAAGTCATACAAAAATCCAGAAGTTGATGCTCGTGGTTTGAAACTCTTCCAGAGGGTAGGTACACTGTCCTTTGCCAGACGGCAATCAGTAAACTGATTTATTAAAAATTACCTCAAAGCTATTACTCTAAATCCTTGAAAAAGTTGTTGAAAGATGTCAAATGTTTTTGAACTATTTACTAAGTTCATAATTACTGTTTAAGACCCCTCATCCTGAAAGATTTTGTTTATATTTGAGATGGTATAGATCAGATTTCACCATTAAGATGATTCCACGTGGTTTTAAAATTCTAATAGTTTATGATGTATTAGTTTCTCAATCTAACAATTTATTTTGCTACCTAAAAATTTTTTTAAAGTGAGATTAACCTCTTGCTTTGCTGTCTGCGTGAAGACTCCAATGTGATTGGCTGTATGCTGACATCACTGCTGCTGGATACCTGGTGATCTCCTTGACTCTGCTGTGACTGGCGTGGGGGACTGGGAAATCAACTCCCCAGGGGGTTACTGGATGTTTGTGAGCAGCACTTTGAGGTTTTGCTGCTGCCTGCAAAATCCATCTGCCTGGGCTGCTCACTGTTGATATTTCACCCAATAACTGCCTGTGGTATATTTATTTGTGATAGCAGCAGTGAACACCATCACTGCACCACTGACCAACCACAAAATCTGGGCTACGGTGCAATGTGAGCGTGAAATGTCTTCCAGAGATGCTGTTCAATCATGCAATTTCTAAGTAATAAGTGCCATCTAGTGGATAAATTAGGCATTTACTGAGTTGCGTGATCATTTTGCAAAACTTATATGACTACAAATAAAGGGAATTAAAACATATTGTAACTTCTTACTCCTTCACGGGATGCGGGCATCATTCGTTAGGACTGGATTTTTATTGTCCTGCCTTAAGTGCCCTTGAGAAGATAATCGTGAGCATCTGCGCCATTTAATATGTTGATGAACAGGTGCTGTTGCTTTGATATTCCCACTTATTTAAAAATGCCATATACATTTTTGATGAAATAACAGAATTTTCATGCTGTAATTCAATAATATTCACACCACACAAGGGCCAAGGCAATCACATCATCATTGTCATTACCATCACTGAAGCCCCCCCCTATCAACATCTTGGGGGTTACCATTGACCAGAAAGTGAACCAGCCATATAGTTTTGTTTTTAGTTTATTTATTTGTGTGACAGGTAGGCTTACATTAACACTGCAATGAAGTTACTGTGAAAGTCCCCTAGTCGCCACACTCTGGTGCCTGTTCGAGAACACTGAGGGAGAATTTAGCACGGCCAATGCACCTAACCTGCATGTCTTTCGGACTGTGGGAGGAAACCGGAGTACCCGGAGGAAACCCACGCAGACACGGAGACTGTGCAGACTCCGCACAGTCACTCAAGCCAGGAATCGAACCCAGGTCCCTGGCACTGTGATGCAGAAGTGCTAACCACTGTGCCACAATGCTGCCCCTATAAATACTGTGGCTACAAGAGTACTCATGATGTGGAGATGCCGGCGTTGGACTGGGGTAAACACAGTAAGAAGTTTAACAACATCAGGTTAAAGTCCAACAGGTTTATTTGGTAGCAAAAAAAGCTACCAAATAAACCTGTTGGACTTTAACCTGATGTTGTTAAACTTCTTGCTACAAGTGTAGGTCAGAGGTTAGTAATCCAGCAGCCAGTAACTCACTTCCTGACTCTGCAACGCCTGTCCACCATCTACAAGGCACAAGTCAGGAGTGTGATGGAATATTCGCCACTTGCCTGGATGAGTGCAGCTCCAGCAACACAAGAAGTTTAACAGCATCCAAAGCAGCCCACTTAATCAGCACCCTATCCACCACCATCCCACACACACACACCCCCACATCCCCCCCCTTAACAGCACTGTGGGTGCACCGACACCACATGGACTGCAATGATTCAAGGCGGCGGCTCACCACCACGTTCTCAAGGTGCAATTAGAGATGGGCAATTAATGCTGACCTAGCCAGCGTACCCACATCCCATGAAAGAATGCATTTTAAAAAGGAATACTTTATTCAAGGTGGGGATCTTCTAACTCTAACCTACACCATTCTAGATTTTAATTTTTTCAGTGCACAAGAGCCCCTTTCCACTCAGTGCAGTGGCTGAATCATAGCCATAATGGCACAAAAGGGGTCCATTCAGCCCATCCAGTAAGTCCCCTGCTCTATCCCCATAGCCCTGCAAGTTTATTTCCCTCAAATGCCCATCCAGTTTCCTTTTGAAATCATTGTCTTGGCTTTCATTACCCTGAAAGGAAGCAAGTTTCAAGCCATTACCATTTGTTGCATAAAGAGATCTAAATCCTCTCGGTGGTAGAGGTTACAGGTTTACATTTGAGTCCACCATTCTTACCCTGCTTCTTGACATGGATCTACCTCGTACTAAGTTGATCTTTCTCTACACCCTAGCTACGACAGTAACACTACTTTCTGCACCTTCTTTCCTTCTCTATTAATGGTATGCTTTGTATAGCATGAAAGAAACAATACTTTTCACTGTATACTAATACATGTGACTAATAAATCAAATCAAATTCAAAGGTGCAGAAGCTTTAACCACTTCGTTCTGATCTTCTGAAATCTCTTCAGTTTATTTCTTCCACTGGTTTTAACACTTCCACCAGGAACTTCCTTGTGGGGAAGTGGGGGTGGGAATAGGTGGAGAGCGGATGGCCTCCCAATTCACCATAAACTCACTCTCAATCAGGAGAGAGGAACGTCCTGACAATGATCCCCCTCACTTTTTCTTGGTTCTGAAAAGCAGCTAGGACTTTTGACTGCTCACTTTATTAAATAGTAAAAGAACAAGCAAATAAGCAGTGAGGTTTTTATAGTAGTTAAACTTGGCACACTCCTCGAGTGGTAAAATCTAGTTTGCAACCTGATAACTATAACACACATTCCTCAATTTTATTTGAGCTTCTCAACAATTTGCTTTTATTCTTACATAGCTGACAAGGAAAAGCCAGGAACTGCTGTAAACACAAGGCAACCCAGGGAAGATAAATAACTTCAGAAATTGGTCAGGGCCAAGTAACTTGAAATATTAGTGCAAATGTGTATGTTGAATTTTAGGAAAACATTTAATAAACCTCACAGGATGTTTATATTTGAAGTAAATAGCTACAGCCTCCATTTGACACCCGCTGCCAGCCTTCTAAGATATACTAACAATTATATCAAGTTTTCTGTGAAAGTTTGTACTGTGATAAGGAAGGACTTAGAAAAAGAGATAATCAGCCATGGATATCTAAGGAAATAAAGGAGGGTATCAAATTGAAAGAAAATGCATACAAAGTGGCTAAGATTAGTGGGAAACTAGAGGATTGGGAAATCTTTAAAGGTCAACAGAAAACCACGAAAAAAGCTATAAAGTAAAGTAAGATGGATTATGAGAGTAAGCTCGCTCAGAATATAAAAACAGATAGCAAAAGTTGCTACAAATATATTTTTAAAAGTAGCTAAAGTAAACATTGGTTCTTTAGGGGATGAGAAGGGAATGTAATAACTGGAACTGAGAAAATGGCTGAGGCGTTGAACAGGTATTTTGTGTCGGTCTTCACAGTGGAAATAATATGCCAAAAATGGATGACAGGAAGACTATGGCAGGTGAGGACCTAGAAACTATAATTATCACGAAAGAGGTAGTGTTGGGCAAGTTAATGGGGCTAAGGGTAGGCAAGTCTCCTGGCCCTGATAGAATGCATCCCAGGGTACTAAAAGAGATGGCGGAGAAATAGCAGATGCACTGGTGGTAATTAACCAAAATTCACTAGACTCTGGGGTGGTTCCTGCAGATTGGAAAACAGCAAATGTGACGCCACTGTTTTAAAAAAGGAGGGAGACAAAAGGCGGGTAACTATAGGCCAGTTAGCTTAACTTCTGTAGTAAGGAAAATGCGTGAATCTATCATCAAGGAAGAAATAGTGAGACATCTGGATAGAAATTGTCCCATTGGTAAGATGCAGCATGGGTTCATGAAGGGCAGGTCATGTTTAGACTAATTTGGTGGAATTTTTTGAGAACATTGCATGTGCAGTGGACAATGGGGAACCTGCGGATGTGGTGTATCTGGATTTCCAGAAAGCATTTGAAAAGGTGCCGCATCAAAGACTGCTACATAAGATAAAGGTGCACAGTGTTACGGGTAATGTATTAGCATGGATAGAGGATTGGTTAACTAACAGAAAGCAAAAAGTGGGGGTAAATGGGTGTTTTCTGGTTGGCGATCAGTGATTAGTGGTGCGCCTCAGGAATCAGTGTTGGGACCGCAATTGTTTACGATTTACATTGATGATTTGGAGTTGGGGACCAAGTGTAGTGTGTCAAAATTTGCAGATGATACTAAGATGAGTGGCAGAGCAAAGTGTGCAGAGAATGCTGAAAGTTTGCAAAAGGATATAGATAGTCTAAGTGAGTGGGCGAGGGTCTGGCAGATGGAGTACAATGTTGGTAAATGTGAGGTCATCCATTTTGGTAGGAATAACAGCAAAATGGACTATTATTTAAATGGTAAAAAATTGCAGCATGTTGCTGTGCAGAGGGACCTGGGTATCCTTGTGCAAGAATCACAAGGAGTTGGTTTGCAGGTGTAGCAGGTAATTAAGAAGGCAAATGGAATTTTGTCCTTCATTGCTAGAGGGACGGAGTTTAAAAACAGCGACATTATGTTGCAGCTGTATAAGGTGCTGGTGAGGCCACACTTGGAGTATTGTGTACAGTTTTGGTCTCCTTACTTGAGAAAGGATATACTGGCACTGGAGGGGGTGCAGAGGAGATTCACTAGGTTGGTTCCGGAGTTGAGAGAGTTGGCTTATGAAAGGAGTAGACTGGGGCTATACTCATTGGAATTCAGAAGAATGAGGGGAGATCTTATAGAAACATAGAAGATTACGAAGGGAATAGATTAGAAGCAGGGAAGTTGTTTCCACTGGCAGGTGAAATTAGAACTCGGGGACATGGCCTCAAAATAAGGGGGAGCAGATTTAGGACTGAGTTGAAGAGGAGCTTCTTCACACAAAGGGTTGTGAATCTATGGAATTCCCTGCCCAGTGAAGCAGTTGAGGCTACCTCATTGAATGTTTTTAAGGCAAGGGTAGATAAATTTTTGAACAGTAAAGGAATTAAGGGTTATGGTGGAGCTGAGTCCACGTGGAACTGAGTCCACGAAAAGATCAGCCATGATCTTATTGGATGGCAGAGCAGGCTCGAGGGGCCAGATGGTCTACTCCTGCTCCTAGTTCTTATGTTCTTATGTGATTGAACTAAAGAACCCATGCTTAAGTTTCACCATTAAAACCTGTCATGGCTAGATTTCCAAATAAGAATAAAAACCTCGAAGAAACTGACAGAGTGCAATATCCAGCGTTTTTTTATATGTACGTGAATTAATAAAATAGTTTTAAAAATCAGAAGCTACTCAGCAGATGACCCAACGAGGGAATATAAAGGCTACAGGTGCAAGAAAACACAATTGGTACTATTGCACACAGTAACTTGAAGAATTTCCATGTGTCCACCTTTCTTCCGACTTCCTCCTCCTTGAGATACAGCACTGTGTCCTCAAAGGGCACTAACGACCATGGAGTTTCATTAGATTGGGTATGCGTGGTAAAGTACTACAGTGGTTTGCCATCGCTTTCTGCAGCATGGATGACCAGGAAACACCTCCACTCTTACCGTCTGCCATCACGTGCCTTGGAAGGACTTACAGGCTGATCATTAAACTGTTTAGCCACGATATGGATGCGCCTTCCATGGCCATCAAGTCCTTAAGTGGGATTCAAACACAGAGCTTCAAGCCCAGAGGTAGCAATGCTAGCATTGCACTTCTTTCCTCTGACTTAGGGGGTGGCACAGTGGTTAGCACTGCTACCTCACAGCGCCAGGGACCCGGGTTCGATTCCCAGCTTGGGTCACTGTGTGTGTGGAGTTTGCACATTTTCCCCATGTCTGCGCGAGTTTCCTCCGGGTGCTGCAGGTTTCCTGCCACAGTCCGAAAGATGTGCTGATTAGGTGCATTGGCAATGCTAAATTCTCCCTCCATGTGCTTGAACAGGCACAGGAGTGTGGCAACTAGCGGATTTTCACAGTAGCTTCATTGCTGCGTTACTTGTGACACTAATAAATAAACTTTAAACATATTGTTCCATTGGCTGAGGTGTAATCAGTGGCAATCCCTTATTGTCGTTGAAATAGCATGTCCCAGCAAGTACATAGATTGGGAGGAGTCCATCATGATCCAAGCCCAATATTATCTTAACCACAATTACATTTAGCAAGTGAATGACCTTGACCGAGTCCCCTCCCCAGGGTACAAACTGTAGCATAATTAATAGATTTATTCTATTTTTGACAGTATTGGTTGGCTAAGGGAGGAACATCAGTTAGAACCAACAAAACACTTTGCTCCTCTTTGAATTATACCATGAACGTTTAGCTGAGGACTCAATAAGTATTTTGGAGTATGAATTTAAGATTTGGTTCAAGGCCAACACTTCAGACAATGCAGTACCCCCTCTAGGCTGCAATGGAGTTCCAGCTTTGATTAATGCTTAAGTACTTAACTCCAAACCTCTTCATGGAGCTTTGTGCGCATTGCATTTACTGACAGTGGGTACTTCCAGCAATTACATTATAGTAGCAGTTAGGAAAATTGCATCTCATCGTGGGGACAAGGACTTTTGAATTAATCTTAATGCATCAAAAAGAGTAACAGTAAGTAGTCTCACAAACACCAGGTTAAAGTTCAAAAGGTTTATTTGGAATCACGAGCTTTCGGAGCACTGCTCCATCATCAGGTGAGTCATCTTCATCACCTGAGGAAGGAGCAGCACTCCGAAAGCCCGTGCTACCAAATAAACCTGTTGGATTTTAACCTAGTGTTGAGAGACTACTTATTGTGCCTCCCCCAGTCCAACACCGGCAAGTCCACATCAAAAAGAGCAAGATAGACCTCGCAGGCTGCTGGATGGTGTTGAGCTTACGTATTGGAGCTATACTTATCTAGTCAAATGGATATAAGTTTCATCACACTCCTGACTTATGCATTGTGGATGGGAGAATTGCTTTGGGGGGAGTAAGGAGGTGAGCTACGCTCTGTAGAATTCCCAGCCTCTGACCTGTTCTTGTAGCTACAGTATTTATATGGCAGGTCCAGTTAAATCTCTAGTCAATAATTAAGATTGCCCAGGATGTAGATGACAATAGTAACGCAAGCAAATATCAAAGACAAGTGAAACTCTTGTTGGAGGTAGTCAGTCGTTCATGCCAAATATTTGCCAGACAACACTCCTTGCCACTGAATATTGCCCAGGTCTTGCTGCATGTGGGCGAAGACTGCTTCATTACTTGAAGGAATTGCAAATGGAACTAAACACAGATAATTTGCAAACATCACCAGCTCCTTATGATGGAGGGAAGGTCATCACTGAAGCAGCTTCAGATGGCTAGGCCTGGGACACTGCCCTACGAAACTTCTGCAGTGACATTCTGGAGCTGAGATGATTGGCTTCCAATGAGCACAACCACCATCATTTGTGCCCAATGTGACTCAAACCAATAGAGAATTTTCCCCTCAATTCCCTTTGACTTCAGTTTTTTCTAGGGCTGCTTTATGCCACACTCGGTCAAATACTGCCTTGATGCCAAGAATAATTCAGTTGAGTTGGAAGTGATGTAATTTATTTTTAATGGGTTTAAATGACGCCACAAGTGTTCAAAAACGTCTTCACAAAAATGTTTTATTTTCCAATATATTCACATGACATATCCAAGTATTTTCTTGAACAATTTTCCCACCTATGCAATATTTTTAAAAATCCATTATATTGTTTCTATCCGTAAAAGATTACTGAACCAAATCAAGAACATAAACCTAGAACCCAGCCACTTTTTAAATCCTGAAGTTTAACAGTTGCTATGAATGTACATCATCTTAACGAAACAACCTAAAAATTGGAAGTCATTAATGCCAACTAAGACAGATGTTTACACCAATCTAACGCAAGTTGTTTTTGTTTAACTTGCAACTAAATTATCAATGCCATTTTCATTATTTAGGCTCCTGTAAATTATAAAGCACTTGATTCAAACCTGAAAGAAAAATTAGTGCAAAGGAAATTCCGTACTGAGATAACATTGAAAATCATTTCATTGACCCCGTGTAGACCTTAATGTAAACCAAATAGCGCTCAGTGTAAAATCAATATGGAAATGTGCAAAGGAGTCTCCAGCAACATCCAAACAAGTGAAACATCGGAACAAAGCAGTGCTACCGTACATCTGTATTTTGGTTTTACTATGATGCCTATTACACAATATTCAAGAACGTGGTTCCAGACCATACAGGAAATCAATTATGATAAGCTCTTAGGAATTTGTATTATGTACATTCTAAACATACTTCCGCGCGCCATGCTAAGTTCTACTCAAAGTTCCAAGCAGTCCAGCTGCTTGCTGTTGAGATGGTCTCTGTTCTGGGCTGCTTGATCGCAGCTATTGACCATCTACAGCACCAGTGGCTGAGAATAAGCTCAAGCCCACATCTATGGCCTTCTCACTCTCTCGCCCTGCTCAGGAAGGAGAGAGTGAGTGAATAAACTAGCCCTGCTGAACGATAACACCTAGACAGCCTCATGCTGGCACGGAGAGCAATTATCCAAGGTCTAGCTATGGAACATCTTTAGAATAGTCTCATGTTTAATATTATCACAAAAAGTATGACTGATTAGCACTAGTAAGATCACAAGTCACACGTTTAATACTGCCACAAGCAGCAACTCATTCCTGTGAACATCAACTTTGCAATTAGCCCACTGACATCACAGGGGCGCCGGGGGGGGAGGGCTTCTAATCATTTGGGTTTCCCCAGAATTTCCCTGAAAAAAATTAGCTGAAAATATTCAACTTCATCATTTGATGCATAGGCCCTTATATTCCAAATCATTTGCATGAAGAGAGGGAGACAAAACAGAGGTGAATAGTTGATTTGTTAAATTATTACTTCACCTCATTTGCTCATATTTGCTGCACCTGACAAGTTTTTAAACTGTGTTATTTCAAAAGTACTCAATCATAGAATCATTGAATCCACAGTGCAGAAGGAGGTCATTCTGCACCAACCACAATCCCACCCAGGCCCTATCCCCATAACCCCATGTATTTACCTCAGCTCGTTCCCCTGACACTAAGGGACAATTTAACAAGGCCAATCCACCTAACCCGCACATCTTTGGACTGTGGGAGGAAACCGGAGCACCCGGAGGAAACTCACGCAGACACGGGGAGAACTTGCAAATTCCACACAGACAGTGACCCAAGCCAGGAATCGAACCCGGGCCCTGGCACTGTGAGGCAGCAGTGCTAGCCACTGTGCCACCGTGCTGCCTATTATGGATTATGCATCATGAAAACCAAGGAATGTAGTTAACACAAAATAATCAAGTGCGTGCGCATGGCTACACAAAGACATTTTGAATCTTTTACCCATCCAAGTGATCTTCATTTTCCATCAAACAAGAATCCCCAAGGTCCCAGCAACTGCCAGGGAACCAAGAAGCTGATTGTGGGAAAATGCATTGGTCATCAGGGGGAGAAAAGCACAGTACACAACCATTTTAATGCCATCATCACACTAATCGAATCAATAAGCAGATGGTCTGCTGACCAGGAGATCCTAGCAGCAGCCGGACATTTCACACTTAACACAAACTTTTGTTCACCTGTGAAACACTAACTTCACTGAGAATTACACTGAGCAACCTTAATGCTTGGAATATTTGTCATCAAATTATTTACTGAAATCTCACAGTCCCTCATTCACGTGCACCACCGTTAAAGCATACTACGGGAATACATTCAACTTTGTCTCAAACCCAACCATGCTATACTTTATTCAGGTAGAATCCACCTGGCGTTAGCTAGTTGATCCCGAGTGTTAGAAGACAAACGAGTTGTAAGTGCTGGACCAGCTGGATACAACGCACCATTCTGGAAATCTCTTTTCCAGAGCAACCAGTTCTGTTGTTCTTTGATCTTCACCAAACAAATGATGGGAAGCTACAGCGATAACAATCATACTATCAGGCATCAGGTCAAGGATCTGAAATACACAACACGATAAAGGAATGTTCAGAGGAATATTGGTGGTTAAATATTAAAAAGGCTACTTGTTCATTAAGAAATTGTACACACTCATAAATAGAAAACTTTATACCAAATGTATCGAAAGGTTCAACAAGAAGTTTGATACTGCATAAACTATCCTCCATTTTGAACCACATCAAACTAAACATATTTCTAGTTCTGCTAAGCAAACCCATTTAGTGTTTTTCTCATCAGTTATCTGCTATGCACCAGTGTATTTTTCATTCACTTATACAGCTTTACGTTGAGTCCATTTTCACTAAGGAAGATACAGGAAATCTCTCAGATTTGGAGATCCAAGGGACTAGGGAGAATGCAAAGTTATAGGAAATTAGTATAAGAAAGAAGATAGTATTGGAGAAATTAATGGGATTGAAAGCCAATAAGTCCCCAGGACCTGATATTAGGCGTCCCAGAGAGTAAGAGGTTGGCATAGAGATACTGAATGCATTGGTGATCATCTTCCAACATTCTCGATTCTGGAATGGTTCCTGAAGGTTGGCATGTAGTAAATGTCATTATTTAAGAAGGGAGGGAGAGAGAAAACAGGGAAGTCAAGACCTGTTAGCCTTACATCAGTGATAGGGAAAAATGCAGGAATCTATCATAAAGGATGTGATAAATAGACAATTGGACAATGACAATCTGACTGGGCATAGTCACAATGGACTTATGAATGGGAAATCATGTTTGATGAACTTGGAGTTTTTTTGAAGAGGTTATTAACAAAATTGATGAAAGTAGAGTCGATGGATGTAATATATTTGGACTTTCAGAAGGTTTTTGATAAAATCCCCTATTGGAAACGTAGGACAGAATTTGGTTAAAAACAAATTAGCTTTATTAATGGTGTGTGATCTCTTCCATGGCCTTCTCTCTCCCTTTCCAACATTAGGTCTGTTACATGATTTTCGGTGCATGCATTCATACAACATAGCTCCAATGAGCCAACAGGAATGAATACAAATACATAACACCACACACAGGAGGCTAATTAGCAAGATAAAAGCACATGGGGTGGGATAGGAGGCAACATACTGTCATAGATCGAGGATTGGCTAACAGGCAGAAAACAAGAGAGTAAGAATAAAAAGGTCTCTCACACATTGGCAGGTTGTGGTTGGTGGGGTACCACAGGGATCAGTATATATCAGTTCACAATATATATCAATGATTTGGATGTGGGGACCAATTGTGGCATTTATACAATTACTGTTACTAAAGAGGTAGTGCTTGGTAAACTAATGGGACTGAAGGTAGACAAGTCCCCGGGCCCGGATGGAATGCATCCCAGGGTA
The DNA here is from genome assembly GCF_964213995.1 of Mustelus asterias. Classification (NCBI taxonomy): domain Eukaryota; kingdom Metazoa; phylum Chordata; class Chondrichthyes; order Carcharhiniformes; family Triakidae; genus Mustelus; species Mustelus asterias. The sequence continues at coordinate 17,561,835 of NC_135806.1, forward strand.
CTGAAAGAAATGGCTGAGGTAATAGCAGATGCGTTAGTAGTTATTTATCAAAATTCGCTGGACTCTGGGGTAGTGCCGGCTGATTGGAAAACAGCTACTGTTACGCTGCTGTTTAAAAAAGGAAGTAGACAAAAGGCGGGTAACTACAGGCCGGTTAGCTTAACATCCGTAGTTGGGAAGATGCTGGAGTCCATCATTAAAGAGGAAATAGCAGAGCACCTGGATAAGAATGGTTCAATCAAGCAGACACAGCATGGATTCATGAAGGGAAAGTCGTGTTTGACGAATTTACTGGATTTTTATGAAGATGTGACTAGTGCGGTTAGAAACATAGAGAAAACAACAGCACAAAACAGGCTCTTCGGCCCCACAAGTTGTGCCGAACATATCCCTACCTTTTAGGCCTTTCTATAACCCTCCATCCTATTAAGTCCCATATACTCATCCAGGAGTCTCTCAAAAGACCCTATTGAGTTTGCCTCCACCACCACTGACGGCAGCCGATTCCACTCGCCCACCACCCTCTGTGAAAAACTTCCCCCTAACAATTCCCCTGTACTTACCCCCCAGCACCTTAAACCTGTGTCCTCTCGTAGCAGCCATTTCCACCCTGGGAAAAAGCCTCTGAGAGTCCACCCAATCTATGCCTCTCAACATCTTATATACCTCTATTAGGTCTCCTCTCATCCTACGTCTCTCCAAGGAGAAAAGACCGAGCTCCCTCAGCCTATCCTCATAAGGCATGCCACTCAATCCAGGCAACATCCTTGTAAATCTCCTCTGCGCCCTTTCAATCTTTTCCACATCCTTCCTGTAATGAGGCGACCAGAACTGAGCACAGTACTCCAAATGGGGTCTGACGAGGATCTTATGTAGCTGCATCATTATCTCTGGACTCCTAAACTCAATCCCTCGATTGATAGAGGCCAGCGCACCATATGCCTTCTTAACCACCTCCTCCACCTGCGGGGCCGATTTTAGAGTCCTATGGACCCGGACCCCAAGATCCTTCTGATCCTCTACAGTACTAAGAGTCTTTCCCTTTATATTGTACTCCTTCATCCCATTTGACCTGCCAAAATGGACCACTACGCATTTATCTGGGTTGAAGTCCATCTGCCATTTCTCTGCCCAGCCTTGCATCCTATTTATGTCCCTCTGTAACTTCTGACATCCCTCCAGACTATCCACAACCCCACCAACCTTCGTGTCGTCGGCAAACTTACCAACCCATCCCTCCACTTCCTCATCCAGGTCATTTATGAAAATGACAAACAGCAAGGGTCCCAGGACAGATCCCTGGGGCACACCACTGGTGACCGATCTCCATTTAGAAAAAGACCCATCTATACACACTCTCTGCCTCCTTTGGGCAAGCCAGTTCTGGATCCACAGGGCAGAGAGAGGTTGACAGAGGGGAACCGGTGGATGTGGTGTTTTTAGATTTCCAGAAGGCATTCGATAAGGTGCCTCACAAAAGGCTGTGCAGAAGATTGGGGTACACGGAGTCGGGGGTAAGGTGTTGGCGTGCATTGGGGATTGGCTATCTAACAGGAAGCAGACAGTTGGAATAAATGGGTGCTTTTCTGGTTGGCAGTTGGTGACCAGTGGCGTGCCGCAGGGATCGGTGCTGGGGCCTCAACTGTTTACCATTTACATAGATGATCTGGAGGAGGGGACTGAGTGTAGGGTATCAAAGTTTGCTGATGACACGAAGATGAGTGGGAAAGCGAATTGCGTGGAGGATGCGGAAAGTCTGCAGAGAGATTTGGATAGGCTGAGCGAGTGGGTGAGGATCTGGCAGATGGAATATAACATTGGCAAATGTGAGGTTATCCACTTTGGAAGAAATAATAGTAAATTGGAATATTATTTAAATGGAGAAAAATTACATCATGCTACTGTGCAGAGGGACCTGGGGGTCCTTGTGCACGAATCGCAAAAACTCAGTCTGCAGGTGCAGCAGGTGATCAAGAAGGTGAATGGAATGTTGACCTTTATCACGAGGGGGATAGAATATAAAAGCAGGGAGGTCTTGCTGCAACTGTACAGGGCACTGGTGAGGCCGCAACTGGAGTAGTGTGTGCAGTTTTGGTCCCCTTATTTGCGAAAGGATATATTGGCCTTGGAGGGAGTGCAGAGAAGGTTCACCAGGTTGATACCGGAGATGAGGGGTGTAGCTTATGAGGAGAGATTGAACAGATTGGGTCTGTACTCGTTGGAGTTTAGAAGGCTGAGGGGTGATCTTATAGAGACATATAAGATAATGAAGGGGCTGGATAGGGTAGAGGTAGAGAGATTCTTTCCACTTAGAAGGGAAACCAGAACTAGAGGGCACAGCCTCAAAATAAGTGGGGGCCGGTTCAGAACAGAGTTGAGGGGGAACTTCTTCTCTCAGAGGGTAGTGAATGTCTGGAATTCTCTGCCCATTTTAGCAAATGATACAAAGCTAGCTGGGAATGTGTGTTGTGAGGAAAATGTAAAGCGGCCGCAGGAGGATTTGAACAGACTTAGTGAGTGGGCAAGAACATGGCAGATCAAAGAATCCCTTCAGTGCAGAAAGAGGCCAGTTAGCCCATCAAGCCGACACCAACAACAATCCCACCCAGATCCTATCCCCGTAACCACACACATTTACCCTGCTAACCACCCTGATACTAAGGGGCAAATGAGGATGGCCAATCCACCAAACCCACTCATCTTTGGAGTGTGGAAGGAAACCAGCGCACTCAGAGGAAACCTAGCAGACATGGGGAGGATATGCAAACTCCACACAGTCAGTTACCCGAAGCCAGAATTGAACCCGGGTCCCTGGCGCGTGAGGCAGTAGTGCTAACCACCCATATAATGTGGATAATGTGGATAAATGTGAGCTAATCATTTTGGTAAAGGAACAGATATACAAAGTGCTTCCTAAACGGTAAGAAATTAGTTTAGATGTACAAAGTAACCTGGGTGTCCTTGTCCATATGTCACTGAATGCTAGCATGCAGGTGCAGCAAGCTATTAGGAAGACAAATCCTCTTTATTGCAAGAGGATTTGAGTGCATAAGTAGTGAGGTCTTGCTTCAATTGTAGAGGAGCTTGGTTAGGCCACACCTGGAGTAATGTGTGCAATTTTGGTATCCCTTACCTCAGGAAGGTTCACCAGACATGTTATGGAGCTGGTGTGATTGTCTTATGAAGAGAGATTGGGCAAACTGGGCCTGTATTCTCTAGAGTTTTGAGGAATGAGAAGTGATCTACAAAATACTTAAAACAATGTACAGGGTAGATGCGGGTAAGATGGTAGGGAGTCTAGAGCTAGGGGGCATCATTTCAAAATATAGGGGATGCCACATTCGACCAAGATGAGGAAAAATTTCTTTACACAGAGGGTTGTGAATCTTTGGAATTTTTTCCCCCAGAGGGCAGTGGAAGCTCCGTCATTGTGTATGTTTAAAACCGAGACTGATAGATTTCTTATTAACAATAAGTAAAGGGTTAGGGGATGATGGCCGTAAGAGACATTGGAGAGTCCTATCAACCATGATTGTATTGAATGGCGGAGCAGGTTTGATGGGCTGAATGGCCTATTCCTGCACTTACGTTCATATTACCTGAAATAGGAACATCTGTTAACAACAGTAAATATATTTCCTGATCATTTTCTAACTCTTCATCAAAGAAGTTGACGATGTGTGCCATATACCTTGACGGACATCAATTTTAGTTCAGTTACTCCAAATCTAAACTGTAAAAGGGTAATTATACCTAACCCTGTGAGCAGGCAGCAGTTCCATTAGTTAACCAACCCGCCACCTCCCATTGCTATCTAGTGATTAGCTTGTGCTTGGCTCTTCAGTTGAACAGTGTTGCCAACACTCACCGACTAGGCTTGCAAAATTTAAAGACAGCCTTCTGAGAGAGATCTGCAGGGTTACTCACACAATAATGATCACAAAAAGAAAGACAAAGCACATAGGCTGTCGGGGATGAATTTGTTTACCTGGATCTCCAACCAAAATTGCCAAGCTGGAGCCTGTAGTCCATGGGAATAGAAAACAAAATAATCTCCATCATTATTGTACAATAATGACCCATTCCCAAAAGACGATGCGATGATGCTAGTTCCTTCAAGTGGGCGTATGTACAATGTCATGTGACTGGGACCTACACAAAGGAAAGGGTACACTCAGAAGAACAGAAATCAGTAATTGGTTAATACTCAGAACTACAAATGCACAATATTTCTAAACAAAATGACTGAACTCTTTATGCTCTCTTCAAATATTCTTCCCGCCCACTATGCTTCACCTTTTTATTTAAGTTTAAGTTTATTTATTTGTTACAAGTAGGCTTACATCAACACTGCAATGAAGTTACTGTGAAAATCCCTTAGTCGCCACATTCCAGCACCTGTTCGGGTACACTGAGGGAGAATTGAGCATGGGCAATCCACCTAACCAGCTCGTCTTGCAGACTGTGGGAGGAAATCGGAGCACTTGGAGGAAACCCATGCAGACACAGGGAGAACATACAAACGCTACTCAGACAGTGACCTGGTGCTGTGAGGCTGCAGTGCTAACCACTGTGCCACATTTATTTACACAAGACAGGTACAGTGTCTCAAAACTAGTACCTTTAAGACTTGATTAGCTGTAAAGACTCGCATTCCAATCATTATTCATTATTCTGTAAATTGAGTTTGTGTCTTTATATGCCCTGTTTGCTGTTTGTTAGCAGATCTCCCACTCACCTGACGAAGGAGCAGCGCTCCGAAAGCTAGTGGCATTTGCTACCAAATAAACCTGTTGGACTTTAACCTGGAGTTGTTAGACTTCTTACTGTCAAAACTAGTAACCAGACCAGGTCCATGCTGGATTTTGGATCTTGTTGGTTTTTGGGTCGGGCGGTTGGATTGGGTCCAGGGACACTCGGAACACACTGAGCACACAAAAAGACAGGTGCACAAACCAAAAACTAGTCGGCACGCCAACGCGGCTGAGAGCCCAACAAGCCGGTAAATTATTTCACTCATTTAATAATAAGAAAAAAAGTATGCATAGCAGCTTATAAAAAATGCCTGGTTTTTAGGCACCACTGCTTTTCAGATTGCTAGATCTTAGATGGTGTAGCACAGGTTTAACATCTTCATTGTCACCCGTAACTAAGATTAAAGTACCCTCAGGGCATTAAAATTTATATATCTAGGATACAACTTCACATTGTGCGTGCGTACATCAAGATATGAGGAGAAAAGAAACCATTTGCGACTCAGGGGTCCTATTCACACGAACAATGCAACCAAATCAGCAAAAGCTGACACCTGGAAAGTTTCACAATTTTTTCTAAAGTATTTTGATAATCATGGTCATGGGCAGCATGGTGACAGTGATCAGCACTGCTGCCTCATAGTGCCAGGAACCTGGGTTCAATTCCAGTCTTGGTCCACTATCTGTGTGGAGCTTACACATTCGCCCCGCGTCTGCACGGGTTTCCTCCGGGTGCTCCTGTTTCCTCCCACAGTCCAAAGATGTGCGGGTTAGGTCGATTAGCCATGCTAAATTAACCATAGTGCCAGGGGGATTAGCAGGGTAAATATGAGGGGTTACGGGAATAGGGCCTGGGTGGGATTGTGGTCAGTGCAGCCTCGATGGGCCGAATGGCCTCCTTCTGCACTGTAGGGATTCTATGAGTGTACAAAATTGCAGTATACAGTTCAGCCATGAGGTGGCCCTATCTGGCAAGCTGAAATCCATGATGGGGGTAGAGAAACATACCTTACGCATATCACATTACTGCCGCTACATTACCTTCCCTAGTTAAGTGGTAAATGATTATTACCCGTTCTAACAGTTTGCCTTAGTGAAATACTGAAGATGCAGAAGCTATTGTTAAATTAAATCTAAAATGACATGGACAATAACTGATTCATAGTGACACAAAGATGTACAAAATTAGTACAGCATCAAAGTAAACCCAGCAGCCCAGGGATCATTAATGTGGGACAAAGCTAAAAACTAACGAAAAATGCAATGACCAGGCCTGAATTTAAAAGACGCTGAAATTAAAAAACACAATTATGCAAATGCATTTTTGGAGTTCATCATAGAATCCCGACAGTGCAGAAGACGGACATTCAGCCCATCGAGTTGCACTGACCACAATCCCACCCAGGACCCATTCCCGTAACCCCTCATATTTACCGTTAATCTCCTGACACTGGGATCAATTTAGCTTGGCCAATCAACCTAACCTGCACATCTTTGGACTGTGGGAGGAAACCGGAGCACCCGGAAGAAACCCATGCAGACATGGGGAGAATGTGCAGACTCCGCACAGACAGTGATCCGAGGCTGGAATCGAACCTGGGGCCCTGGCGCGGTGGGGCAGCAGTGCTAACCACTGTGCCACCGGGATGCTCACAAACTCTCATATTTCAGCTCAATAATCTTGCATAATTCTTGGATTTTAAATTTGTATTCCTTTTTGTTGATGTTTGTGTTAAAAGCAGAACGTCTGAGAACACTTGGATCTCCCACAGTCAACACTTAATTGCACTTGATGCAGAAGCTAAAATTCAGTCATTCTCATACCTGTCACCTCAAAGGTCAACTTCTGAGACTCTGAAGGCATCTTATTATTGGAAATCAGTTTGAAAGCAACAGGCGCCTTGGGTGAAAATTCTGCAGCAGGCAGATACCAGTTTTTCCTAGGAAACAGTACAAAAAGCTGGTGAACAAACTCGAGAGAAAGTTTCTTCAAAGCTGAAGGCCAAGTGGCTTTATCAGGAATGACCGTTGTTGTTCATCAATGCTCATTCATTTACTGCAACAGCACTTTCGCCTGTTCCACGCAAATCTCTGAGATGGGTTCAATACATTTGGCCCCTGCCATAACTCAGGGTAAATATCAGCCACCAATGACCATGATGTCTCCCATTGTCAAACTGCTGACATTTAGTGTCTAACTTCACAAAGAGTGAACAACGCACAGCAGCCAATCCCAATGACCACCAACACCTCCGAGACAGAAATCCTCACCTGATAAGGCTGTGCACAGGTAAGAACCAAGGATATCCACAAAAAGGTGCATCCTCGCATGAACTTCTTATTGTATGGTTTATTTCAGGTATATGTGGAGTAACGTGGGACATAAGGGTGTAATCAAATCCATTAATCCATATCCCAGAATCTCTCTTGATTACTTCCCCGTCAAGATCATGGAATGTCCTTGTTGTATGCTGAAGTGGGGAGAGGAAAAGAAGTGAATACATTGCCAAAGATATGCCAAAATCCAGTTTCATATCAGATATCACATCACAAGTATTAACTCCTCATTGTCAAAACATTAAAAAGCTGAATCTTGTTGGCAAAATAAAGGCATGCCAGCCAGCAAGTGTACAGGACTAAGAGATATGACAGGAGTTGTGAATCTCCAGAACTTGTTGTTTTTGAAAAGCAAACTAGAGCAACACAAATCAAACAGCACCTTGCCCTTAAAAAAAATTTGCAGGAGTTTAAACTCTCCATAGAAAGTGGAAGGCTGGTTCTGTTAGTTAATGATGGTGTTAGCAAAATAGAGAGAAAGACTAAAGTTCAGGGACGAGGATGTGGAAACAGTTTGGGGAGAGATGAAAAATGGTAAAGGCAAGAAGTCACTTGTGGGAGTCGTGCACAGGCACCCTAACAGTATGGTAGGGGAGAGCATAAAGGGAGAAATGACAGGAGCTTGTCAGAAAGATACGATGACACAAAGATAGGCAAGTTGTGAAGACGACATAAGGAGGCTACAAAAATACAAGACAGGTTACGTGACTGGGAAAAGGTCTGGCAAATGGAGTATAAAATGGCTAAATGTGAAATTGTCCATTTTGGCAGGAAGATTAAAAGAGAAGCATATTATCTAAATGGTAAGAGATTGCAGAGCTCAGATGCAGAGGGATCTGGGTGTCTTTGTGCACGAATCACAAAAAATGCAGGTACAGCAAAAACTTGACTTGGAAATATATCACTGCTGCTTCACTGGCGCTGGGTCAAAACCTTAGAACTCACTCCCAAACAGCACTGCGGGTTCACCTACATCACATGGGTTGCATTAATCATCACCGTCTCAAGAGTAATTGGGGATGGGCCTATAAATGGTGGCTTAGCCAATGATGCCCAAGTCCCAAGAAAGAATTCAAAAAATCCTTAAGGGCATATCAAAGGGATAAACAAGAAAACAAATGTTTATTTGCAACCTGATTTCCCTTCCCTCTCCTCAGTGACCAACTTACCAAGTCTGCTTTACCTGCTGAACCGACTAATGCTTTTTTATTCCCAGTTACACCTCTGTCCATCATTTGTTTCTTTACTTGCCACATTACTATCTCCTTTTGCCTCACACCATGATCCCTCGGACATTAATCTTCTGCCTTCCGCATCACAGACTTCCCATGTTGTTCTTCCCTCATATGCTGCACCTTTTTTTGCCTCTGCACTTTCTTAAAACCTTTTACATCTCTTGCAAGTCTTGACCAAGGACATCAACCTAAAAACGTTAACTCTGTTTTTCTCTCTCTACCGAAGCTGCCAAACCTACCGGCATTTTTACAGCATTTTCTGTTTGTATTTTTTTTACTTCAATGATACTACTCTCACCTCAAGGGTCAGAAGATTGTGGCTTCAAGTCCCACTCCAGCTCATAATCTACACTGGCACTCCAGTGTGGCACCGAGGGAGTGCTGCAATGTCAGAGGTGCTGTGTGTCAGGTGACATTAAATCGAGACCCATTTGTTCTCTCGGGCGGATGTAAAAGATTGAGTCTGGGGCTGGGGGTTTTCCCCAAGTGTCCTGACCAATGTTATCCCTCAACCAATATTAACCCTTCCCTAATATTACACTGCTGTTTGTGGGACTTTGCTCCATGCAAATTAGCTACTGCTTTCCCTACAGAACAAATATATCTACATTTTTAAAATACCTGTTTTCTAGACCTAACAACTATACTGTTGTGATATAATCTATATTATATAGTATAATGAAGCATACTAAACAATATCTCTTACCTGAAGGTAGATTCTCTTGGGGTGTGGTCCAGCAGGGTCAGATGTATATGGAAAAAATGCTCCACTACAAACTAGAGTTGTCGAGACCAAAAACACAGTCACTAAACTCAACAGAGTCCATTTTGTACTTCTACACAGGTAAATCAGACTCACCTAGAAACAGAAAATAGTGAGTGAACAGACAAAAACTTACAACACACTCCAATTGAAAATTTAAACAGTCCAGGGTAGAGGAAGGGGTGCAGTGAGTGATAATTAGCCTGATTTTGCACTCCTGATAACTTGCCTGTGTACATGGTCATTAGGTAAGGAATGACAGAATTGGATTGGATGGTGATAGTTTTAATATGGTGAGTAATCTGTTCCCAGTGCCCCATTATAATGCACCCAAACAATAGTTTTAACATTTTTAACTATTTAATGCCTTCACGAAATATAAACTGTATGTTTTCACAATTTACAAGAATTGTTTTCATTTTAGAGACACAAGTAAGGGGCAGAGTGAAAACTAGAGGGGGCTGAATGGGGAATGAATGGTGCAGGGTAGAACCCTAACTCCCATCGACCAATGCTCCAACGGAGTAGCAAACAAGTTTATCCAGAAGGCATCACAAATAACTGTCCTAATGTATCTTAGGTGCTTTTAAAAGGAAGCTAGATAAATACACAAGGGACAAGAAAAATGAAAAATGTATTGGGAAAGGTGAGGTGAAAGAAAATGCGAGATGGTTATGCAAATCATAAGCAACGGCTAGACCTATTGGGCAGAATGGCCTGTTATTGTGCTGCAAGATCCATTTTACTTCTCCAATTACTAGTTTACATCCTGCAGCAGTGCAAGTGTAGGCACACATCTGCAAATGTACCACAGGGTCAAAGTAGAACTTGGCAGCAGCAAAAGGATATAGAAACATAGAAACTAGAAGCAGGAGTAGATAATTCAGCCCTTCGAGCCGGCTCCTCCATTCATTTTGATCATGGCTGATCATTGAATTCAATATCCTGATTCTCTCCCCCCACCTCAATATCCCTTAATCCCTAGAGCCCCAAGAGCCATATCTAATTTCTTCTTGATATGAAGAACTCAAAATCTTAAACAGGTAAATTAAAAAGTTGTTATTTATTCCTTTCATCCCAGTTTCTCAAAACACAACAATTTACCCCATTGCCTTGAATGTAATGTAACACAGCCACTTACAAAGTAAGTAGTGAGGATGATAGTGCATGCTGCAATAATAGAAGCCAGTGCAACGTCAGGAGGTATTTCAGTACCACTACGACCTAGGATGGGAGTGAACATCTCAAATGCACCCCAAAACAGGTACATGGTCAGTAAATGAGGAATAAATAGACCCAGAAAATAAACTGCCGTCAGCTTCACTGTAGCACCTGGGTAAAACAGAAAGAGACAGAAAACAATCAGAAAATACAGCATTTGCTGACTTGCAAAAACTTTATTTTCAAATATATAAATATTTCATTCCTTCACCTCCCCGTCCCCAATACAGATTTATCCAGTTATTGAATAACCGAACACTTTGACACCAGGTTACTTATATCAGCTTTCAGTATCTAGGGGAATTTCTTGCATCCAATAGGAAAACGTAGAAAAGAAAGAAAGCTCTTTTTTTTAAAGAAACCCTACAGTGCAGAAGGAGGCTATTCGGCCCATCGAGTCTGCACCGACCACAATCCCACCCAGGCCCTACCCCCACATATTTACCCGCTAATCCCTGTAACCTACGCATCAGGACTCTAAGGGGCAATTTTTTTTAACCTGGCCAATCAACCTAACCCGCACATCTTTGGACTGTGGGAGGAAACCGGAGCACCCGGAGGAAACCCACGCAGACACGAGGAGAATGTGCAAACTCCACACAGACAGTGACCCGAGCCGGGAATCGAACCCGGGACCTTGGAGCTGTGAAGCAGCAGTGCTAACCACTGTGCTACCGTGCCGCCCTAATAAAGATACATAAAAATATATCATCAAGGCAGGGATATAACCCACACCTGCAAGTACTTCAGCTAGAATTTTGGATTGATAAAAAAAAAATTCCCTGCTGCTCCCAATATAAAATCCCCAAATAATATTTCCATATATTTGCAAAAAAAACAAAATTACATGGAAAAACGATTGGCATGTAGAAAAAGTTGAATCGTTTTACAATCAATCATTATACATTGTTTGTCCATGTGTAAGCTATCAAAAAACTTACACATGCCAAGAAAACAACAATTGTCTTTGAGATATCCGCCTGTGCAATGACTCCCTCCAATGGTTAATTCCATCTTTTAGAAAAATTGTTATCTCTGCATTATCTCATTTATTCTCAGGTACTAAATGGTATACAGGTGAACACCCATTTATCAAATTAGGCAGAAATCATCTTGATGATTCACAACTTGTGTGTGATATTGTAGTTCAGTACTAACACTGGTTTCTACTCTACCCTTCCGCATCCTTTCCCTGTCCAGAAGCAGTTCCCTAATGGGGAAAACCCCAGTTGTTATGTACAGATTTTAATGTGCATCATCTGTTCTCAATTCACACTGAAGCAAGACCTGATATATTCTTACAAGGACCTTCTATGACCTATATTTCCCCACATTGTCACTAATGACAGTCGCAACAGATGTGCGATCAATCAAACCAACACGATAAAATTGCCCTGCTTTTTATGGTCATAGCATTGTGATGAAATACTGCCATTTTTCCCAGTGTCAACATCAAACATAACGTATGGCATGACTGGAGGAGTAAATATTGACAACCTTCTTCTAACAATGTGCGTGCACTTTAATCTCAGAAAATTATTCCTAATGCACCAGTTTAACATCCAACCATTCTGTGGCCACCCAGTGAGCTTGCCAATTATGATTTGCTGGTATCTTTGTGATGCAGACTGATTCCTCAATAAAACTCAAATCCAATAGTTCAAAAGAGCTTTAGAGGGGAAACACAAGGCCACTTCCCTCCAATCAATCAATCACTCCTGGATTTTATCTGAGGTCTCAAGAATTTTCAAAGTTTTCAAGTTCTCCAAGTTCCCTTGATCCAGACTATCTAGTTGGTCAGTGTCAGCGGATTCCATTGTCTAAGGAGGAGGCATTGAAATTCTGGGAAGATGTCACTTCATCAGCAAGCAAAGACCATTCGTAAAGTCCTGAAAGGATGAAATACAGCTTTCACGATCCTTTGTGAGCAATACTGACCAAACGGACATCCATAAAAGGGAAGCTCAACACTGATGTACTAAGTTGGTCCAGTTTAAATAAACTCCAATAGAGGTTTTTGAAGTTGGGATGTTGAAACAGTAGCGACAAGGAACAAGGCACCAGTGGGTATCAATCAGATTAATGGATATAGATCTGCAGGGCAGAGTGCGAGATTAAGATGGAAATTGCAAAGTTGTGAACGAGTTGCACTTCGAATAAGTTCAGGAGGCCAGCTATTCGGTCTTTGTAAAAGTTTGGGGATGAGGGCAGGATGCTTAAAGGCATAAAGGAGGGCAGGCCTGTAAAGATGAATTTGCTGACCTTTTACATCACATTTATTGGGAGCTAACCCCACATTTATTATTAATCAATCAAGACAAAATTCTGGAGTTTCACTCAAGTCAATGAAGCGTCAAGAATGAAAAAGAGGGGGCAAACAGAAAAACCGCAAAGCAAGAAGTGAAAAAAACATTCCCAATCTTTTGAGCGAAAACCAATTCAATGCAGCAGGAATAAAAACATTCTAATTACATAGCATATTTGAAAGGCGTTCTTTCATCCTTTCAGGACTTCACAAAGTTTACATCGCCTGATGAAAAGGCATCTCTGCAGAGTAGCTTTGCCTCCCACCACTCAGAAGATGGAGAGACCAACTTCTGATGAAGGGTCATCAAGACCTGAAAGATAAACTGTTTCTCGCCACAGATGCTGTCTGACCTGCTGAGTATTTCCTGTATTTTCTGTTTTCATTCAGATTTGCAGCGTTTTGCTTTTGTATCAATGCTGCAGAGAATCTTCATCTGCATTAGGAAAGGAGAGTGGCGAAATATCCAACTCCTCATTTTGGTGCCAATGACAAACAAAATGGGTCACGACCAGGTTCTGAATCCGAAGCTGAAGAAAGCAAAGTTGGTAATCCTCCTCCCACTGGCTTATGCAATGTGCAGGAGAAACAGCACAGGAAGGAGAACCATGTACACAGAATTTTGCTGTGTTTCTGTTCCATTGTTCAAGTGCACAATCCCTAAAACAGAATGACATAGGCACCCTTCCGTTGCATTACTGGAAGAGAGAAATCCATCCAAAAAGGGATAACGAAGGAAAACAGATTTGCAGTCCACTCCACTCCTGCTCTCTCCCTAACAGAGTGAAAATTGAACATGACTGGACAGCAGTAATGCGGTATGTTGTTTATGTTGAATTCTCCTGCAAATTGCAGAACTTTGTTTTTTCCCCAACCTTAACCATGCCAACTGCGTAGACTGCTGATCACAGTTGGCAATAGTTGGAGAAATGAATCTCTGACCACAGAAGTGATGCACACAAGACATACTGTGTGAAGGGAGAGTTGATAAAACCATCATCTCACTAACTGAGCAAAATTTTACAGACAAAAAGTGGAATAAAATTCTTAAAACATACTTAAAATTCAGCTTTGGACACATGTACAAGTTCCGAGTTGGATGAATGATTCAATGGCAGTTTTAAATTTTATTGAATTGTTCGTCAAGATGATCTGAGTTTGGGCAATAACGTTGATCTTGTGAAAAAGACACAAATGCAAAACACGTACATTCTCATCGCCCAAGAGCCAAAATTTACTGGAAAATGCACTGAGCACATTTTTAATCTCATCTCAGAGTGTTCTCACAGAGGCCGAGTATTTCCAGTATCTTTTGGTTTTCATTTCAGATTTCCAGCATCTGCAGTATTTTGTTTCTATATCAATACTGCAGAATATCTTCAAATGCATTGGGAAAGTAGAGTGGCGAAATATCCAACTCCTCATTTTGGTGCCAATTTTCTTCAATAAGGTGACGCAATGTTAGACAGCTCACACAAAGAACTTGTAATGAGATATATTCATAAGTGGGAAACTGTGATTCAACAATGCTTTTCGTGCTTTAGCAACTTTACCTTGAAGACTGGTGATAAAATAGGTGAGGTAGCTGACTGAACAGATTCAATGTCAAACCTAGTCCTGGACAAGTTTGTGGTATTGGAGTCAATATGACAGGATAGTACTCTCGAGCATCTTTCTGACAGTCTCCGCAGATATATTTTTCTCTTTGTGTCACGCATACACCAAACTTATTTGGTGTCGACTTAGCTGAGGAACCAACTGATTGCATCACATTCAATGGGATTACATCGGACATCAATCACAGAAACAGATCGTTTCCCCATTATAATGTACTGCTCAAATTTCATCTTTCCTTATCTAAATATACTATCATAATCTATTCTCCCTCACATGTTGTCTAACTTCCCCTTAAATGCATCCATTATTCACTTCAACCTCTCCCTATGATAGCAAGTTCCACATTCCCAGCACTGTGGGTGAAAGTTTTCTCTCAATGTCCTATTGGATTGCTTGGTAGTAATCACATTGATGGACTTCGTACCATGTACACAGCAAAGCTAATATTTATATTAACAAGAATTACAGAGAACAGAGGCAGGCCCTGATGATTAGCTACCTAATTAACTGTGCAGCTGCCTCTTGCGGGCAGCTTGTTTATCACAGACTAAGAAATAAATTACAAGTTAAGGTTAAAGTTAAGTTAGCTGCCAAATGCAAAATTTGACTAGACTTTAGAAAAACTCACTCACCAAATTCCCTAAGCAAAGTACTCTGTTCTACTTTCGTGTTTTCATTACAATATTTTCAGTGCCTGTCCGCAAAGATGGGAGGTTTTTAGGGGGAAAAAAAATCCCCATTTCATTCATTTAACGTCTCATATACGTGTTGACCAGTGTTAACTGCGTGAGAGTTTTTGCCAAGAGTGGAAAAGACTTTAAGGTAGTATTGAATAAGTTGCTTGAATGAACCAGACTGCCCCAATGAAAAGTCTCCTGAAAACGATCCCAATTTAAATAAGTTTCACTTATCAACTTGATGAAAAATTCTAATACTATTAATGAACAAAATCTAGCGCTTCAGGATCAAGATACTGCCCTTGATGTTGCAAATGCTAGCACTGTGTAACTGATTTTTCATGAGTGCGAGCTTGGTTTCTATTCCTCAGTTATTAATGATATTACTCAATTTACATATACCCACTAGATAGAGAAAAAATGATGCAGCTGTAGAAAACTAAACAAATCTGTACAGGACCAGCTTTGGGAAAATAGTTTTTCAAATATCGGTCTCAAAAAACAGTGATTGACTCACTTTACCTGCAAAAAAAACGGCTATGGGCTGTTACTGAAGGGCAAAAAGAAGTTGATCACGATAGTTGTTTTCAACTTTTATTCCACTGATATTTCTGGCAATTGTAAAATATGTTTTCTCCTTCACTTCCTGTTCTTCTGCCATTAAATTGCACAAGAACAGGAGGTCCAGCAACATATCAATTTTGTGCTGTGGTTCTTCCAACATCACATGGATGTTGGGAATAATATGAAAGCTGGGATATTGTGAAAGCCAAGAGTTGACAGATTTATAAAATAAGCCACCAAATATTCCTCGGCCAAAAATTTCTAAGTGTCAGATTGTATGAAAAGATAGCAAAAATTTGAGTGCCCCACCCCAACACCTGCCTTCTACCCGAGTAATCCCTCCTTTGCCAGGCAATCCCAAGTCTAGCTCTACATGGAAAGCAAGACAAATTTGACAGAAATCGGCAGAGAGTGAAAGACAGAGATGAATGCAGTAAGAATTGGAGAATGGGAGGCAAGCAGAATTAGTGACAGGAACAGAATTTCTGTGCAACACAACAGAAGATCAACCAAAGCTACAGAAAGCAAAGTGTGATCAAGCAATTTTTGAATTATTGTGTATTAATTGCATACTCATCTTTTTACACAATTATACAAAATATGAGGATTTACCTTTTCGTTTTAGCCCCTACCTTTTGTATTAAGCTCCTTCCCAATCAGTAATCTCACAAATAGAGGAAAAGCCACCCACAGTCCAGGCACATAGGCTGAGCACAGGTCTCGTTGGGTAAAGTAAACCAAAGTGCAGCACCAGATTGTTAAGGAAACATCAAAATACAGCTCTGCCAGGTAAAACTCATTCACGCCCTGTACAGAAACAAATGATAATTAAGGAGGTCAGATACATGCCAGCGATAAGTACGTTTGGTGTCTTCATGGCTTATTACTTGTGAAAGACAAGAGATTCAGGGGAGCATCATGCATAGCCCATACAAGCTGCTTTTGACAAAGAGACCTCAATTACCTACCAAAATGGAGTGGAGATCCAATGCCTGACACATCCATGCTTATCTAGAAAGCTAGAAAAACCTGACCAATTTCTTATTTAAAAAAGGCATGTGTGCTATTTTTAAACCAGTCGTGATTACATTTCAGAAGCCTCACAGACATCCCCATGCCTTGCTTAGTCAGGTGAGCAATAGGGAACCAGAAAAGACCATCTCATTATTCATCTGAGCCAGTCTAATCCGATTCAAAACAGAACGTACGGAAAATTTAGTTTTGTTTAGACATTGGCGAATTCAAACTATTGTTTACACAGGTCATGGTCCCTTGTTCCAACCATATCCTGGTATAACCAGTTGACATAACTGAAGAAGAAATAAATGTAATGTTGGAGTATTACATTACTGTATTGACTTACCACAGAGAGCAGTTACTGGAGTTGGAGTGATAAGGGTCAGTATTCACCACTGCCATGAAAAATATAGACGTCTATAAAGCTGAAAATTCATAACTCAAACCCCAAACACTAGTGATCTGTCTGTAGTTTTTTTTCCCACATTACCTGGCACGGTGGCACAGTGGTTAGCACTGCCAGGGATCAGAGTTCAATTCCGGCTTTGGTTGGCTGTCTGTGTGGAGTTTGCACATTCTCCCCTTAACTGCGTGGGTTTCCTCCGGGTGCTCCGGTTTCCTCCCACAGTCCAAAAACATGCAAATTAGGAAGATTGGCCATGCTAAATTTCCCCTTAGTGGCAGGGGGACTAGCAGGGTAAATACCTGAGGTTGCGGGAATAGGGCCTGGGTGGGATTGTTGTCAGTGCAGACTCGATGGGCCGAATGGCCTCCTTCAGCAGTGTAGGGATTCTATGATTCTACCTTCAGCACACAGATGGTTCCCTTGAATATTGGTGATCAAAACTGGACATAGCATGCAAGACATAGTCTGACTAGAGTTGAGTTTGGGGTAGTAGTGCTGGTTACGATGTCCTCATGTACATTAACACGAATGTTTAGTCTATTCCTTGGGAGCTCACTAGCACAGGTATTGAAACCTCTGGCTTGGTCACAAAAATGCTCACAAACTATGCCTTTCAAAAGGTGGCTGCAAATTGTACTCTATTTTTCCCCCCTACACTCATGCTTGACTTCTGCACAACCAAGAAGCCACGAGAGAATCAAACATCACTCCACAAACTGAATCTTCAAAGCCTCTAGTGCTAAAGCAACCACTTAGGCTTTTGGAGGATCTGAAAATGTGAGCAGGAAAAGGTGACAGAAGAGGAAAACATTAGGCATCAATTGAAAAGGCGTGCAGTACAAATAACAAACTGAAATGAGAACCAATATACTTACTCCATAGTAAAGATTTTTTGCAAGTGTGTGAATCAGTATGAGCTTCGCAAGGACTATTGACCCATACAATATGATGGAAACGTAGAAGTGGGAGTACCAAGACATCGCGTGCCCAGTTAGTGACACAAACACTGCTACGATGAGGATGGTTACAAAGATGATAAACCAGCAGATTATTGTGACACCGATTCCATAAAGGAGATCCCTCCTAAAGTGAGATCCTGTAAATAATCATACCAGTTCCACTGAACAGGATAAACAGAAACATGACTGATGACATCCAATAATTGGGTACTAAGAATAAAATATAAAACATTCATATAATGTCGCAAGATCGTCCAGAAGCATTTAATTCTTACATGGGAATCACTGGCTGGGCCAACATTTATTACCCATCCCTAATTGCCCTTGGACAGAGTGGCTTACTAGGTCATTTAAGAGTCAACAGTATTGCTGTGGATCTGGAGTCACACGTCGGCCAGGACAGCAGGTTTCCTTCTGTAAAGGACATTAGTGAACCAGATGGGCTTTTACAACAATCAACAATGGTTTCATGGTTATCAATGGACTTTTAGTTCCAAATTGTTATTAAATACAAATTTCACCATCTGCTATGGTGGGATTTGAACCCAGATCTCTACAGCATTATGCTGGGTCTCTAGATTACTAGCCCAGTGACAATACCACCGCCTCCTCATTGAGGGGCAAAAGTTGATACAGAGCCATATAAAGGGATATTAGGACAGGTTACCAAATGTTTGGCCAAAGAGTTAGATTTTAAGCAGCAATTAAAAGGGGAGGCACAGAAGCATTTTGGGAGTGAATTCTAGAGCTTGGGGTGTAGGCACCAGAAGGCATGGTGAAAATCAGATGCACAAGAGGCCAGAATTGGAGAAGCACAGGAATTTCAACGACAGGGGTTCTAAGGCTGGAAGAGGTTAGAGATAGGGGAGTGGTGAAGGCCATGAAGGGATTTAAAGATTTAAAGAAAAGGATGAGAGTTTCAAGTTTGCTATTCTATTATTTTCTCCTCTCTTTTTCACTCCATTGGAAACTCTTAAGTAGCAGAAATCAGCAATCTATTCATTTGCAACGCAGCCATTAATGACCTTACCTCAAATACCATTGTGTAGATGCTTTACTTCAGATAATGATCAGAAGTGGGAACACTGGCAAAATTTCAGCTTGCATATTAGATGGAATCAGAGCCAATGGTTATGCCTACACTGCTGCCCAAGTTGAGATCAGCTAATTTAGCACAGACCAAGGAACCATGTACTGATTGTGTCACTGCGCTCCTAAATTATCCATTTTACACTAGGAACATTAATGTTCCATTCTAATTCTCATAAAGATGTATTTAAATTTAGACATATTAGCCACCCTAAACATATTTGGCATTTTTAAAAACATGCGTCAAAATAAATTCAGCTCAAATTTATCTACAAAACACAAACCTATGAGACTGTAATCTCAACATATAAAAAAACAAAAAAACTACACATTTTCTACATACCTCCTCTGCATTACAGAATCTTACTCTGTTGAATGAAAACAATTCTGTCACATTCTATTATCGAGTGATAACAATGATTTTGAATTTGATGTTGATACATTGATACTACTGCTTTCATAATCCGCCACTCCCCTGCGATAACAGGTACTTTAAAAGGAAAGTAAAGACTCGTATTTAAAAGCATCTAGTCATTTGTCTCAAATGTGTCAAAGTCCTCACATACAATACGTTACTTTGAAGTGCTGTGGTTACCCAAAGCGGCCACTTTTTACACAACATGATCTATCAATATCAGTGAAGCTAATGATCAGTTAAGTTGCTATTGGTGATGTTGGTGAAGGTAGAAATGTTGTAGAGCGCACTAGAAGAAACTGCTGCTCTTAACAATAATGTAGGATCTTTAAAGTCCAAGTGAAACAGTTGCAGACCCTGTTGCTTAATATCTCAAATGAAGGACACCACCTCTTGCCTGTGCAGAACTTCCTTGGTTAAATCAGTCAAGATTCCATGTTCAAGCCCTGCGACCTTCTGACCTAGAGCCAGCACAATCAACACAGTTAAACTGTGATGGCAACCAAATGTTCTTTGCTAGATATTGCAACGTTATTTTCATTGAATCACTACAGTCACAGAAGCCATCCAGCCCATCGAGTCTGCATTGACAACAATCCCATCCAGGCCCTATCCCTGTAACCCCACATATTTACCCTGCTAATCCCCCTAAGGGGCAATTTACCATGGCCAATCAAGCTACCCCACACATTTTTGGAGTGTATGAGGAAACCAGAGTATCCGGAGGAAACCCACGCAGACATGGGGAGAATGAGCAAATTCCACATAGTCACCCAAGGCCAGAATTACCCAGATCCCTGGTGCTGTGAAGAAGCAGTGCTGACTACTGTGCCACTGTACTACCCAGTCAAGTCCAATGTTACTATACTTGGTTAAAAATTAAATATCATTAAGTTGATATTTCTCTACACCCTAGCAATGACTGTACCACTACATTCTGCACTCTCTCCTTTTCTTCTCTATGAACGGAATGCTTTGTCTATATAGCGCACAAGAAACAATGCTTTTTACTGTATACTAATATATGTGACAATAATAAATCAAATCAAAATCAAAGATTAATATATTTAGGATTAAAAAGCCATCACTGCAAAATTCAATTAGAAATTTAAGACTTACCTTGATTTATCGATATTGAGAATTTTTTTCCCAAGTAGACAACAGCTGCCACAGCCACCAAATAGTTCATTATAGCACCAATCCGTTGTGGGTACGCCACAACAAACAATCCAAGTACATCAAAAAATACCATGGTCCCATGGCGATACTGTGTTGAGTCAGCTAGTTCCTCAGATGTTGCCAAGTACTGCAGTACAGCCAGGATATTGTCACCTACAAATATCATTAAACAGGACAGAATAATAGCTTTAAAATTGTTTCAACTACCCATTTCCATATTCTAATGCTTTGTGAATTTAGTGAATAAACAAATATGGCAGACAGACCACTGAGAGATAAAGGACAAATTCTAACATAATTCAAAGCAGATTTCTCCAAATTGGCATGAACTCTCAATGTGCTTTTTTAAAAAGAAAAAAAATGTTATTCCAGTTCAACAGACTGGGGAGGGCCTGGGGCAAGCATTTTTACTCCTTTAATTCCTTGAGAATTGATAGCTTTTTCAATACATTGCCAGCTGGTGCGCTGAGTGCTGATCCTCTGCATGCCTTGAAGAGGGAGTTGGATAGTTCGCTGACTGGGGCAAAAATTCTGTCATATAACAAGGTAACTATTTGTTATATAATACAAATACACTGGAAATTCCAGTGTATTTGTATTCATTTATTGGTCCTGGGTTTCTTTGCCTCTACCCGGTGATTATGTGGTTGTGGAAAAGGAGGTGGAAAGGACTGCCAAGATGGAGCAGCCAATGGTGGGGCAGGCTTGATAAACCAGCAGATCCTTTCCTGCTGCCATTTTCATATGCTCACCCACCAGCAGACACCTTGCTTATAGCTGCATCAACTATCAGTGTCTTAAAAGCCACCCAAGAAAACAAACATATGCAACAAGATCTCCTGCAGATAACCCATTTTAGTGAGCAGTCTCTCTTGTCCACCCAGATGATCTGCATAAAACACATGGTCGATTGTGTAAAAACTGGTGAGTGCCACTCTCATGAAACTTGCTTTTTCCTAACTGGTAGTTATTCTGATCCCTTCGTAGCAAGTCGTTGTTTAAAAATAGACTAAGTTTACCATGTCACTAACAATATCCTAAACATGTACACCTGGCCAGACGTGTCTCAATTGCAGATATTTTGTCACAGATGAATGACTGGCTGACAGCCAGAAGGTGCAATAGGTTTTCTGGCTACCTTTCAACTTCTGAAATGAGGCACCTGGAACCAAACCCAACTCAAACTAACATGTTTGTGACTATAAAGTCCCAAAGAACTCGAAAGGGCACAGACAAACTGTTGAGGCAGAATAGAGCAACCAGCATAATCATACTCTCTTCCACCTTCTTCCGTCGGGAAAAAGATACAAAAGTCTGAGGACGCGTACTAACTGACTCAAGAACAGCTTCTTCCCTGCTGCCATCAGACTTCTGAATGGACCTACCTCTTATCAAGTTGATCTTTCTCTACACCCTAGCTATTACTGTAACACTATATCCTGCACACTCTCCTTTCCTTCTCTATGTACTGTATGTATAGCATGCAATACTTTTCACTAATACATACTATACTAATACATGTGACAATAATAAATCAAATTTAAAAAATCAAAAAGAAGCTTTATTATACATGTATTCTATGGCTTGGGGCAAAATAGGAATAAAATGTTTCATCGCCTAGCAAGGAACACTTCTAGAGCACAGAAGTCAATGCAATTTCAAATGCCTGGCGACAGGACAATACTTTGGAGTGAGGAGAGAATGTGAGTCTGCACAGTGAGAATGTGCAGACTCCACACAGTCACCCAAGGCTGCAATCGAACCCAGGTCCCTGGCGCTGTGAGGCAGCAGTGCCAACCACTGAGCCACCCCATTAGTGCCATTAAAAAGAATACTCAGTTATTGCGAAAATACTATCATTGACATTGATAATTCTAGGCCATTAAATTGCACAATGAACATATCACTGCTGAAAAGTTCTTTTTTGCACTATTTACCATTCACAGAAATGTTTTTAAACATACAGCCTCAGAAAGTAAATAGATGCTCCAGTTAGAAGGCAAACTATCGTTGGAGAAATTTCCCAGTAAAAAAGTTAGGATGGGAAGAAGGGTCATCGTTTCAACATTCGAAAGGAAACAAATTCTTCACTGGTAACTAGAAGCGTAAATTTACCACCGAAAGAGTAATGGAATATGCATTTTCTTTTAAATATACACAGAGCTTATTAAGGTGTGGAACCAGAAACTCTGGTAGAAGCACAATTCACAAATGCTTTTAAAAAGTAACAGGATAAATATTTGATTTTCAAAAGAAGAGAAGGGCAATGAATTGGAGCAAAGGTGATAAGATCATAGAAGATCATAGAAACCCTACAGTACAGAAAGAGGCCATTTGGCCCATCGAGTCTGCACCGACCACAATCCCACCCAGACCCTAATCCCATATCCCTACATACTTTACCCACTAATCCCTCTAACCTACGCATCTCAGGACACTAAGGGGCAATTTTAACATGGCCAATCAACCTAACCCGCACATCTTTGGATTGTGGGAGGAAATCGGAGCACCCGGAGGAAACCCACGCAGACACGAGGAGAATGTGCAAACTCCACACAGACAGTGACCCAAGCCGGGAATCGAACCCAGGTCCCTGGAGCTGTGAAGCAGCAGTGCTAACCACTGTGCTACCGTGCCACTTCTAGAGCTGATGTAGGCATGCCAAAAGCTCACTTCTGATCTGTAAAATCTTATGATTCTAAATTAAGCTTGTAAGGGGCTAATTAAATCCAACAATCCACAATAATAAAAAGGTGCCCCAAGGCATAAATACATGCAAAATTAACTTCTCAGATCAAAAATTAATTGTAACTGATGGCTCAATTAATGAGCATTGTTTTCATTGTCACAGAAGTTACATGTTTAAAAAATTTTTGTTTCCAAAACAAACATACATATTATTACCAGAACAAGATGCGCTTTGTGTACAGAGAAAAAAGGCTACTGACCAGCCCTCTTAATGGAACCCAGAGGAATTCGATCTGCTGTGTCATACTTTGTGTGATAAATATAACCATTTTCAATGAAAGCCAAGTCTATTCCTGAAAAAGAATACACATCATAAGACACTCCCAAGCAAATCTGGGACACAATAAACTGCTATATAATCTCAGAATACACAATGGATCTGTTGAAACAAAAATCAGAAAACACAGAACCCATTAAAAGTACAACATCAACTAACTGTATTGGCATTATCTGCAAAAACATTTCAATGGCATCCGGTTTGGGTTGACAGCACAGTGGGAGTAAGGGCCGACTTTTGCAGATTTACTTCTAATTATTCAAGTGGTTATATTCAAGTACAGCAGCTGGAGAACAGAACTCACTGCCACAGTACATCGTGGTGAATAGTGAAAACCCGAATGCTCATTTCAATGATGGAAGCTCTGAAACAATCCAGGAAGACAAGTGTAGGCAAAACTTATTGCAAACTGACTGAATGAAAGCAGCGGAAGAAACAAGGGGATTTTCACAGTTACTTCATTGCAGTGTTAATGTAAGCCTACCTGTGACTAATAAACTTTTAAAATGAACAGGAGAACCTAAATTATCAACAACTTGCAAAACCCATCAGTGGGGAGGAAGTGAATGGAAGTAACTCTCCTTAATAATATGCATTAAGTTCCAGCATATCCTTCTCTGACTGTAAAACTGATTTGCTGCTAAAACCACCTGTTTTGAAGAACTAATCAATAAAGAATAGCCATTTCCACCATTCTGGGTACTTTATTTGGCTGAAAGTAGCTAAAAATGGTGCACACCCAGACTATTCTTAATAATGCAAATCATGTATCTTCAGTGTTTAAAGGGTGGGTAACCAGGTTCCACTAGCAATGCCTTTTTTGGATAGCTAACAAAAGGTGTACAACAGCCTCCCCAGCAACAACAACAGCCATCTCCATTCACTTCTTCCCTTCAGGAGATGCTAAAGCTACCGTTTTGAATGGTTCAGATTGGGGATTGAAGACAGTGACCTTTCCAGCCCCTGACATCCTGTGTCAGTGTACTATCCTGAAGTGCCGCCCAACAAATCCCTTGATGCAACCTTAAGCACTCAAGTTAATTTTTTTTAAACTGAGAAATAAGGAAGGATGTCAAAAAATTGAATATTTAATGTGAAAAGGGAGGCAGTGGCGTAGTGCTACTGGCACTGGACCTAGAGATCCAGGGCAAGATCTGGGAACCTGGATTCAAATTCCACCATGGCAGATGGTGAAATTTGAATTCACTAATAAAAACCTGGAATTCAAAGTCTAATGATGGCCATGAAACCATAGCTGATTTTCGTAAATAGCCATCTGGTTCACCAATGTCCTTTAGGGAAGGAGATCTGCCGTCCTTGCCTGCTCTGGACTACATGTGACTCCAGTTCCACAGAAATGTAGTTGACTCTCAAATGCTTTCTGAAATGGAGGGCAGTTAGGGATGGGCAATAAATGCTGGCCCATCCAGCAGCGCTAATATCCCGTAAAAATGATTTCTTTCTTAAATTGCAGTTGATGTAACTTCAAAATATATCAATAAAGCCACTTGTACTGTACCTGGAATATTGCCATAGTCCCGATAGATTCGAAAATCTGTGTCAGACGGAATGATTCCACTCTGAAATACTTCCTGACCGACAACAGAAGCAAAAGGATGTTTAGCTGCACGAACATATGCCTGAACCAGCCAAGGATTTTCAGGACCTTGAGGAGGTAAAAAGCAGATTTTAAAGATCACAGGGCAAATGCAACGCTCATTCCAGCTTGCAAACTGGCAGTGAATTGCTCCAGAGTTTGTTTCAGGCTGGGCAGCTATTTCATGCTGCTAAGTCCAAAGCTCAGACCTGTTCAGTAGGCTTGGATAGCTGTAAATGTCATTGATAGTGTTACATCATGAAGTCAAAATGAAGGCCTCAAAACATAGCACTGGACAGGCAGTCAATTCAAGGGAAATTGGAAAAAGACTCTCTTTTTATTATTAAACCCAAACAGACAAGTAAGATGGCAAATGAATCCTCACTGACTTTCCATTGCTTCCCCTCTCTTGCTGCCTCAAAATGCTGCTTCCCCACTCTGCCCTTTGGAGTTCAGAAGAACGAGAGGTGAGCTTATTGAAACATGAGATACTGAGGCTTTGGCAGGGTAGATGCTTTTGCACATGGGGGGAGTCAATAACTAGAGGGCAGTTTCAAAACAAAGGGTCTCCCATTCAAGGCAGAGCCGAGGAGGAATTTCTTCTCTCAAAGGGTCATTAAATGTTTGGAATTCTCTTCCACAAAGTGCAGTGGAGGCTGGGTCATTAAACATATTTGAGGCTGAGTTAGACAGATTTTTTAATTAACAAGGGAATCAAGGGGTTATGGGGGGTATCAGACAAGTGAGAAAGGGGTGGTAAGGTCACAAAGGATGGCACAGTGGCATAATGGTTAGCATTGCTGTCTCAGCGCCAGGGACCCGGGTTCCCGGCTTGAGTCTCTGTCTGTGCTAAAGTCTGCACGTTCTCCTTGTATCCGCGTGGGTTTCTTCTGGGTGCTCCGGTTTCTTCCAGCAGTCCAAAAGACGTGCTGGGTTAGGTGCATTGGCCATGCTAAATTCTCCCTCAGTGTACCCGAATAGGCGCCAGAGTGTGGTGATGGGGGGATTTTCACAGTAATTTAATTGCAGTGTTAATGTAAGCCTATTTGTGACACTAATAAATAAGCTTTAAAACTTTTTTTAAACTTTAAAACTTTAAACAGGTCAGCCAAGATCTTATGTAGGCACAAGTTGTTGAATGGACTACTCCTGCTCCTATTTCTTACATTCTTATGTTCTCACATGTGAAAGTTACATTCAGTTATATGAATAATTGCTCTCCGTGCAGCAGAGAAGGTCAAGAGGAGATAAAAACAGAAAATTACCAGAACTCAAGCTGGGTATTCATCTGAAGAACACCATGCAATATTATAGTTGCCATTTGTGCCCTGTTGATTGGTAGATAATGTTTTAGGCTGTGATGTGAAATTTTGTTTGATGCGTTTACACTACAATACCGGAATTTTATCACCTGCCCGCCCAAGACTTGTAAGATCCCATCCGAGGCCAACGGAGATTGCGTCTGAACAAAGCAATCCCACTTCACGTCAACGCCAGAGTTTTGTGGAAATCGAGATTTAGGCCCTAATCTGACAGTCAACAAAAAGTTCCAGAGGCTTGCCAGTAACCAATGAGTTGAGTTTTGAGGAACTTTTATTTTCAGAATAGAACAAAACTGAAAGGTTCAGGAAGGAAATTCTAGAAAGTAGGACCCACACGGCTGTTACCAATTATGAGATGAAAATGAGAAAGTGATGCCAAAGAGGCCAGAGTTAGATGGTGAGCCAGAGCTGCAGGAGGTTGTGGAGCCAGAATGGGATGAAGTCACAAGGGGATTTATAAACAAATGCAAAAAAACCCCAGTAAATTTAAGATGACAAGGACAGGAAACCATAGGTTAGTGTGACTGGATGAGGGGCTACAATGACTTAATGAAGCCAAGTTTTGGATAAGTGGAAATTTTATGCAGGATAGAATATAGGAAGCCAATGCAAAGAGTGCTTGCGTCATCGAGATCAGAGGTGACCCACACATATACAAGGTCTCAGTGACAACACAAGATGTGGCTCATCAAAAACTGGAAAAGAAAAGCATTCTCACAATGTAGAATCAGTAAATGGATGCAACACAAAGCCAGTATTCTCAGTGAAGCTGACGAGACATTAGTTTTTCTACTACATTTCCACTAGGCTTGGTTGGGCAATAAAATTATTGCTCGGCATTAAAAATCTGTTGTTTTAAAGCACACTCCTAAAATCACAGTACTGGGAGGAACCGAGAGCCTGCCAAAAAAAACATACGGTGCATGAAAAAAATTCTTGCTCAGTTAGCTCAAGTTTTCGTATCTCCTGATGGCGCTTTCATACGATATGGATATCCGCATCAACACCATCAGGTCTCACAGATTGCTGAAAACCAAAGGTAAACCTGTCGAATGCAAATCACAAGGAAATACCAACATAAATATATTTTAAAATCTTCTCAGCCCCTGGGTACAGAGAATCCTGTTTTGCTTTCAAGGTTGCTGCCAACTTCTCAAGGTCCAAGCACTGGGAGCTGCCAACACTAGCATAGTTCTCCCACGATATAAAAACAGTTTAAAGCATGCTGGCAGTGTGAAGTTGGTACAGTACCTGCATGACCAGTTTTTCATTTGCAAATCCTGCGTCCCACCCCACTTCACTCTACATCTACCTCTGGGGCAAAAACAAATGAACCTGTATCAAGCACTGAACAGTCTTCTCGGATAAGACATGGAGCCCTAGAGCAAACATAATACAAACAAGGCAATCCATGTGTCATCAGGTGCTAACATCCTACAAACTCAGTTAGTGGCACAAAGATATCCAGCTGTGGCAGACTTAGAGGGACAACACACACCCCCCCATGTTATAAAAACATTCCTCATGGTTCATTGTGTTACGAGGCCAGCTGACATTATTACTGGACGATCAGATCCCAGAATGGCTCAGTAGACCATAAACTTATATATATTTTGTTTAGAGATGTGGGTGAACAGAGTCACAGGACTGCCAATTAACTTCTAACAAAAGAATAAAACACTCATTAAACATGAAAAGACTGACTATAATACAATATTCCTTCACCCCACTTATATCGTCACAGATGTACACAGATTTTTTAAGCATACTGCAAATTGAAGAATATATCTTGTACTAATCATTAAGTACACCGTCCATGTAAACCAGAAGCCAACTGTGGGCAGACACCCCACACTCTGAAACCAAGTGGCAGACGCCACCCAATACAATTTCTGTGCATTTCTCATTAAATACCCAGGTGCTTATCACACTGTGAGTCAACTAGTTTCACTGGAATCTGATTTCAACACAAGTGTTTCCAAACTCCACATTCAAAAAAAATATGCTCAAACAATGATTTCTCTCTGATGCCTTCACCAAGAATCCACTTCCAGGATTTCAACCTCTCCTTTCAGTATTCCTCTGCCTTGGATTGCCATGTGTGTTCAAGCTTCCACACTATCTCTCAAGTACCCAGCCATGCCAACAGAACACTACTGCTTCACAGGCTGTATTAACGTGTCACCAACCTTAGGATTACTTCAGAGGTCTGGCTTCTCGCTAGCCGACTTCACCAGGTCTATCTTAAACTGGGAGCCTCTCTCTGCCCCATTCTTTAACTCCAGTGAACAATACCTTCAGATTCCATTCTTCATTCCTTTGACTTCAGTCTTCCTAGGACTTCTCTTTTGATCCTACAGTTTCTAGAACTATAGGTTATTTAGCTTCTGGGACTTGCTTTCTGCCCCTCACTCCATTGTCCTGCCTCTCTGCTAACAGTTTCTGAGAGAGTTGCTTTCTTCTCAGGCACCTGGTTCCAACTGAACCACAAGTGCTTATGCTTTTCAGTGTGGGCCCCTGGTTGCTGAGCAACAGCCTAGTCTTTCATTAAACCCCGTTTGTTTTCACATCATAAACCCTTTAACTACAATGAAGGCACCTTTGTTGAACATTAATCTAACTAAGGTTTTAACTCTTTCTTACACAGAAATAACAAAATTAAACTTACTTAAAGCTATAACTTATTTCCATTACCCAGAAATACAAACATAGATTGCTTAAAATTACTTGTTTCCCGTCAATAGCAATATTTTGGAGGTACTTTTTAATTTTGGGAAGATTAAATTCAACTGTCGAAAATGGAATAAATGCAACTAAAGCAGCTTGAAGGCTTAAAAGGTTGGGGCCAAGTTACTAAGGCATTAACAACTTGAAAATGGGGATCATAAAACAGCAGGTTTACTTAGCAGGAGAATCAGAGACTAGCTGTATATACTTTTTGCAAAGAAATGCACCCGAGAGTCATTTTATTTTGAGAGTTAGAGCTTACAATTAATTTAAAAATATTCAGAGCATCCTAGCAGGCCACATCGTCATGGAAACAGAAGGAGCTCAATAAAGTTCCAGTGTTTCAACAAACTGTACATTTGCTGGAGAGTGAGTGTTCTGCTGGAGAGGAAAAGATCATATCGAAAAGATGCTGCTGTTCGCAAGCTCCAGGCGGCAGGAATGTTGCTTTTGTCTGGCTCTGTCAAGTTAGGGCTCAGGAGAAGCCCTGGAGAGCTGAGAAGGTGGCAGGTCACTGGCTCCATGCTGGAAAGGGTTAGGGCTCTGTAGAAGCCATGGGAGCTATTCATAGCATGGTGCAGCTGGGAAGATTAGAGCTTGGTAAAATCCAGGGGCAGTGCCATCAGCGAAGCTAGCTAGACATTAAAGAACTAAGAGGTAGATGCTGGAGTGTGAACTCAGAAATCCAGTGGGAATGGAGTCTTGGGGGATAATATTGAAACCCTCATAGGTATGCAGTTGTTGAGGCAGTCTTGAGTTGGAGCAGCTTTGTGGGAATTCAGAGGCTCAATCTTAGAAAAGTGAAAAGTTTTGAGTCCCTTGTGAGGGAGACCATTTCACCAATCAGTTGACTCAGTGTTTACTGACGCTTGGGTGGGGTTGCTGTGAAACCCATTGGATCTGTCTTGGTCGAATTTGCTTTTTATTGTACAGTAAGGTGTGTCCGATCACAGTTTGCCTATTATTTCATTTGTACTTCATATCTGTTAGAGTACAAGATAGATATTGTAAATTGTTTTGTTTTTCTGACCTTGTATAGTAAAGTTTATTTCTGTTTGTTCAACATTGTGGCTTTATTCTCTCAGCAAGTATCTTAAATCTCATTTTTTCAACTTGAGGCAAAACCTAATTGATCCCTAAAGGAATCTTACCAAAAACTTGGGGGACTGGAGTAGGGTCATAACTCCCATCCCAGCCCAAAAACATAAACTTATCTACCCTTTCCAAGGTCAAAATAATTGCAGTCAAGCTGTAAATTGGAATAAAGCCAATGTTAGATTTCTTATGAAACGGTGAATTTCATTTGTAGCAAATTATATTTGTAGCAACTCACTGATATGAGAGCATGTGGTCTGCTCATTATGTGTGTGTCATGAAATGTATATTCAAGGCCTCAAATTTTCTGACGTTAGCTAGCTGATCTGGTAGAGGTAAGAAAAAAAAATAATGAAAAGTTGAGGCAAAGCACTGTCCCAGCACAGGAGGGAGAAGCAAGGACAGACAGCAGTACAAATTAATGCAGCCCACTATCAGCCGTCTTCTGCTCATCAATTGCAGAATAGCAGACTGCTGGATGGGTGGTACAAGTAGGGAATAAAAAGGAATCCAAAACAGAGATAAAAATAGATTAGGTGAATGAGGATGTTAAAATAAAAGGTAGCAGCAGGTTTTGAGATGCCCCTCTTGTCCACAATTTCCTTCTTGATATATCTAATTAAACAGAGTACACGCAATAACTATTATAGAACAACAACAGTCTCTGCTTGAACAGAACAAGGCTTACCTGTCTGAAACACAAGCTCCTTCCCTCCTACACCAGCAGCTTCCAGGTTAATAAACGCCCTTATTAGTTTAACCCAAGGGTGCTGTGTAATAAATCCATGGCTCGCCTGCCAAAACATGAAACAAGCACAGGATGGTACAATGAAGGTCAGAAAGGATAATGCTGTCATTTTTGTGCCATGTACATTCAACATATTAACGTTTATAACTTACTTGCAAAACATTTTCTTCTGCTCCATTGAAAAGAAATATGACTGCATGTTGTAGGGGAGTAGATATATTTGACAGCGCATTCAGAACTTCTAACATAACTGCACAACTGACTGCGTCATCGCTGGCACCTGTCAAAAACAAGCAATTCTGCCAATATGAATGATCCAATACATGATAATTTGTATGAGAAGTATAAATGCCAGTGTAAAATAAGACTGTCTCTATATTGGCAGCTATTAAAATTTCCTCGAGTGCCAATACCCATGATTTTTTAAAGTCAAAAGCGAACTACACTTCTCACACAAAGAACTCTAAAAATAAACCTAGATCAATTGTTAAAGCCTTAAGTTTATTCTAATGCATGCAACAGGTACCTACAGTTACAAAAAGAAATCTAACGTGATTGGGTCTGAAATCAGTTGAAGAGATTCATTTCTAAAGAATGAAGCAAAGGACTCATCAAATATATTTTCTAATCTGCTGTTTGCACCCCATTTACACTCTTAAAAGTATCTATCTTATCTTTTAAGGGGGGGGGGGGAATGTGTTGCTTTCAGCTTCAAGTAGAAAAACATCCGAAGATCCTTCCAATGATTCGCCTCTCCCCACACCACCCAATTTCTTCACCTCTGGTTTCATATCTCCTGTAAGAGTTTGAACAACACCAGGTTAAAGTCCAACAGGTTTATTTGGTAGCAAATGCCATTAGCTTTCAGAGCGCTGCTCCTTCGTCAGATGGAGTGGAAGGAGCAGCGTTCCGAAAGCTAATGGTATTTGCTACCAAATAAACCTGTTGGGCTTTAACCTGGTGTTATTAAAACTCTTACTGTGTTTACCCCAGTCCAACGCCGGCATCTCCACTTCATATCTCCTGACATTGTGGCTCCATTCCTAATCCCACAGTTCCACTACTTCCTTCTCTTGCAATCTATCTGCAACTGGTATTACAGGAGCACAGGTCTCACTCGCCCTCTCTGTTGGCTACGCTCCAAATCTCTACAACTGTAATCTAATGCTGCTTTCAAGATAAGGAAGCTGGTTTTAGTCATGCCAGCATGGGGAGGCAGTCCCATGTGCTCTGTTTTAGAGCCAGTATGACTGCACATAATTTTACAGAGCTGGGAGGTGGGGGGGTAGGGGGGTGGATGGGATTGACCCGAAGTGTCAAAAGACACATGTTTTGTCCCTATATACCGCTAAAAGAACAAGATGAGGCTTTGCTCCTTTAATTCATACAAGGATTGCACTAAATGAAAGTTTTTTTTAGTATTGCAAAATCATTTGAGAAACTTTATTTGTTTAGTGATAGTCAGCCTATTCCTGACCTTCCACAGTAGTTGGCAGACACAAAAACTGAGTCCACCTCATCTGTCATTGACCTACATATTGTCTTGAGAAACTGTTAGGCCGTAGTGTCCACACCTGATATACTAGTTGCAACTAGATTGCAAAATATGGCAACACATTGGAAATTACTACATTCAAGGAGAAGGGCAAGGATAAAACAATAAATAAGTTTTACCTGGGCTGCTGGCCACCGAATCAAAATGGCAGTTTGCAAGCACTGCATGCTTTGCCCCATTCTTTGGTTCTAGTTTCACCACAACATTGGTAATATTATCATAGTAACTATTGAAACCTCCCAGAAAGTCAATGCTGAAGAAGCCAGTTGGTCTCTGGATATCCACTGCAATGCTATTTTCCACTGCATTTTCTTTGATTTTCTGGATCTGTTTTAGCAGGTAGTTCACAGTCAGGACTTCGTTAGCTGGGCTCCCGACAGGTCTGGGCCCAAAATCAGTGATGTGCTGGAGATGGTTCCTAGACAAGATAGACAAAGGCTTTGTCACTTCATTAAGGTTTTCAAACAAACATCAATCTTTAGCCTCTTGACTATACACCTTGGCACAGGGTGGCATGGTGTCACAGTGGTTACCACTGCTGCTTCACAACACCAGGGACCCGGGTTTGATTCATGGCTTTGGTCACTGTCTGTGCGGAATCTGCACGCTCTCCCAGTGTCTGCGTGGGTTTCCTCCGGGTGCTCCGGTTTCCTCCCACAGTCCGAAAGATGTGCTGGTTAGGTCATGCTAAATTCTCCCTCAGTGTACCCGAACAGGCACCGGAGCGTGGCGACTAGGGGATTTTCACAGTAACTTCATTGCAGTGTTAATGTAGGCCGACTTGTGGCACTCTTAAACTTTAAAGCTCCACAGCACATTAAAATTGAATTCTGCCAACCTAGATATTTCTGCTTTCAGTTATTCATGTATGTCCAGAATGGACACAGATTTTCATGGCCCCAATCGGAATTGAAATGGGGGCGGGCCAGTATAAAATGGCAGCCTGCCCCTGGATCCAGAAGTCCCTCCTCCATTCGCAGCACCCGCTATTTTCACCAACACTAGAAAGGAGGCAGGTTGTGAACCCCAGTTGCCTGTTGTTTAAAGTTGCTGTCACCATCTTAAAGATGGCTAGTTCAGGTTTCCCCTCATAATATTCACGGGGACAACCACTATCAGGAAGTGCTGCAATCTGAGATGCATCTGAGTCAACCATTGTCCTCTTTTTAGGTCAAACCAAGTAAACAAACTCAGATTAAATCAGGACAAAGTAAAAGGGGCAGCTCCCCAAAAAGGAGGGGGAACAGCCCGAACAGAAATCAAAGTACAAAGGAAACTTAAAAGCTGGCAGGGCTTTGGAGAGAGATGCTGTTTTTATTGCCCCAATGGATTATCTGGCTTTTTTAATTGTATTTTGACAGTTCTGAGTCTTTGAAGGGATTGCAGTTTGTTATTACAGAGCCAAAAGTGAGCAAGGGGGTGTGGCATAGAACTGATCTGCATTGCTTTATTTATTGTTTTGAGCAGCCGATATTCGCACCCATGAAATCAGGTCTCGAAACCCGTTGGTCGCTGAGCTCATTTTGGCCTCTGAGCTGCCTCCAGAAGCACAGGGCCCATCTCCAGCCCATGCCCATCTACCTGACACAAAAATTGGGCACACAGGCTCCTCCAGGGTGGAGGCAGGGATTGAGAAAATGCCCAACTCCTGATACTTGTCTCAACCACAAAAGTACTGGCCTTGGTAAGAGTTTTGTCGGTGGTTGAGCTTCAGGTAGGGACAGAAGGAGACATCGTGGTGCAGGGCTCAAAATGCAAAACATGATCCAAAGGCAATAAAAGTACTGGGTTGGGCTGGTAAATCTGACATAAACTGATTAGCTCACTGCCAGATTCAGAGCACCATTAATAAAGAACACAATGCAAGCCATATAGACTTAACTTGCTTGCTAGCAACTGCAAACTACCATTTAGTGATTGCCTCACAGTGCAATAAATCAAACTCATAATTTAAAAATATGTATTAGGCAGAAATAAAACTTCACATTCAAGCAGTCTACTGTGGTACATTCCTGATCTGTTGGTTCTGCTTAACTCAAACTGAATGTCAGGTATTAAAGTGATAGCTATAAATGTTTAGTGATAATATATACACACATACAGTCATATAGTCAAGAGTTTTACAGCACCAAAAGAAACTCTTCAGCCCATCATGTCTGCAACAGGTTGTCAAGCATCTATCTGGTCTAATCCTATTTTCCCACATTTGGTCCGTATCCTTGGTTATGGCGTTTCAAGTGCTCATCTAAATGCTTAAATGTTGTGAGATTCCTACCTCTACCACCCTTTCAGGAAGTGAGTTCCAGATTTACACCACCCTGTGGGTGAAATGTTTTTTTCCTCAAATCCCCTTGAAATCTCTTGCCACTTACCCCAAATTTGTGCCTCCTGGTTATTGACCCCTCTACCAAGGGGAAAAGTTCCTTTCTATCTATGTCCCTCATAATCTTAGACACCAACGGAGAGAGAATAGAGCCAACGTTAGTCGAAACTTTGGCTCTATTCTCTCACCACAGATGCTGTCAGACCTGCTGAGTTACTCAAGCATTTGCTGCTTTTGTTCGCTCCTCAACCCTCTCTGCTCCAAGGAGAACAACACAGCCTCTCTTCGTAGCTGTAATGTTCTAGCCCAGGCAGCATCCTGGTGAATCTCCTCTTCCCCCTTGCCAGCACAATAACATCCTTTCTGTAGCGTGAAGGAGCAGCACAGTGGTTAGTACTGCTGCCTCACAGTGCCAAGGACCTGGGTTCGATTCCCAGCTTGGGTCACCATCTGTACAGAAAACAGTCTTCAGATTTTCACAGTAACTTCATTGCGATGTTAATGTAGGCCTACTTGTGACAGTAATATATAAACTTAATGCAAGAACTGCACAGTACTCTAGCTGTGGCCTAAACAGTGTTTCACACAGCTCCAACATAACATCCCAACTCTGCAGTAATAAGTTTAAGTTTATTTAATAGTGTCACAAGTAGGCTCACATTAACACTGCAATGAAGTCACTGCGAAAACCCCAGCCGCCGCGCTCCGGCGCCTGCTCGGGCACACCGAGGGAGAACCCAGCATGGCCAATGGACCCAACCAGCAGGTCTTTCAGGCTGTGGGAGGAAGCCCGCGTCTACACATTCTCCCCATGTCTGTGTGGTGCTCCGGTTTCCTCCCATAGTCCAAAAGACATGCTGGTTAGGTGCGCCGGTCACGCCAAATTCTCCCTCAGTGCACCCGAACAGGCGCCGGAGCGCGGCCGCCAGGGGACCCCCACAGCAACCCCATTGCAGTGCCAATGCCAGCCCACTTATGACAAGATTAAATAAACTTAAGAACTGCACAGTACTCTAGCTTTGGCTTATTGAGTGTTTGTCACAGCTCCAACATTACGTCCCAACTCTGCAGTAACAATAGTCAGGCTAGTGGCAGTGCTTTAGTTATAATGCCAGGCACAGGGGAGGCTCAGTCAATGGGAGCTGGAATATTTAATTTGTTCTCGGGTAGAAACACGGATCAGCAGCCAGATCCCAGCCGGGATGTTACTGATTATTGATTACCTTGCTGTTTGTGCACTGAAACCGTCCCGGTTCTGCCTGCTTCCCACCGCCACCAGCTGCTGCAGCGAGAGCTGGACCACAGCCCACAGCAGCAGCAAGTAGGCGGCCACCAGCAGCAAGGCGGCCGCCTCTGGCACCGGCGCTCTGCCGCTCCGGCCTTTCCCTGGCTCCAGCCCCGACCCCGGGCCGCTGGGCCCCGCTCCAGGGCCGGGCCTGGCCTCGGCTGCCCGGGCCCCGCGACTCCGCAGCGCCCGGCTCTCCCTGGCGACCGCCGACATTGGAACGCCAGCCCTAGCGACAGCCCGCACGCGGCTGGCTCCCGGCTCGAGACGCGGCTCCGCCCTTCCCCCACCCAGTCTGGAGCATTGCTAGCTCAGGGAGAGGTGCAAGCAACTACCCAATGCACCCCCACTCAGATTGCAAACCACTGAGTTCACCTTTCTAAAAAATGCTGGGAATGCAAAAATATATCATATATAGTGGTGTGAAGCTAAATTTTGAGGTGCAGGAGCTCGAAGAGAATGTGTTGGCCTTGCCATTTTTAAAATTTTTTAGTGTCACAAGTAGGCTTACATTATCACCACAATTAAGTTACTGTGAAAATCCCCACACTGCGGCACCTGTAGTAACTTCATTGCAGTGTTATTGTAAGCCTACTTGTGACACTAATAAATAAACTTAAACACAAGAACTGCACACAGTACTCTAGCTTTGGCCTAACCCAGTGTTTAACGCAGCTCCAATATAACGTCCCAACTCTGCAGTAACAAGTTTAAGTTTATTTATTAGTAGGCTTACATTAACACTGCAATGAAGTTACTGTGAAAATCTCCTAGTCACCACACTCTGGGTACACTGAGGGAGCGTTTAGCATGGTGAAGAAGGCATATGGCATGCTTGCCTTTATAGGACGGGGCATAGAGTATAAAAGTTGGGGTCTGATGTTGCGGTTGTATAGAACGTTGGTTCAGCCGCATTTGGAATACTGCATCCAGTTCTGGTCGCCACACTACCAGAAGGACGTGGAGGCTTTGGAGAGAGTACAGAGGAGGTTTACCAGTGTGGTGAACCATCGTTGGTTCACCACTGGGGTTGTTATTGTGTTACTGTTGGGCTAGGGTGTTGTTGTTATGGGGGTTGTTCTATGTTGTTGGGATAGGGTGTTTACCTGTCCTAAGTGTTATCATGGCACACTCCAGTGGGGTCCCGCCTCCGGTGGCAGGGTATAAGACACCCTGCTCCGGCAGGACCCCTTCAGTCTGAACGGGTGAATTTGTGTTAGTAGTTTCATTGTTAATGTATTAAAGCCTTCAGTACTAAAGCCTTGTTTCCGGGTGCTCATTGAGGTGCATCAATTTAATACATTAACTGAGAATATGGAGCAGATCCTAAAACCGGATCGTCTGACACTGGACCCACGTGCGGTCGGTGCAGCTAACACGTTCGAACATTGGTGGAAGTGCTTCGAGGACTACCTGGCAGCCTCGGTAGCTATCACTACGGACAGTGATAGACTCCAGGTCCTCCACGCAAGGGTAAGCGACACGATTTACCTAGCCATTCGTGCAGCTTCCACTTACCAGGGTGCTGTCGAGCTCCTAAAGAATAGGTACATTACGCCACCCAACGAGATTCACGCTCGTTATCTCCTCGCTACACGACGTCGGCAGTCGGGCGAGACCATAGAAGACTACGCCAATGAACTCCTGCAGCTTGCCAGGGCTTGTGACTGTAAGGACGTCTCCGCCGAGCAGTACATGCATGACCTCGCCCGAGACGCGTTCGTAGCAGGGGTAGGGTCCTCGTATATCAGACTTAAATTACTAGAAAAGGGGAAACTCAACTTGACCCAGGCAATGGGGATGGCCGTGAGGTTGGAAGCGGCGTCGAAGAGCTTGGCGCTGTATCCCGAGGACCACGTGCAGTCAACGTGGTTGGAGCAAGCTCTGCTCCCTCCTCGCCCCGCGAACCCGCGCTCCCAGATCGATTCGACGATGGCGGCAGCTCCAGGGGGCCAGCGATGCTATTTTTGCGGTGGGGCTAAGCATCCACGGCAGCAGTGTCCGGCAAGAACGGCAATCTGCAGCCAGTGCGGTAAAAAAGGTCACTACAGCAAAGTCTGCAGGTCCAAACCTAAAAACGGCAGTGCAGCTTGTAACCCTCCAGAACGGAGACCATCTCCTTCGGCGCTGCAGTACCCACGAGGTCCGACCACGTGCGACCTCAGGACGGCGCCATCGTGGCAAACAGAGGAGGAGGAAGACCACCAGGAGTCGCTGCGCTTGGCGCCCTCGCCCATGTGCGATTCATGGGGGCGGCCATCATGGTCCACGACGACTAGGAGCGACCAGCAGGGGTCCTCAGCATCCACATCGGCAGCATGCAGTGACGCCCAGGGGCCAACGGTGGCGTCGATCTCTCTGGATCAGACCAGGCATTTTAGACTGGAACATTCTATGATGGAGGTAAAGGTTAGTGGCAGAACTGTAAATTGTCTGTTTGACAGTGGGAGCACCGAAAGTTTCATACACCCTGAAACTGCTAAAAGGTGTGGACTCCGGGTTCTCCCTGCCAAGCAGACCATTTCCATGGCATCACAGTCCCGGTCTGTACCGATCCAAGGACGATGTATGGTAACTCTTGAGGTACAGGGCACAGTCTACGAGCAATACAGGCTCCTTGTGTTACCTCACCTTTGCGCGCCAATTCTCCTCGGACTAAATTTTATGGTCCACATGAAGAGTGTGATCCTACAGTACGGTGGGCCACTCCCTTCACTGGCCGTAGGGAACCAGCCGCAGCCTCCAAATTGCCCAAAACGCCCCGCGTGCAATCTATCCACCCTGAAGATCACGACACCATCCCTTTTTAAAAATCTGGTACCTGGCTGCAAGCCCATCGCTACTAAAAGTAGGCGTTACAGCGCTGAGGACCGGATCTTTATTAGATCTGAGGTTCAGCGGCTCCTCAAGGAAGGGATCATACAGGCCAGTGCTAGTCCGTGGAGAGCGCAGGTCGTGGTAGTCAAAAGCGGGAACAAACCTCGGATGGTCATCGACTATAGTCAGACCATTAATAGATACACGCAGCTGGATGCGTATCCTCTCCCGCGCATTTCTGATATGGTCAATCAGATTGCGCAGTACCGAGTGTTTTCTACCATAGACCTTAAGTCCGCCTACCATCAACTCCCCATCCGCCCAGAGGACCGACAATATACGGCCTTTGAGGCGGATGGTCGTCTATACCAATTCCTCAGGGTTCCATTTGGTGTCACCAATGGGGTCTCGGTCTTCCAGCGTGCTATGGACCGAATGGTGGACCAGAACGGGTTGCGGGCTACCTTCCCGTACCTGGATAACGTCACCATCTGCGGCCATGACCAGCAGGACCATGACACGAATCTCCAACACTTTCTGCGCACTGCATCTCGCCTGAATCTGACCTATAACAGGGAGAAGTGCGTATTCCGTACGCGTAAGTTAGCCATCCTCGGATACGTGGTGGAAAACGGGGTCATTGGCCCTGATCCAGACCGTATGCGACCACTCACTGAACTTCCCTTGCCCGCTAGCACGAAAGCACTCAGGAGATGCCTCGGGTTCTTTTCGTACTATGCACAGTGGGTCCCCAACTATGCGGACAAAGCTCGTCCGCTCATTAAGTCCACGACCTTCCCACTTACGGCGGAGGCCCAATTGGCCTTCAAGGTTTTGAAAAGCGACATTTCGAAAGCCACGATGCACGCGGTGGATGAATCCATCCCCTTCCAGGTGGAGAGTGATGCATCTGATTTCGCCCTAGCCGCCACACTAAACCAGGCAGGCAGGCCCGTCGCGTTTTTTTCCCGCACCCTTCAAGGCCCCGAAATTCGGCACTCAGCGGTGGAGAAGGAGGCTCAGGCCATTGTGGAGGCAGTCAGACACTGGCGCCATTACCTGGCAGGTAAGCGGTTCACCCTGATCA
Source organism: Mustelus asterias (assembly GCF_964213995.1). NCBI lineage: Eukaryota > Metazoa > Chordata > Chondrichthyes > Carcharhiniformes > Triakidae > Mustelus > Mustelus asterias. Next base: position 17,601,954 of record NC_135806.1, read on the forward strand.
CGGATCAACGATCCGTGGCGTTTATGTTTAGTAACACGCAGAGGGGCAAGATCAAGGACGATAAGATCTTGCGGTGGAGAATTGAGCTCTCCACCTATAATTACGATATTATGTATCGTCCAGGGAAGCTCAATGAGCCCTCGGATGCCCTCTCGCGCGGTACATGCGCCATCATGCAGGAGGACCGCTTGAAGGCTCTCCACAATGATCTGTGTCATCCTGGAGTCACCAGACTCTACCACTTCATAAAAGCCCGCAACCTACCCTACTCGGTGGAGGAGGTCAGGTCAGTTACTAGAAGTTGTCGGATTTGCGCAGAATGCAAACCACACTTTTATCGACCAGACCGGGCACATTTGGTCAAGGCCACTCGCCCTTTTGAGAGGCTGAGTGTAGATTTTAAGGGCCCCCTTCCCTCAACGGATCGGAATGTCTATTTTCTTAACATAATAGACGAATTTTCCCGGTTTCCGTTTGTTTTCCCCTGTGCGGACACGTCGACTGCCACCGTCATCAAGGCATTCAGTGAGCTTTTTACCCTGTTCGGGTACCCCTGCTATATTCATAGCGACAGGGGCTCGTCGTTCATGAGCAACGACTTGAGGCAATTCCTGCTCTCATTCGGGATTGCCTCTAGTAGAACCACGAGCTACAACCCTAGGGGTAACGGACAGGTGGAAAGGGAGAATGCTACAGTCTGGAAGGCTGTCCTACTGGCACTGAAATCCAAGGGCCTTCCAGTCTCCCGGTGGCAGGAGGTCCTTCCAAATGCGCTCCATTCTATCCGCTCCCTCCTGTGTACGGCAACCAATGCTACTCCCCACGAGAGGATGTTCTCATTCCCTCGGAAGTCGTCCTCGGGGACCTCATTGCCAGCCTGGTTGACGTACCCAGGACCCGTCCTTCTGCGGCGCCATGTGAGGGCTCGCAAGTCCGACCCCTTGGTCGAACCGGTCCAACTCCTCCACGCCAACTCTCAGTATGCCTATGTGGCATATCCTGACGGGCGAGAGGACACTGTCTCCATTAGAGACCTGGCGCCCGCAGGGGACGTAGCAACTCCTGTCGCTCCTATTCCCCCAGTCACGAATCCACTACTCCTCATTACTTCCCCAGACGTGGCGCGGTCAGCACCGGGACCAGTGCATAACACTTTTACTCCCATGTACAGCTTGCCTGAGACTCGGAGATCGGCGCCACCATCACCACCACCACCACCAAAGGTTCCAGGATCCCCTGCACCATCGCCTCATCAGGGCCGGCCGGCCCGGGAGTCTTTGAGGGGACAGCCAGATGTTGCTTTGAGAGAGCCACCGCAAGCACCTGCTCCGGTTTCGCAACCGGTGTTGAGAAGATCGCAGCGTCGGTGTGGTCCTCCAGACCGTCTGGACTTGTGAATCCTGTTATTTTTTTTTTGTCATTGTCTGTTTTCATCCACCCCGCCACCTTTGGTTCCTAAAGGAGGGGTGAATGTGGTGAACCATCGTTGGTTCACCACTGGGGTTGTTATTGTGTTACTGTTGGGCTAGGGTGTTGTTGTTATGGGGGTTGTTCTATGTTGTTGGGATAGGGTGTTTACCTGTCCTAAGTGTTATCATGGCACACTCCAGTGGGGTCCCGCCTCCGGTGGCAGGGTATAAGACCCCCTGCTCCGGCAGGACCCCTTCAGTCTGAACGGGTGAATTTGTGTTAGTAGTTTCATTGTTAATGTATTAAAGCCTTCAGTACTAAAGCCTTGTTTCCGGGTGCTCATTGAGGTGCATCAACCAGGATGTTGCCTGGTATGGAGGGGCTTAGTTATGAGGAGAGATTGGGTAAACTGGGGTTGTTCTCCCTGGAGAGACGGAGGATGAGGGGAGACTTAATAAAGGTGTATAAAATTATGAAAGGCATAGATAGGGTGAACGGTGGGAAGCTTTTCCCCAGGTCGGTGGTGACGTTCACGAGGGGTCATAGGTTCAAGGTGAAGGGGGGGAGTTTTAACACAGATATCAGAAGGACATATTTTACACAGAGGGTGGTGGGGGCCTGGAATGCGCTGCCAGGCAAGGTGGTGGACGGACACACTGGGAACGTTTAAGACTTATCTAGATAGCCACATGAACGGAGTGGGAATGGAGGGATACAAAAGAATGGTCTAGTTTGGACCAGGGAACGGCACGGGCTTGGAGGGCCGAAGGGCCTGTTCCTGTGCTGTATTGTTCTTTGTTCTTTGTTCAATGCACCTAACCAGCGCATCTTTTGGACTGTGCGAGGTAACCGGAGCATCCGAGGAAACCCGCGCAGACACGGGGAGAACGTGAAGACTCCAGGAAGACAGTGACCCAAGCCGGGAATCGAACCTGGGTCCCTGGCGCTGTGTGGCAGCAGTGCTAACCACTCTACCACCGTGCCGCCCCACATTTAAGGTGCAAGAGCTCTCAGAGAATGTGTTGACAATATCATTTCTAAATCTACTATTACTTAGTTTATCTATGTATTAATCACTTGAGTCCCAAAAGTCAGAAAAACTATGCTTCTTAAGTGAGAAATATAAATGCCAGTAGGCATTTTATTTCGAAGTTTTTTTATTCATTCGTGGGATATGGGCGTCACTGGCTGGCCATAATTTATTGATGTGGAGATGCCGGCGTTGGACTGGGGTAAGCACAGTAAGAAGTCTCACAACACCAGGTTAAAGTCCAACAGGTTTATTTGGTAGCAAATACCATAAGCTTTCGGAGCACAGCTCCTTCGTCAGATGGAGTGGATATCTGTTCTCCAACAGTGCACAGACACAGAAATCAAGTTACAGAATACTAATTAGAATGCAAATCTCTACAGCCAGCCAGGTCTTAAAGGTACAGATAATGTGGGTGGAGGGAGCATTCAACACAGGTTAAAGAGATGTGTATTGTCTCCAGACAGAACAGCTAGTGAGATTCTACAAGCCCAGGAGGCAAGCTGTGGGGGTTACTGATAATGTGACATAAATCCAACATCCCGGTTTAGGCTGTCCTCATGTGTGCGGAACTTGGCTATCAGTTTCTGCTCAGCGACTCTGCGCTGTCGTGTGTCGTGAAGGCCGCCTTGGAGAACGCTTACCTGAAGATCCAAGGCTGAATGCCCGTGACTGCTGAAGTGCTCCCCCACAGGAAGAGAACAGTTTTGCCTGGTGATTGTCGAGCGGTGTTCATTCATCCGTTGTCGTAGCGTCTGCATGGTTTCCCCAATGTACCATGCCTCGGATCATCCTTTCCTGCAGCGTATCAGGTAGACAATGTTGGCCGAGTTGCAAGAGTAGGTACCGTGTACCTGGTAGATGGTGTTCTCACGTGAGATGATGGCATCCGTGTCGATGATCCGGCACGTCTTGCAGAGGTTGCTGTGGCAGGGTTGTGTGGTGTCGTGGTCACTGTTCTCCTGAAGGCTGGGTAGTTTGCTGCGGACAATGGTCTGTTTGAGGTTGCGTGGTTGTTTGAAGGCAAGAAGTGGGAGTGTGGGGATGGCCTTGGCGAGATGTTCGTCTTCATCAATGACATGTTGAAGGCTCCGGAGGAGATGCCGTAGCTTCTCCGCTCCGGGGAAGTACTGGACGATGAAGGGTACTCTGTCCACCGTCCCGTGTTTGTCTTCTGAGGAGGTCGGTGCGGTTTTTCGCTGTGGCGTGTCGGAACTGTTGATCGATGAGTCGAGCGCCATATCCTGTTCTTATGAGTGGTAATACACATGTAAAGACAGCAGATTCCTTTCCCTAAAGGACATTAATGAACCAAATGGGTTTTTCCAACAATCAACAATGGTCATGGGTAGATTCTTAATTCCAGATATTTTGTATTGAATTCGATTTCCACCATCTGCCATGGTGGGATTCAAACTCAGGTCCCCAGAACATTAGCTGAGTTTCTGGATTAATAGTCTAGCAATAATACCACTCGGCCATTGCCTCCCATTGGTCTTTAGAATGGGTAGAATTTCGTTATGCAACAGTTTGTGATTACTCAAGCCAATTAAAAACGAATTACAGAAAACTTTATTTTCTTCTGACTGGGGGATGGTATATAAGAGGCTGCTTTTCTTGACTTCTATTTATAACCTAGACTTAGGTGTACAGGGCACAGTTTCAAAATTTGAAGATGATGCAAAACCTGGAAGTATTGTGAACTGTGACGAGGATTCTAATAGACTTCAGGAGGATATAGACAGACTGGTGGAATGGGCAGACACATGGCAGATCAAATTGTATGTAGGGGGAGGATGAGGGTGAATTGGAGAGGTGGGAGAGAACAGGGCATGGAAGGGGGAAGGGAAAGAATGTGGGGTGGGAGAGGAATGACATGAGGAGGAATGGGGTTGGGGAAGGATTTGGAGGGAAGTGAAGAATGGAGGAATTGGGGGAAGAGGAGAGGAACAGTGAGAACTGGGGGAAGAAATGGCCAGGGATGAGCGAAGAGAATGTTGGGTCACTTCCCAGGTGACTGGATTGGGCTTTGGAGCAGCCTCTGGAAGGGTGCATTTAAATACAGGCTGTGAACTCTGGGAGGGCGCATTTAAATACAGGGCAACTAGGGATTGGCAATAAATGCTGGCCAGCCAGCCACACCCATGTCCCACGAATGAATAAAAAATAAACCCTGCAGTCAGGAGCTAGGGCTGAGGAACTGTCACCTAAAGTAAAGTTAATTTATTAGTCACAATTAAGGCTTTCATTAACATTGCAATGAAGTTACTGTGAAATTCCCCTAGTCGCCACACTCCAGCACCTGTTCGGGTCAATGCACCTAACCAGCATATCTTTCAGACTGTGTGAGGAAACCCACGCAGACACGGGGAAAACAAGCAAACTCCACACAGACAGTGACCCAAGCTAGGAATCGAACCCAGGTCCCTAGCGCTGTGAGGCAGCAGTGCTAATCACTGTGCCACCGTGCCACCCATCCTAGCAAGAGCCCCTGGTGAATCCTCAGATAATAGGCTTCCATCTTTTACTAAATGAACAAGGTACAAGCAGATCTGTGTATTGTTCCCCTTCGAGCTAACTTTCCCTCCTTAGTAAACGCAGAGCCAACACCAGAAGTAGACCCGAGATTCTGCAATTCTGAGTATTTTTAGAAAACAGGAAGTGTTGCAAATACTCAGCAGGTTTGGGAGAGATGCAACAGTTAACAGCACACCAGTGCTGGGCTAAGTTAAGATTTTACAAATATTCTTAATGGGAACAACGCAGTATTAAACTGACCAAAAAAGTTCCAGCTCTGGACTTCGGTGCCTGAACTAATCTCCAGAAAGGCCTGATCTTAGCCATGTAGTCAATCAGTTAGATGACACTGAGTGATCAGACAAATGCAATATATGGAACTCAAAGATTACTTTACATTCAAAAAGAGCTACAGTGTTGAAAGATGATCCCCGCTCCCCCATACGCAGTGAGTGATGTTTTCCTGCCTTAACACAGGACTCAGAACCCATGAAACAAAGTGCTTGTTCATGGGCTTCTCCAAACAAGCTTTTCCTGTTAATCACTCATTACTTTGATGGGGGTGTTAGGTGAGGAAGTGAAATAGTTCCATTGAACTGTTAGTTTTCTTTCTATAATTATACAGTCTTTTTTTCAAACAAAATGTTTCCAATTAAAGTTGCCTGAGAACTTTCCCAATTTGAAACACTGAAAAGAGGGGAGCGAGATTCATTTCCTTTGCCTTGCGATCCCACCCCTGTGAAACCTCTGCCAAGCTTTGTACCTGGCAACGTAGTCTTTATGTATTTGTTGGTATTTAATGTTTCCTCAATTATTTAAAGATTGTACATTGCACCCAGGTCCTTGATCGCTGACATTTGTATCCTTGGTACTCAGTTAGGATGATTATACATTCTAATTGTAGCTTTTCTCACATTTGGATATTGCTCAATGTATTAACGTGACTGTTGCACAAAAATGTGCTGTGACAGCAGAATAAGTGCAAAGGGATTTCTCAAAGCATGACACGCCATGGGAGAATCATAGAATAGATCCCCTACAGTGCAGAAGGAGGTCATTCGGCCCATCGAGCCTGCACCGACAACAATCCCACCCAGGCCCTATTCCCATAACCCTACGTATTTACCCTGCTAATCCCCCTAATCTACACATCTTGGGACACTAACGGGCAATTTAGCATGGCCAATCAACCTAACCCGCACATCTTTGGACTGTGGGAGGAAACCGGAGCACCCGGAGGAAACCCACACATTCACGGGGAGAATGTGCAGACTCCACACAGATAGTCACCCGAGGCTGGAATTAAACCCAGGTCCCTGGCACTGTGAGGCAGTGTGGTGAACCATCGTTGGTTCACCACTGGGGGTTGTTATTATGTCACTGTTGGGCTAGGGTGTTGTTACTGTGGGGGTTGTACAATGTTGTTGGGTTAGGGTGTTTACCTGTTATAAGTGTTATCATGGCACATTCCAGTGGGGTCCCGCCTCCGGTGGCGAGGTATAAGACCCTCTGCTCCGGCAGGACCCCTTCAGTCTGAACTGGTATATTCGTGTTAGTAGTTCCATTGTTACACAATAAAAGCCTTCAATATCGAAGCCTTGGTTCCACGTGCTTAATTGTCGCGCATCAATTTTATTGTGTAACAGAAAACTCACAACTGTACAAAAAAACAAGAGTATGGAACAGATCTTAAAACCGGATCGTCTGACACTGGACCCACGTGCGGTCGGTGCCGCTAACACATTCGACCACTGGTGGAAGTGTTTCGAGGACTACCTGGCAGCCTCTGTAGCTATCACTACAGACAGTGATAAACTCCAGGTCCTCCACGCAAGGGTAAGCGACACGATTTATCTCGCCATTCGTGCAGCTCCCACTTACCAGGGTGCCGTCGAGCTCCTAAAAAAACGATACACGAAGCCACCCAACGAGATACACGCTCGTTACCTCCTCGCTACACGACGTCGGCAGTCGGGCGAAACCATGGAGGACTACGCCAATGAGCTCCTGCAGCTTGCCAGGGGTTGCGATTGTAAAGACGTATCAGCCGAACAATATATGTACGACCTCGCCCGAGACGCGTTCGTAGCAGGGGTAGGATCCTCATACATCAGGCTTAAATTGCTGGAAAAGGGGAAACTCGACTTGACCCAAGCAATGGAGATGGCTGGGATGCTGGAAACGGCGTCGAAGAGCTTGGCGCTGTACCCCGAGGACCACGTGCAGTCAACGTGGCTGGAGCAAGCTCAGCTCCCTCCTCGCCCCGCTAACCCGTGCTCCCAGATCGATCCGACGACGGCGGCAGCTCCAGGTGGCCAGCGATGCTATTTTTGTGGTGGGGCCAAGCATCCACGGCAACAGTGTCCGGCAAGAACGGCAATCTGCAGCCAGTGCGGTAAAAAAGGCCACTACGGCAAAGTCTGCAGGTCCAAATCTAAAAACGGCAGTGCAGCTTGTAACCCTCCAGAACGGAGACAATCTCCTTCGGCGTTGCAGTACCCACGAGGTCCGACCACGTGCGAACCCGGGACGGCGCCATCGTGGCTGACGGAGGAGGAGGAAGACCACCAGGAGTCGCTGCGTTTGGCGCCCTCGCCCACGTGCGATTCATGGGGGCGGCCATCATGGTCCACGACGACTAGGAGCGACCAGCAGGGGTCCTCAGCATCCACATCGGCAGCATGCAGTGACGCCCAGGGGCCAACGGTGGCGTCGATCTCCCTGGATCAGACCAGGCACTACAGGCTTGAGAATTCCATGATGGATATAAAGGTTAGTGGTCGAACTGTGAATTGTCTGTTTGACAGTGGGAGCACTGAAAGTTTCATACACCCTGAAACTGCTAAAAGGTGTGGACTCCGGGTTCTCCCTGCCAAGCAGACAATTTCCATGGCATCACGGTCCCGGTCTGTACCGATCCAAGGACGATGTATGGTAACTCTTGAGGTACAGGGCACAATTTACGAGCAATACAGGCTCCTTGTGTTACCTCACCTTTGTGCGCCAATTCTCCTCGGACTAAATTTTATGGTCCACATGAAGAGTGTGATCCTACAGTACGGTGGGCCACTCCCTTCACTGGCAGTAGGGAATCAGCCGCAGCCTCCAAATTGCCCAAAGCGCCCCGCATGCAATCTATCCACCCTGAAAATCACTACACCATCCCTTTTTAAAAATCTGGTACCTGGCTGCAAGCCCATCGCTACTAAAAGTAGGCGTTACAGCGCTGAGGACCGGATCTTTATTAGATCTGAGGTTCAGCGGCTCCTCAAGGAAGGGATCATACAGGCCAGTGCTAGTCCGTGGAGAGCGCAGGTCGTGGTAGTCAAAAGCGGGAACAAACCTCGGATGGTCATCGACTACAGTCAGACCATTAACCGTTATACGCAGCTGGATGCGTATCCTCTCCCGCGCATTTCTGATATGGTCAATCAGATTGCGCAGTACCGAGTGTTCTCTACCATAGACCTTAAGTCCGCCTACCATCAACTCCCCATCCGCCCAGAGGACCGACAATATACGGCTTTTGAGGCGGATGGTCGTCTATACCAATTCCTCAGGGTTCCATTTGGTGTCACCAATGGGGTCTCGGTCTTCCAGCGTGCTATGGACCGAATGGTGGACCAGAACGGGTTGCGGGCTACCTTCCCGTACCTGGATAACGTCACCATCTGCGGCCATGACCAGCAGGACCACGACACGAATCTCCAACACTTTCTGCGCACTGCATCTCGCCTGAATCTGACCTATAACAGGGAGAAGTGCGTATTCCGTACGCGCAGGTTAGCCATCCTCGGATACGTGGTGGAAAACGGGGTCATTGGCCCTGATCCAGACCGTATGCGCCCACTTACTGAACTTCCCTTGCCCGCTAGCACGAAAGCACTGAGGAGATGCCTCGGGTTCTTTTCGTACTATGCGCAGTGGGTCCCCAACTACGCGGACAAAGCTCGTCCGCTCATTAAGTCCACGACCTTCCCACTTACGCCGGAGGCCCAATTGGCCTTCAAGGCTTTGAAAAGCGACATCTCGAAAGCCACGATGCACGCGGTGGATGAATCCATCCCTTTCCAGGTGGAGAGTGATGCATCTGATTTCGCCCTAGCCGCCACACTAAACCAGGCAGGCAGGCCCGTCGCGTTCTTTTCCCGCACCCTTCAAGGCCCCGAAATTCGGCACTCAGCGGTGGAGAAGGAGGCTCAGGCCATTGTGGAGGCAGTCAGACACTGGCGCCATTACCTGGCAGGGAAGCGGTTCACCCTGATCACGGATCAACGATCCGTGGCGTTTATGTTCAGCAACACGCAGAGGGGCAAGATCAAGAACGATAAGATCTTGCAGTGGAGAATTGAGCTCTCCACCTATAATTACGATATTATGTATCGTCCAGGGAAGCTCAATGAGCCCTCGGATGCCCTCTCGCGCGGAACATGCGCCATCATGCAGGAGGACCGCTTGAAGGCTCTCCACAATGATCTGTGTCATCCTGGAGTCACCAGACTCTACCACTTCGTCAAAGCCCGCAACCTGCCCTACTCGGTGGAGGATGTCAGGTCAGTGACGAGAAGCTGTCGGATTTGCGCAGAATGCAAACCACACTTTTATCGACCAGACCGGGCACAATTGGTCAAGGCCACTCGCCCTTTTGAGAGGCCGAGTGTGGATTTTAAGGGCCCCCTTCCCTCAACGGACCGGAATGTCTATTTCCTCAACATAATAGACGAGTATTCCCGGTTTCCGTTTGTTGTCCCCTGTGCGGACACGTCGACTGCCACCGTCATCAAGGCATTCAGTGAGCTTTTTACCCTGTTCGGGTACCCCTGCTACATTCATAGCGACAGGGGCTCGTCGTTCATGAGCAACGACTTGAGGCAATTCCTGCTCTCATTCGGGATTGCCTCTAGTAGAACCACGAGCTACAACCCTAGGGGTAACGGACAGGTGGAAAGGGAGAATGCTACAGTCTGGAAGGCTGTCCTACTGGCACTGAAATCCAGGGGCCTTCCAGTCTCCCGTTGGCAGGAGGTCCTTCCAAATGCGCTCCATTCTATCCGCTCCCTCCTGTGTACGGCAACCAATGCTACTCCCCACGAGAGGATGTTCTCATTCCCTCGGAAGTCGTCCTCGGGAACCTCATTGCCAGCCTGGTTGACGTACCCAGGACCCGTCCTTCTGCGGCGACATGTGAGGGCTCGCAGGTCCGACCCCTTGGTCGAACCGGTCCAACTCCTCCACGCCAACCCTCAGTATGCCTATGTGGCATATCCTGACGGGCGAGAGGACACTGTCTCCATTAGAGACCTGGCGCCCGCAGGGGACGTAGCAACTCCTGTCGCTCCTATTCCCCCAGTCACGAATCCACTACTCCTCATTGCTTCCCCAGACGTGGCGCGGTCAGCACCGGGACCAGTGCATAACACTTTTACTCCCATGTACAGCTTGCCTGAGACTCGGAGATCGGCGCCACCATCATCACCACCACCACCACCAAAGGTTCCAGGATCCCCTGCACCATCGCCTCACCAGGGCCAGCCGGCCCGGGAGTCCTTGAGGGGGCAGCCAGACGTTGTTTTGGAAAGAACGCCACCGCAAGCACCTGCTCCGGTTTCGCAACCGGTGTTGAGGAGATCACAGCGTCGGTGCGGTCCTCCAGACCGTCTGGACTTGTGAATTCTGTTTATATGACCTGTTTTTTTCTTGCACCCCGCCACCTTTTGTTCTTAAAGGAGGGGTGAATGTGGTGAACCATCGTTGGTTCACCACTGGGGGTTGTTATTATGTCACTGTTGGGCTAGGGTGTTGTTACTGTGGGGGTTGTACAATGTTGTTGGGTTAGGGTGTTTACCTGTTATAAGTGTTATCATGGCACATTCCAGTGGGGTCCCGCCTCCGGTGGCGAGGTATAAGACCCTCTGCTCCGGCAGGACCCCTTCAGTCTGAACTGGTATATTCGTGTTAGTAGTTCCATTGTTACACAATAAAAGCCTTCAATATCGAAGCCTTGGTTCCACGTGCTTAATTGTCGCGCATCAGGCAGCAGTGCTAATCACTGTGCCACCGTGCTGCCTATGGCAGTCGGTGCAGGAATTATTTCCAAAACTGACACTCGCTTGATTTGATTTATTATTGTAAAATGTTATTGGGATACAGTGAAAAGTATTGTTTCTTGTGCACTATACAGACAAAACATACCGTTCATAGAGTACATAGGGCAGAGGAAAGGAGAGGGTGCAGAATATAGTATTGCAGTCACAGATGGGTGTAGAGAAAGTTAACATTATTAGCAAGAGGTCAAAGGCAAAATACTGCAGATGCTGGAATCTGAAACAAAAACAGAAAATGCTGGAAAGTCTCAGCAGATCTGACAGCATCTGTGGAGAGAGAATAGAGTCAATGCTTCGAGTCAGGATGACCCTTCGCCAGAGAATGAGCTTATGCTGGGGACATCTTGCAAGAAGTCTCCCTCGCTCCGGCGCCATCTTGAATTTGTTCATATTTGATCTACATTAATTAACTTTAGGTTAATCATGACAATGACTTCAGAACTATATTTATTTTTGTGTCCTTCATTGCGATGTTTATTAACATTGTTTATCTGGTTTGGGACGCTTTATAACTTTTCTAGTGTCGCCCGATTGTAAATTGACATTGAATGGTTTCTGCAATTTTTGCAAATTCCAATTTCTTGGTTTAAGAGTCTGAGCAAATTCAGAAGAATGACTCAGTGAACCATTAGTAAATAAACAGCCCAGTAGACTGAAAAATAATTAACTACTGGGGATTTCTTATCTGTAGTTTAATCATATTTAAAAGGACAAGCTGATTTTAAAAGTCTTCAAGTCTTTACAGTGCACTCTTACAGAACAAAATAAGCAATTCCATCTTTAAAAAATGTTGACAATACTTTTAATCACAGAAAACATTTAGTTCATCTGTGATTTGTTCATTGTAAAGTTGGCATTTATGGAACCAAATAATGGTTGCCACAGCCCCTTCACCCCAACCCCCCTAACTTCTTTCTCACTCCACTGCCCCCACCAAACACCCCAGCAGCAGCTCAGCAACGAGTGAAATTGACCTGACAGACCAGCTTCAAACAATCAGAATTTCTGATTTTTTTTAAGCCTGTCTGTCAGGTTCTAAACTTTGGCTGCTCAGTGTGGATGATGAGAACCCTGGTTAAAAATTCAAGCCCAGTCCCCAGTGTTTGGAATGTTCTACACATCCCCTCCCCACTACCCTTCCTGAGCTCTGGTTGGAGATGCCGGAGTGGCGCGCTAATGCACCCTGTGTGTGTCTACGTAATATATAGAAATATACTATATATTGTATATACATTATTATATATTTATATATTTTTGTTTATATATATATTTATAAATGCACTGCCTAATATGTATAAAATAGTTACATATGCACAGCCTGATACATACACAATATTCATATGCTCTGTCTGATATATAAAATATCAGAGGCTGCGGCTACAGTCATAGAGGAGCAGGTATTTCTAAAGGTCTCCGACCATTGAAATTGAATGAGTCAGGAGTGACTTTATCTACCTACACTAGAGGAACATTGCAGACTTTAAGGACAGCAACAGTCACAGTGTCCTACAAGAATCAAATGGCACAGTTACCTATCTTGGTAATTAAGGGACATGGACCTTGTCTATTTGATGTGATTGGCTTAAACAGATGAATTGGTTAGAGACATTGGGCCCGGTTTTACCTATCAGGTTGCGCCCATTTTCGGGCACAAAAACTTGGTAAAGTTGGGCGTGAGGCGAGTAGCAATCCACGCCCACCAACGCATGCATTTAAATGGACTTAATGGGCAGCACGCCCAAACTTACCAGCACTTTCCCCTTTACCACTGCATTAGCCCATCCAGATTTGGCGCGAAACATGCTCCACAAAAGTCCGATTCAGGCGCTCCAGCTTCTGAGGAGGTAAGTTCCAAGCTTCCAGCAGCTCTCTGACTCAGATCGGTAGGGGGGGGGGGGGGTGGTGGTGGTGATTGGGGGGGGGGAGGTGGCTCAGATGGCACTCTGGTGAGGGGGGAGGAGGTGGGTCAGATGGCTCTCTGAGTCAGATCGGTGGTGGGGGGGAGGTAGGTGGGTCAGATGGCTCTCTGACTCAGATCGGGGGGGTGGGGGGTGCAGGGGGATCCGCTGCCACTCTGCGTGTGATCGGTGGGGACAAAGGGGGTAGTCCGCTGCCACTTTGTGTATGATTGGTGGGGGGGGCGGCAGGGGCGGAGGGGCCCGCAATCGGTCTGGGTGGCGGGGGAGGGGGGGGGATAAGGGGGTCAGTTATGTTGTGGGGGTGGGGCAATGTCTGTGGGGGCCAGGGGGAAGCATTATCCGGCCCAGGAGCGATGTGGCAGGGGAGCGTTTCTCTATCTTTTTTTCTGCGCATGCGCAGTTGGAGGCATCGATCGGAGCTGCAGGGTTTCGGGCACGATAAGCTCCACCCACAGGCTTATGCAGCGCAATTCGGACTTGTTAAATTTGTGTTAAAAATCTGAGGGTTTTTTTTCCAAAACCGGAAGTAGGCCCAGGAGACGCCTGGGAAGGTTTTTGGAGGGTTTAAAAAGGGCTTACCTTGGAGGTTTCAGCCTCATTGTTCCACAGGAGCAGGCTGAGGGTAAGGGAGTGTGTTTCTGCATTTGATTGATTTATTTATTTTTCAGTTAAATTTATGTAAAAAATCGGAGGTTTTTTTTTCCAAAACAGGAAGTAGGCCCAGGAGATGCCTGGGAAGGTTTTTGGAGGGTTTAAAAAGGGCTTACCTTGGAGGTTTCAGCCTCATTGTTCCACAGGAGCAGGCTGAGGGTAAGGGAGTGTGTTTCGGCATTTGATTTATTTATTTATGTTTCAGTTAAATTTGTGTTAAAAATTGGAGGGTTTTTTTTCCAAAACCGCAAGTAGGCCCAGGAGACGCCTGGGAAGGTTTTTGGAGGGTTTAAAAGCAGGCCGCACTTTTGAGCGGGCAGCGTCGGGAGCGGGCAGTGGAGTCAGCAGGGAGCAGAGTGTGAGCTGTAAGGGATTTGGCTCACAGGGCTTCGGGGGAAAGGGCAAAGCGGGGTAGTTTTTTTTTTCCATTCCTATAAAGGAAAATGGTAGCTATGAGTGATAGGCCAGTTTGTCGCTTTCGGTGTGGGATGTGGGAGTTCCTGGAAACACCTAGCCGCCCGGAGGTTCACATTTGCGCCAGGTGCGTGGAACTGCAGCTCCTGAGGGACCGCGTCAGGGAACTGGAGCAGCGGCTTGATGACCTTAGTCTAGTCAGGGAGAATGAGAGACAAATAGACATGAGTTATAGGCAAGTAGTTACACCAGGGCCTCAGGGGGAAGACACGTGGGTCACAGTTAGGAGGAGTAAAGGTCATAAGGGTAACATACCAGAGAGTATTCCAGTGGCTGTCTCTCATAATAGGAAGGGCTCGGCGACAGGTGTGAGAGGGGAGGGGAGTGAGCAATTAGTGGTGGGGTCACCTGTGGTTGTCCCCCTCCAAAACAAGGATATTGTTTTGGATAGTGTGGAGGAGGATGACTCTCCAGGGGTAAGCCACAGTGACCAGGTCACTGGCACACGGTCAGGCTCTGTGGCCCTGAAAGGAAAGAGAGGGATTAGGAGAGCAATAGTGGTGGGGGACACGTTGGTTAGAGGCACGGACAGGCAATTCTGTGGGTGCGAACAGGACTCCAGGATGGTAGTCTGCCTACCTGGTGCTGGGGTACTGGATGTCTCCGAGCGGATTGGAGGCATATTAAAACGGGAGGATAAAAAAACGGATGTCATTGTACACATTGGTGCAAATGACGTAGATAGGAAGAGCAGGGGGATCCTACGAGAGCAATTCAGGGAGTTGGGAAATAGGCTAAAAAGTAGGGCCTCCAGGGTGGCAATCTCTGGGCTGCTCCCAATACCTAGGACCAGTGAGGCTAGGAATAGGGAGATAGTACAATTGAACGCTTGGCTAAAGGACTGGTCCAGGAGGGAGGGCTTCATATTCCTGGATCACTGGGAAGTTTTCAAGAGAGGAGGGCACCTGTACAAGAAGGGCGGGTCACAACTAAATTGGAAGGGCACGAATATCCTGGCTGGGAGTTTTGCTAGTGCAGTTCGGGTGGGTTTAAACTAGTATGGCAGGGGGGTGGGGATCAAAAAATTATGTCTACAAGTGTAGAGGCTGGGGACGAGCTTGGGGCCAGGACAAGGCTGGCAAAGAAGAAGAGCATTCTGGGGGAGGATGACCTCACTGGGCCTGGAGGTCTGGAGTGCATCTACTTCAATGCAAGGAGCGTAGCAGGTATGACAGACGAACTTAGGGCCTTAATGCTTACGAGGAATTTGGATGTGGTTGCAGTGACAGAGACTTGGTTGAAAGAGGGACAGGACTGACAACTGAATATTCCAGGGTACAAGTGTTTTAGGCGAGACAGAGGAGGGGCCAAAAGAGGTGGGGGAGTAGCTGTATTAGTTGGAGAGCATATTACAGCGGTGTAGAGGGAGGACAATTCAGAGGGGTCGTGTAACAAGTCACTGTGGGTGGAGCTCAGAAACAGGAAGGGCGCAGTCACTATGTTGGGGGTATACTACAGGCCCCCCAACAGCCCAAGGGAAGTGGAAGAACGGATATGTCAGGAGATAATGGATAGGTGCAGGAAAAATAAGGTTGTTGTAGTGGGAGACTTCAATTTCCGTGGTATAGACTGGAAATCGCGTAGCGCTGGGAGTCTGAATGGGGAGGAATTTGTAAAATGCGTACAGGAAGATTCTTTGGAACAATATGTAGATAGCCCGACTAGAGAGGGGGCTATACTGGACCTAGTACTGGGGAATGAGCCCGGTCAGGTCTTCAAAGTTTCGGTAGGGGAACATGTGGCAAATAGTGACCACAATTCTGTTAGCTTTAGGATAGTGATAGAAAAGGATGAGTGGTGTCCCAAGGCTAAGGTGTTGGATTGGGGGAAGGCTAACTTTAGTGGGATTAGGCAGAAATTGGCAGCTGTTGATTGGGAGAGGCTGTTTGAGGGTAAATCCACATCTGGCATGTGGGAGTCTTTTAAGGAACAGTTGTTAGGGCTGCAGGATAGGCATGTGCCTGTAAAAAATAAGGATAGGAAGGATAGGATTCGAGAACCGTGGATAACCAGGGAAATTGAGGGATTGGTCAAAAAGAAAAGAGAGGCGTACGTTAGGTCCAGGCAGCTAAAAACGGAGGGAGCTCTGGAGGAATACAAAGAAAGTAGGAAAGAACTCAAACGAGGAATTAGAAGGGCAAAAAGGGGTCACGAAATGTCCTTGGCAGACAGGATTAAGGAGAATCCCAAGGCATTTTATTCATACGTTAGGAACAAAAGGGTTGTCAGGGAAAAAATCAGACCTCTCAGGGACAAAAGTGGGGAATTATGCTTAGAGCCCAAAGAAGTAGGGGAGATCCTAAATGAATACTTTGCATTGGTATTTACCAGTGTTGACTGGGAGTGTATCGGAGGGGAGTGTTGACCCGTTAGAGAAAATCTCCATTACAAGGGAGGAAGTGTTAGGTTTTTTAGGGAATATAAAGACTGACAAATCCCCAGGGCCTGATGGAATCTATCCAAGGCTGCTCAGGGAGATGAGAGACGAAATCGCTGGGCCTCTGACGCAAATCTTTGTCTCGTCACTGGACACAGGTGAGGTCCTAGACGATTGGAGGATAGCTAATGTGGTTCCGTTATTTAAGAAGGGTAGGAAGGATAACCCGGGAAATTATAGGCTGGTGAGCTTGACGTCCATGGTAGGGAAGTTGTTGGAGAGGATTCTTAGAGATAGGATGTATGCGCATTTAGAAAGGAATAAACTCATTAACGATAGTCAGCATGGTTTTGTGAGAGGGAGGTCATGCCTCACTAACCTGGTGGAGTTTTTTGAAGAAGTGACTAGAATAGTTGACGAGGGAAGGGCCGTGGATGTCGTCTATATGGAGTTTAGTAAAGCGTTTGACAAAGTCCCTCATGGTAGGTTGGTGCAAAAGGTTGGATCTCATGGGATAAAGGGGGAGGTGGCTAGATGGGTGGAGAACTGGCTTGGTCACAGAAGACAGAGGATGGTAGTGGAAGGGTCTTTTTCCAGCTGGATGCCTGTGACTAGTGGTGTTCCGCAGGGCTCTGTATTGGGACCTCTGCTGTTTGTGATTTATATAAACGATCTGGAAGAAGGTGTAACTGGGGTGATCAGTAAGTTTGCAGACAACACGAAAATGGCTGGACTTGCAGATAGTGAGGAACATTGTCAGAGGCTACAGAAGGATGTAGATAGGCTGGAAATTTGGGCAAAGAAATGGCAGATGGAGTTCAATCCAGATAAATGCGAAGTGATGCATTTTGGTAGAACTAACGTAGCGGGGAGCTATACGATAAATGGCAGAACCATAAAGGGTGTAGATACACAGAGGGACCTGGGTGTGCAAGTCCACAGATCCTTGAAGGTGACGTCACAGGTGGAGAAGGTAGTGAATAAGGCATATGGCATGCTTGCCTTTATAGGACGGGGCATAGAGTATAAAAGTTGGGCTCTGATGTTGCAGTTGTATAGAACGTTGGTTCGGCCGCATTTGGAATACTGCGCCCAGTTCTGGTCGCCACACTACCAGAAGGACGTGGAGGCTTTAGAGAGAGTGCAGAGGAGGTTTACCAGGATGTTGCCTGGTATGGAAGGGCTTAGTTATGAGGAGAGATTGGGTAAACTGGGGTTGTTCTCACTGGAAAGACGGAGGATGAGGGGAGACTTAATAGAGGTGTATAAAATTATGAAAGGCATAGATAGGGTGAACGGTGGGAAGCTTTTTCCCAGGTTGGTGGTGACGTTCACGAGGGGTCATAGGTTCAAGGTGAGGGGGTTTAACACGGATATCAGAAGGATGTATTTTACACAAAGAGTGGTGGGGGCCTGGAATGCGCTGCCGGGCAAGGTGGTGGAGGCGGACACACTGGGAACGTTTAAGACTTATCTAGATAGCCACATGAACGGAGTGGGAATGGTGGGATACAAAAGAATGGTCTAGTTTGGACCAGGGAGCGGTGTGGGCTTGGAGGGCAGAAAGGCCTGTTCCTGTGCTGTATTGTTCTTTGTTCTTTGTTCTTTGCAGGCAGAGTGCGTATGGGGGCATCTGAGAACAGGTCTAAAAGTCAGATCTGAAACACTCCCAGTTCCAAGTCCGCCCAGCACTTAGACTTAAAATGATAAAATAGGGCCCATTAAATCTGAGGTTTTCAGGAACTGCTATGTAAATATTCCGAGGTCTTCCAAAATGAATTAGGATGTATATAGGGAGCTAAAGCTAAACTATATCTGAATTCGGAGGCAACATATGCAAAGCATTTTCGTCATTCTCTGTCTAGATGAATACTTTATATTGCCTTACATACAAGAGCATTTGCTATTTGTCTGCATAAAAAATTAAATCTGAAAATGTAAATCTGATAGCATTTTAGTTCCAGAGTCACAGACACATGGGTTCAAGCCTCATTACAGAATTTGAATTAGTAATTTATTCTGACAGTCCAGTTAGGTTTTTTGCAGTCAGCCATCCTGGCTTTTGAAAAAGATTCTTGACCTTGGTCTGCCTAAGGCATTCAAAAGTACAATTTAAGGATAAGCAGAAAGTTGCATTAGGCAATATTTAGCTCCCTGAACTACCAACAACAAGGATAGAATATCTAACATTGCTGTTTCTGTGAAAAGTGACAATCACATTTGCCTATGTAACTGTGACTGCATTTCAGATCTACTTCATCAACTGTGAAGCACTGAATCATCCAAAATGTGCAAAATAATCCAAAATGCAAAGTTTTTGAGGGAGAAGCATTTGAGCCTGCGCACGCCGGTGGGAGAGAGACTGCAGCCGGAGTGAGTTTCAGCCAGAGTGAGGGTACCGGGAATTTGGAGCTGAGTGTGAATTCGGTGCCGAGGGGAAAGAGGTGCTCATCTTCAGGAGAGATGGACCTGTGAGGGAGACTTGAGGGCAAGTGAGAGCTAGAAGGAAATCGAACCGTGCCGTCACAGCCAGCTGGTAAGTGATTGGTTGGTGACTAGTTAGTAAAAATTTTACTTTTCTTTTTACTCTTGGCATTGTAGTTGTTGTTGTTGTTGTACACTACAATAGTGTTTCCGTGTCATTTCTGTGGTTTATCGTTTGTAAAGGTTATATTCGGTCGTAACAAGGAGCAGGAAAGAAGTGACCAAGAAAATTGGATATAAGCTGAAACAAAACATCGTTCAAAAGTTGAATTTAAAGGGGTAAGACATGACAGGAGAGCTCCAAGCCGTGGTTTGCTCCTCTTGCTCCATGTGGCAGGCTGGGGACAGTTCCAGTCCCCTGGGTCAGCATGTGTGCAGGAAGTGTCTCCAGCTACAGCTCCTGGAAGCTCGAGTTTCAGAGCTGGAGTGGTGGCTGGAGACACTGTGGAGTCAGAGAGTATCATGGATAGCACGTATAGAGAGTTGGTCACACCGCAGGCTCAGACTTCGCAGGCAGGAAGGGAATGGGTGACCACCAGTTAGAGCAAGAGAGATAGGCAGGTAGTGCAGGAATCTCCTGTGGCCATTCCCCTACAAAACAGATATACCGCTTTGGATACTGTTGAGGGGAATGACCTCTCTAGGGAAAGCAGCAGCAGTCAAACTCATTGCACCACGGTTGGTTCTGCTGCAGAGAGGAAGGGCAAAAAGTGTGCCAGTGCAATAGTTATAGGGGATTCAATTGTAAGGGGAATAGACAGGCATTTCTGTGGACGCAAGATGGTATGTTGCCTCCCTGGTGCTAGGTCAAGGAGGTCTCGGAGTGGGTAGAGGATATTCTGAAGGGGGAGGGTGAACAGCCAGGGGTTGTGGTACACATCGGTACAAACGACATAGGTTAAAAAGGAATGACGTTCTAAAAGCAGAATACAGGGAGCTAGGAAGAAAGTTAAGAAATCGGACCTCAAAGGTAGTGATCTCAGGATTACTACCGGTGCCACGTGCTAGTCAGAGTAGAAATGACAGGATATAATGGATAAATACATGGCTGAAGAGATGGTGTTAGGGGAAGGGTTTCAGATTCCTGGGGCATTGAGACTGGTTCTGTGGGAGATGGGACCAGTACAAATTGGACAGGTTATACATCTGGGCAGGACTGGGACTGATGTCCTAGGGGGACTGTTTGCTAGAGTGGTTGGGGAGGGTTTAAACTAATATGCCAGGGGGATGGGAACCTATGTAAGGAGACAGAGAAAGAGGGAGCAAGGACAAAAACAAAAGGAAAAGGTGGTGGAGTGGCACTGCTGGTTGAAGAGGAAATTAACACAATAGTGAGAAAGGATATTAGCTCTGACAACATGGAGTCTGTGTGGGTAGAGTTGAGAAATACCAAGGGGCCAGAAACATTAGCGGGTGTCATACGTAGACCCCCCAAACTGCAGTGGTGATGTCGGGAATGGCATTAAACACAAAATTAGTGATGCATGTGATAAGGGAATATCGATGATCATGGTGATTTTAAACTGCACATAGATTGGGCAAATCAAATTAGCCACAATACCGTAGAGGAGGAATTCCTGGAGTGTATACAGGATGGTTTTCTTGACCAATATGTGGAGGAACCAACTAGAGAGCAGGCCACCTTAGACTGGGTACAGTGTAATGAGAAGGGAATCATTGCCAATCTAGCTGTACGAGACCCCTTGGGGATGAGTGACCATAACACGATCGAATTTTTTATCAAGATGGAGAGTGAAGTAGTTGATTCGGAGACTAGGTTGCTGAATCTTAATAAAGGAAACAATGAGGATATGAGGTGCGAGTTGGCCTTGATAGGTTGGGGAGAGTTACTTAAAGGGATGACAGTGGATAGACAATGGCAAACATTCAAGGGACACATGGGGGAACTGCAACAACTGTTTATTCCTTTCTGGCACAAAAGCAACATGGGTAAAAGGGCCAATCCATGGCTTACAATGGAAATTAGAAAGAGTATCCGATCTAAGGAAGAAGTATACAGATTGGCCAAGAAAAATAATAGGTCTGAGGGTTGGGAGCTGTTTAAAATTCAGCAAAGAAGGACCAAGGGATTGATTAAGGAGGGGAAGACACAGTAAGAAAGTAAGCTTGCAGGGAACATAAAAAGAGTTTCTATAGATTTGTGAAGAGAAAGAGGTTGGTGAAGACAAATGTAGGTCCCCTACAGACAGAAACAGGGGAATGTATAATAGGGGACAAAGAAATGGCCGAGCAACTGAATACATACTTTGGTTCAGTTGCCAGAAATGTTGGAGAATGCAAGATTTAGTGAGAGGGAAGAACTGAGGGAGATCAATATTAGTAGAGAAATGGTGCTGGGAAAGTTGATGGCATTGAAGGCGGATAAATCCCCAGGGCTTGATAATCTACATCCCAGAGTACTTAAGGAAGTGGCTCTAGAAATAGTGGATGCATTGGTGGTCGCCTTCCAGGATTCTATAGACTCTGGAGCAGTCCCTGCGGATTGAAGGATAGCGAATGTCACTCCAGTATTCAAAAAGGGAGGTAGAGAGAAAACAGGGAATTATAGACCAATAAGATTAATATCGGTTGTGGGGAAAATTCTTGAATCCATTATCAAGGACTTTATGGCAGAGCATTTAGAAAACAGTGGCAGGGTCAGATAGAGTTAGCATGGATTTATGAAGAGGAAATCATGCTTGACAAATCTGCTGGAATTCTTTGAAGGTGTAACTCATAGAGTTGACAAAGGGGAGCCAGTTGATGTGGTGTATTTGAACTTTCAGAAAGTGACAAAGTCCCGCATAAGTGATTATCGTGCAAGATTAAAGTGCATGGGATTGGGGGAAGTGTATTGAGATGGATAGAAAACTGGTTGGCAGAGAGGAAACAAAGAGTAGGAATTAATGGGTGCTTTTCAAATTGGCAGGCAGTAACTAGTGGGGTGCCACAGGGATCGGTGCTGGGACCCCAGCTATTCACAATATATATTAATGATTTGGATGTAACATCTCAAAGTTTGCAGATGATACCAAGTGGGAGGGTGAACTGTGATGAGAATGCAGAGATCCTTCAGAATGATGAGGACAGGTTGGGTGAGTGGGCAAATCAATAGCAGATGCAGTATTATTTGGATAAATGTGAGGTTATTCACTTTGAAAGCAAAAACAAGAAAGCAGATTACTACCTGAATGGCTGTAAATTGGGAGAGGGGAGTGTGCAGCAGGACCTGGGTGTCCTTGTGCACCAGTCACTGAAGGAAAGCATGCAGGTGCAGCAGGGGATAAAGAAGGCAAATGGTATGTTGGCCTTCATTACGAGAGGTTTCGAGTACAGGAGTAGGGATGTGTTGTTGCAATTATACAGGGCCTTGGTGAGGCCACACCTAGGATATTGTGTGCAGTTTTCGTCTCCTTTTCTGAAGAAGGATGTTCTTGCTCTCAAGGGAGTGCAGCAAAGGTTTACCAGCTGATTCTGGGGATAGCAGGACTGATGTATGAGGAGAGATTGACTAGGTTAGGACTGTTTTCGCTGGAGTTCAGAAGAATGAGGGGGGATCTCATAGAGACTTATAAAATTCTATCAGGACTAGACAGGGTAGATGCAGGAAGGATGTTCCGGATGGTGGGGGAGTCCAGAACCAGGGGTCACAGTCTGGGATTCAGGGTAGACCATTTTGGATGGAGGTGAGGAGACATTTCCTCACCCAAAGAGTGATGAGCCTGTGGAATTCATTACCACAGGAAGTTGTTGATGCCAAAACATTGAATGTATTCAAGAGGCGGCTGGATATAGCACTTGGGGCGAATGGGATCAAAGGTTATGAGTGGACGATCAACCATGATCGTAATGATTGGCAGAGCAGACTCGAAGGGCTAAATGGCCTCCTCCTACTCCTATCTTCTATGTTTCTATGTTCTCCAGACCCTTGAAGAAGATAATTTCTAATATTGTCTTTGCTCTGCTTCATATAATAGAGCTTTCTCATATCAAACTAACCAGATACATTCTGGAAATATACTGACAGTTCTGATAAAGGGTCATCATTGTCCTGAAACGTTGGCTGGAATTCTCTGGCCAGTCACCCCCGCTGCCCCTGCCAGTGAGTCTGGAGAATTTGGCGCTCGGCCAAATCTCGATTCACTGCAGCAGGACAGGAGAATCCCAGCTGTGGGTGACGTTGGAGAATCTGGTCGGGGAGTCCAGAACTAGGGGTCGTAACTTGAGGATAAGGGGTAAACCTTTTAGAACTGAGGTGAGGAGAAATGTCTTCACCCAGAGGGTAGTGAATGCGTGGAATTCACTACCACAGAATGTAGTTGAGGCCAAAACATTGTCTGAAATTAGACATAGCTCTTGGGGCTAAAGGGGTCAAGGGATATGGGGAGGGGATCAGGATATTGAATTTGATGATCAGCCATGATCAAAATCAATGGTGGAGCAGGCACAAATGGCCGAATGGCCTGCTCCTGCTTCTAGTTTCTATGTTTCTATTAACTCTGTTTCTCTCCACAGATGCTACCTGACCCGCTGAGCACTTCCAGTATTTTCTGTTTTTATTACAGATGCGGGAGATTATTTGATCCATCTAGTTTATCAGTGTTTGAAAACCCTACTATTTCTCTCCAATTTAGCACCTACCTCCATCACCCTGCCATTGCTCTTCAATATCTGCTGTGGCTCACAACTGGTATCACTCTCACCTCTAAGTCACAAGATTGAGGGTTCAATTCCCATTCCAACACTTGTGTACAAAGGTCTAGACTTTAGTGTAGTCCTGAGGAAGTGCTGCCTTATGAGAGGTGCCATCTTTCAGATGCGATATCAAACTAAAGCTCCATTTGCCCCCCCGGCTAGCTGCAAAAGATCCCACAGCGTTATTTTCGAAGAAGTGCAGGGATGTAATCCCCATTCTCCTGGACAATATCTATTCCTCAATCAATATCATAAAACACCGATTATCTGGTCTTTATCCCAGTGGCATTTATGGGTGTTTGCTGTGTGTAAATTGGCTGCCACATTTCCTGCATTGCAATAGTGACTACACTTCAAAAGTATTTCATTGGCTGTGAGGTGCTTTGAGATGAAAGGGATTATAAAAATGCAAGTTTTAAAAAATTTTGTTTATGTTCCATGACTAAAGTCCCTTCTGATTTGCCTCTTTGCAAGGCTGAAGTATGCAAGATTTCTTCTTAACCTATCCTCAAAACTCAGTCCATAGCTACTAGGGAATCAAAAGGCCTGAAAATTAAGGTTAGGGTTAAGGTTAGGGGTCTTAAGCCATGACAGTCACCACTGAACAGAGTGCTCGATGGGCCAAATGGCCTCCTTCTGCAGTGTAGTAATTCTAACCTGACCAAAGCCCCATGTTACTTCAACATGGAGGCCTCAGACTTAAATTATATTAACTTGACAATAGGGTTGAGCACACTGCTGCTCTTTCAGGCATGGTCAGCATTGAGTATAGTCCAACATCTCTTTCATCCTTATCTTGTACTAGATTATACAACACTACTCGTTGAGTTTTTGTGACTGGAATGCTGTTTTGAATTGATTTGTTGTTCAAATGTGTTTTGAATTGATTTGCTGTCAAATACTGAGTAAAATATTACACAGTGACATACTATATAAAGTTGTCTTTCTGCCTTTAGTCAGGGTGGGATCACTGCAAAGAATGTTCACTTGCTTAACCAGTTTCTTAATTGCAATTCTGAAAGGAGTTATGTTACAAGGTTGGGCAAGCAGAGCACATGGAATACATTTTTGAC
Source organism: Mustelus asterias (assembly GCF_964213995.1). Lineage (NCBI taxonomy): Eukaryota > Metazoa > Chordata > Chondrichthyes > Carcharhiniformes > Triakidae > Mustelus > Mustelus asterias. The sequence goes on from NC_135806.1 coordinate 17,626,688, forward strand.
TCCTGCCACAATTAACCATACCTGATCGAGTTTTGTATTTACAGTTTGTTTCAAATAAGTGCATAATTGTTGACAGCTGTTGGTGTATATTGTTAAAATATTGTTGGAAGTTTTGAAAAATTATATCCTGGAAAGAAGGGGCCAGTTTTGCAGTGCTGAGGTACTTGGTATTTGACAGTATTTGGACTGGACTATATGGGCACGATGTTACCTGCCGTTCATGCCACCCTCCCGCTGTAGCGAGGTCGGAGAATTTGGTGGCCAGCCAAATCTCCATTCCAAGCAGTGGAATGGGAAAATCCCATTGCCATGAACAGTTGGAAAATTCTGGCCTATGTATTTTCTAGTAAATTTCCGATGACCTCAAATTATTAGAAAAAAAGCTGTTTTTCAGTCGAGTCATGAAAATGTGTCCCTGTCTGCCTGTTCCAGTGTTTCAAATGGAAGTTAAAAATTCCACAACCTTATTCAAAAAGAAGTGAATTCTCCCGGTGCCCTGGCAAACATTTCACTTTGGACAAAAAGACAAAATGGCCACCATGTTAGCACACAAGAAAAAAATATTTGAATTAAAAAATAATTGTGAGTAAAGCACTTTGAGACAATTTAGGACTAATTTCTTAAGTTTAAAAATATATCCTTTATATAATTAACTCGATCATTATATGTCCAGTTTATTATTCTCTTGCATTTCCACTTCCTCATTTTCTAATTTAATTGCTTCTTTATATAGCTGTTACCTCAAAAAACCACGTTTAATTTATTATTTAATGAGTGTGTAGCTCACAATATTCCACAGCTTACAATAAATAATCTCTAACTCATCAGCTAAGTACAGCTGAGCACTCCATAGCCTAAATAAAATCAGGAAACGATGGAAATACTCAGCAGGTCAGGCAGCATCTGTGGAGAGAGAAAGAGAGTTCAGCTGGATGACCCTTCACCCTAACTCCCAGCTCTGATGAAGGGTCATCCAGACTTGAAATGTTCATTCTATTCTCTCTCCACAGGTGCTATCCAGCATTTTCTGTTCTTGTTTCACCCTAACCTGTCAGGGTCAAATAGAAAAACAGCAAAGGAGCAGAAAAGACTGGCAGTCTATCTGACAAGCCCCAAATCAAATGCCTTTCCATTGCTCTCTCCCTCAATTCTCTCAAATATATTAACACCATCTGTTTCCACTGCTTCTCCGGGTGATACGTTGCACGTTTACCATCCCTGAGTAAAGTGGTTAACCTGAAACATCTGGGCACCTTACATCTTCTAAGCTGTATTGCTTGGTTCCAGTGTTTTTGGGAAACTTGAAAATATTATCAGAGTTCAATTTGCCTATTCCCATAAGAGTCTTTAATACTCGAATAATACCTCCCATAGGCTTTCCCTTTTCCGAGGTAAACAGTGCCAGGCTCACAGCTTAAGCTGCGGATCAACTTGTTCACTTGTTTCTGTTTTACTTTCAATACCTGGATATCTCTGCTAATAGTATGGCAACGGGAATTATACATATTGGCGGCACGGTGGCACAGTGGTTAGCGCTGCTGCCTCACAGCTCCAGGGACCCGGGTCCAATTCCAGCCTCGGGTGACTGTCTGTGTGGAGTTTGCACATTCTCCCCATGTCTGCCTGGGTTTCCTCAGGATGCTCCGGTTTCCTCCCACAGTCTAAAGATGTGCAGGTTAGGTTGATTGGCCATGCTAAATTGCCCCCATAGTGTCAGGGGATTAGAAGGGTAAATACATGTGGTTACGGGGATAGGGCCTGAGTGGGATTGTGGTCAGTGTAGACTTGATGGGCCGAATGGCCTCCTTCTGTACTGTAGGGATTCTATGATATTATTCTGGGTATTTCTGCACCAGTGCCTCACACAGACTTATTTTCACAGGTGAATGTAAAAGATCCCACAACACTCATTCGAAGAAGAGCAGGGGAGTTATCCCTAGTATCCTGGCCAATATTTATCCCTCGATCAACATTACTGTAGCAGATATTCTGCTCATTGTCACATTACTGTTTGTGAGAGCTTGCTGTGTCTAAGTTGGCTGCTGTGTTGCCTACATTACAACAGTGACTACACTTCAACAGTGATTCATTTTCTATAAAGTGCTTTGGAATGTCCAGTTCATAGAATCATAGAATCCCTACAGTGCAGAAGGAGGCCATTTGGCCCATCAAGTCTGCTCCGACTTTTACCCAGGTTTATCCTGTAACCCCACATCTTCACCCCGCTAATCCCCCTAACTTTGGGTCTCTAAGGGGCAATTTAACATGACCAATCAACCTAACCAGCACATCTTTGGGCAGTGGGAGGAAACCAGAGCCCCCGGAGGAAACCCACGCAGACACAAGGAGAACATACAGACTCCGCACAGACAGTGACCCAAAGCTGGAATTGAACCCGGGTCCCTGGTGCTGTGAGGAAGCAGTGCTAACCATTGTGCCACCATGCCATCCATGGAAGGTGCTACATAAATGCAAGTCTTACATTTACCTCCTGGGATTCTTTTTGTTTTGCCCCAAGATCCAAGTACCCATCCTGATGCAGGGGTAAATGTCAGTGAACTACTCCCAAGTACCTAGATTCGCATCCACTGCTGTGGTCTCTATCTTTGAGGTAAATAGGTTACATTCACACTAGTTTCACTCTCCAGTCTCATTATGCTGACCGATATATGCTGAGTGTCACTTCCCATATCCTACCCCTCTTATTTTTGATTTGCCTCTTCCCAATTGTTTAAAGATCTTTGCATCCCGCCTGGTGTCATCTTCAGTTTAGATGGCTTTTTTACATCACCAGCTCCAAATCATTCATATTTTCTGTGAATTCATTTACAATCACCTCTTGTCGGTTGGGCAAATCGATCTCTGACCTTGCAGAGAGAAGATCATGAACCACACTATCTGCTACAGTGATGTTGATCGAGGGATAAGTATTGGCCAGAACACCAGAGATAACTCCCCTGCTCTTCTTCGAATTAGTGTTGTGGGATCTTTGACATTCACCTGTGAAAATCGATCTGTGGGAGGCACTGGTGCAGTTATATTCAGAATAATAAAATAGAATCATAGAATCCCTACAGCACAGAAGGAAGCCATACAGCCCATCGAGTCTACACCGATCACAATCCCACCCAGGCCCTATTCCTGTAACCCTATGTATTTACCCTTCTAATCCCCTGACACTATGGGGCAATTTAGCATGGCCAATCAACCTAACCCACACATCTTTGGACAATGGTTGACACTGCTGCCTCACAGTGACAGGGACCTGGGTTCAATTCAAACTTTGGGTGACTGTGTGAAGTTTGCATGCTCTCCCCATGTCTGTGGGTTTCCTCCGGGTGTTCCTGTTTCCTCCCATAGTCCAAAGATGTGTAGGTTAGGTAGACTGGCCATGCTAAATTGCCCATTAGTGTCCCAAGGTATGTAGGTTAGGGGGATTACGGAAATAAATGTGTGGGGTTACAGGGATGGGCGGTAGGTGGGCCAGGGTAAGATGTTCTATCGGAGAGTCAGTGCAGAATGGCTTCTTTCTGCATTGTAAGGATTCTATGATTCTACAATTCTACCACTGAACATCAAATCATTATTTCCCAGACTGTCACAGCCTATATCTGGAGAGCGTCTCTTCATGGCTTCCCTGACCCTACAGTCTACTTCTGTTTCTCTCAAGATTAGCAATCAGGACTGTTGTGGTGGGCTCATCACTTCAGCATGGAACTCATTTCTCCTCTCCCTATTTTCAACACTTTTCCTCCCTTCATCTCATAGAGTCATAATCATAGAGGTTTACAGCATGGAAACAGGCCCTTCAGCCCAACTTGTCCATGTCGCCCCTTTTTTTAACCAATAAACTAGGCTCATAACCCTCTATACCCATCTTACCCATGTAACTGTCTAAAAGACAAAATTGTGCCCGCCTCTACTACTAACTCTGACAGCTTGTTCCAGACACCCACCACGCTCTGTGTGAAAGAATTGCCCCTCTGGACCCTTTTGTATCTCTCCCCTCTGACCTTAAACCTATGCCCCCTAGTTTTAGACTCCCTCACCTTTGGGAAAAGATGTTGACTACCTAATTGATCTATGCCCCTCATTATTTTATAGACCTCTATAAGATCATCTCTAAGTCTCCTACGCTCCAGGGAAAAAAGTCCCAGTCTATCCAATCTCTTCTTATAACTCAAACCATCAAGTCCTGGTAGCATCCTGGACCGGGGGGGGAGGGGTCTCGGGTAGGGCCGGCAGGGATGTGTCCAGGCATGTCACATATACAGGTAATAAGCTAACAGCGGTTTACCACATTCACCCCCTGTTTAAAAAAAGAGTCCGGCGGGGGTGAGGTGGGTGGAACGATATTTGCAGAATTACAAATTCAGTCTCTCTGGGGGCTTGATCTGCCGCTGCGACCGCCGTAGTGCCGGTTGTGGTGTCGGTTCAGGTGGCCGCGGTGTTGGTTCAGGCGCCAGGTCATAGTCGCTCGAGTCGTCTGTAGTCCCTTCAGATTGTCGGGTGCATGGTGGCGGCTCCTGGGGCTCAGGCATGCTGTATACGGGGGCGAGGGAAGCGCGCTGCAGCCCTGGTGCTGTATGGACAACATTGGGAGTTGGGGGTATGAGGTTGTGGGTCGTAGTGGTCCCTGGGGCACCTGCGGGTGCCAGGTCTCGAATAGAGACCGTGTCCTCCCGCCCGTCAGGGTACGCCACATAGGCGTATTGGGGGTTGGCGTGGAGGAGTTGGACCCTTTCGACCAGGGGGTCCGACTTATGGGTCCTCACGTGCTTCCGGAGCAGGACAGGGCCTGGGGACGTCAGCCACGACGGTAGTGAGGTCCCCGAGGAGGACTTTCTGGGGAAAGCAAACATTCTTTCATGAGGGGTAGCATTGGTAGCTGTGCAAAGGAGTGATCTAATCGAGTGTAGTGCATCAGGGAGGACCTCTTGCCAGCGGGTGACTGGAAGATCTTTAGATCTCAGAGCTAGTAAAACGGCCCTCCAGACTGTCGCATTCTCCCTCTCTACTTGTCCGTTACCCCTGGGGTTGTAGCTGGTGGTCCTACTCGAGGCTATGCCTTTGGAGAGCAGGTACTGTCGCAGCTCATCACTCATAAAGGAGGGTCCCCGGTCGCTATGGATATAGCTAGGGAAACCGAACAGGGTGAAGAGGCTGTGCAGGGCCCTGACGACCGTGGCCAGGGTCATATCCAGGCAGGGAATAGCAAAGGGGAAACGTGAATATTCGTCAATGACGTTGAGGAAGTATATGTTGTGGTCAGAAGAGGGGAGGGGGCCTTTGAAGTCGACGCTTAGGCTTTCGAAAGGGCGGGTGGCTTTTATGAGGTGTGCTCTGTCTGGCCGATAGAAATGCGGCTTGCACTCTGCGCAGACCTGGCAGTGTCTGGTTATAGACCTCACTTCCTCAATGGAGTAGGGCAGGTTAATGAAGTGAAAAAACTGGTAACCCGCGGGTGGCAGAGGTCATTGTGGAGAGTCTGCAATTGGTCTATTTGTGCGCTGGCACATATTCCCCGGGATAGGGTGTCTGGGGGCTCATTGAGCTTCCCGGGCCAGTATAAGATGTCGTAATTGTAGGTGGAGAGCTCGATTCTCCACCTCAATATTTTATCATTTTTGATCTTGCCCCGCTGCGTGTTATTAAACATGAATGCAACTGACCGTTGGTCCGTGAGTAGGGTGAATCATTTACCAGCTAAGTAGTGGCGCCAGTGCCGTACAGCTTCCAATATGGCTTGGGCCTCCTTTTTGACAGAGGAGTGTAATCAGAACTGTACACAGTATTCCAAGTGTGGCCTTACTAATGTCTTGTACAACTTCAATAAGACACCCCAATTCCTGTATTCAATATTTTGACCAATGAAACCAAGCATGCTGAATGCCTTCTTCACCACCCTGTCCACCTGTGACTCCACTTTCAAGGACCAATGAACCTGTATCCCTAGATCTCTTTGTTCTATAACTCTCCCCAACACCCTACCATTAACTGAGTAAGTCCTGCCCTGGTTCCAAAATGCATCACCACGCATTTATTTAAATTAAACTCTATCTGTCATTCATCAGCCCACTGGCCCAATTGATCAAGATCCCACTGGCCAATTAACAGGGAGCCACGTGAAACACGCGCTGGGAAAGGCTCAGCGCTGCCTCTTCTGACCGACATCCAAGACTTTAACAATTCCCACTTTTCTGGTCCTAACTGTTTTACCGTGGACCCTCTATTCTCCCATCAGGGTGACCTTAGGGGTCTCAGATTCTTCATTGGACATAGATCCAGCCAGTTTCCATCCGCCACCATTTTCTTCTGCCTGGCTGAATGTTTTCTTACATTTGAATAAATTCTCCTTTGACTCCTCTGACTTTTGTGTTGCCATGGGAACCATATGGGACCCAGCCATGAAAAAGCAAAATACTACAGACGCTGAAAATCTGAAACACAAACAGACAATACTGGAACATCTCAGCAGGTCTGACAGCATCTGTAGAAAGAGAAATAGCGTTAAAGTTTTGAGTCAGTATGATTGTTCTACAGGGCTGAAGAGGGAGAAATACGAGGGTTGATAGTAGGGTTTCCCCATGGGTGCCTGTTAGAACCATTACTTTGGTGTACAGAGCACAATTTCAAACTATGTGGAGGACACAAACCTTGAAAGTATTGTAAACTCTGAAGGGAATAATGTTAAACTTTAAAAGGATGTAAAAAGGTTGATGGATGGATTGGACGAGTGGCAGATGAAATTTAACCGGAGATATTGAAGTGATTCATTTTGATAGGAAGAACATGGAGAGTCAAAATAAAATAAAGGGTACAATTCTAAAAGGGGTGCAGGAGCAGAGGGATCTGACAGTATATGTGCATATATCTCGGTGGCACAGTGGTTAGCATTGCTGCCTCACAGTAGCAGGGACCCGGGTTTGATTCCCAGCTCAGGTCACTGTCTGTGCGGCACCGGCACGTTCTCCCCATGTCTGCGTGGGTTTCCTCCCGGTGCTTCAGTTTTCTCCCACAGTCCAAAGGTTGTGCTGGTTAGGCGCATTGGCCATGCTAAATTCCCCCTTAGAGTACCCGAACAGGTGCCAGAGTGTGATGACTCGGGGATTTTCACAGTAACTTAATTGCAGTGTGTCTACTTGTATCACTAATAAATAAACTTTAAACTTAAATCAGTAATGGTAGCAGGGTGGCTTGAGAGCGCGCTTAATAAAGCTTATGGGATCTTGGACTTTATAAATAGGAGCATAGAGTACAAAAACAAGGACGTTATGATAAACCTTTATAAAACACCAATTCGCCCTCAACTGGAGTATTGTGTCCATTCTGGGTAATGCGCTTTGGGAAGGATATGAAGGCATTAGAGAGAGTGCAGATAAAATTCACCGGAATGGTTCCAGGGATGAGGTACTTCAGTTACATGGATAGAATGGAGAAGTTAGGACTGTTCTCCTTGGAGAAGAGAAAGTTGAGAGGAAATTTGATAGAGACATTCCCAATTGTGAGGGGTCTGGACAAAGCAGATGAAGAGAAACTGTTCCCAATGGTGGAAGAGTCAAGAACCACATGGCACAGATTTAAGGTAATTAGCAAAAGAAGCATTGGGCAGGATAGAGAAAACTGTTTGTTACACAAAGTATGGTCAGCAATTGGAATGCACTGTCTGAGTGTGTGGTGGAGGCATGAAATTCAAAAGGGAATCGATCATTACCTGAAGAGGAAAAACAAATCAGAGCTACAGAGAAAAGTCAAGGAAATGGCAGTATGTGAGTTGCATTGCAGACAGCCAGCAGGGACATAGCAGGGCCAAATGGCCTCCTTTGTGCTGTAAACATTCTATGGTGACTCTTCTGGAGCAGCAACAGTCCTGGGACACAGTTGAAATTGTAAGCTGCGAGGTTGCAAATAACATTGTAAACTGAAAAACAGCACCCTCATATAGACCTGAAGGGTTTGCGACAAATTTAAACCTTTGTGCTTTATTTCAGACTTTGTTCTTAACCAATTTTAGAGTTTTCCCTTTTTGCAATTGAACTTCTATTGTTCTTTGAAGAACCATGAAAGGGTCAATGATAGGACAATTTGTACCTGATCTTTGGCAGATTTGGATTTGGTGGCCTGAATGGTTTTTTATGTTTCCTATATTTTGTTATTCCAATGTCCCTACATCCTTGCACTCTTTGCTGTTTCAATTGTAACTTCAGTTTTCTCACGTGACTCTGTCAATGTTGGGTTTATCTTCAGGGGTGGGTTTACAGAGGCATAGGCACATGTCTGACAGAAATACAAAAACAGTTATAGAAACTAATATACACAATATTGTCAATAGAATTGTAACCACAGCTGTTGTGTGACAAATGTATCTCATCTTTCCGTCAAATAAAAGCTGTGTTTGCAAACAACATACGTTCCATTTTCTGATCCTTTAGAATGTGATTGTAAATGTGCCGCTTCATCTTAACTGCACGGTGGCACAATGGTTAGCACTGCTCCCTCACAACACCAGGGACCCGGGTTCAATGCCTGGCTTGGGTCACTGTCTGTGCGGAATCTGCACGTTCTCCCTGTGTCTGCGTGGATTTCCTTCGGGCGCTCCGGTTTCCTCCCACAGTTCGAAAGACGTGTTGGTTAGGTGGATTGGCCTTGTTAAATTCTCCCTCAGTGTACCTGAACAGGTGCCGGAGTGTGGCGACTAGGTGTTTTTCACAGTAACTTCGTTGCAGTGTTAATGTAAGCCTACTTGTGACTAATAAATAAACTTTACTTTAAATACGCACAGCAGTGTGGGTTGATTCAAACTGCCCATTTAAATGGGGTAGCAAGTCACAATTACATCAAACCGATACAAAAAGATTTAATAATAAAACCAGATGAACCCGGAAATGATTCCAGTGAACACAACAAATGTACATCCTGCCCCGTCTACCCTGTAAAATCCTTCTCACTCATGTTATGAACCACATTAAAGTTCTACGTGAAAGTGTCCCAACTTGGAACGTTGGTTCATAATGGTACAGATTTTTTTGGATTAATGTGAGGAGCAATATAATACCCAGTGAGAAAACAGTGCAGTCTTTATATAAATAATTAATAAAGTGTATTTATTATAGTAAAAGAAAAGAAGAAAATTACATGACAAGAAAGATTATATAATACACTATGACACTTCAGTATATGAATGATTAAACATATACCATTTCTCAGAGATGATCTCTTGTTCTCAAACTATATCCACATTCCCTGAACTCACTGGGACATTCCTTTTCCCAAAAATATCCACGTTAATAACTCTATAAGTCAAATCCAGCTCATGGTTACCGCACAATGCAGCTCAGGCGATCAGGTCTGGGAAGCCATCCTTTGTTGTTTCAGTGAAGGTATGAACTTGCACCTTAAGAAGAATTTTTGATTTGATTTGTTATTGTCACGTGTATTAGTACATAGTGAAAAGTATTGTTTCTTGCATACAATACAGACAAAGCATCCCATACATAAAGAAGAAAGTTCCAATTGCTGACCACACTTTATAGAGTCATAGAGGTTTACAGCATGGAAACAGGCCCTTCGGCCCAACTTGTCCATGCCGCCCTTTTTCTTTAAAACCCCTAAACTAATCCCAATTGCCCGCATTTGGCCCATATCCCTCTATACCCATCGTACCCATGTAACTATCTAAATGCTTTATAAAAGATAAAATTGTACCCACCTCTACTACTACTTCTGGCAGCTTGTTCCAGACACTCACCACCCTCTGTGTGAAGAAATTGCTCCTCTGGACACTTTTGTATCTCTCCCCTCTCACCTTAAACCTATGCCCTCTAGTATTAGACTCCATTACCTTTGGGAAAAGATATTGACTATCTACCTTGTCTATGCCCCTCATTATTTTATAGACCTCTATAAGGTCACCTCTCAGCCTCCTACGCTCCAGAGAAAAAAGTCCCAGTCTATTCAGCCTCTCCTTATAACTCAATCCATCAAGTCCCGGTAGCATCCGAGTAAATCTTTTCTGCACTCTTTCTAGTTCAATAATATCCTTTCTATAATAGGGTGACCAGAATTGCACACAGTATTCCAAGTGTGGCCTTACCAATGTCTTGTACAACTTCAACAAGACATCCCAACTCCTGTATTCAATGTTCTGACCGATGAAACAAAGCATGCCGAATGCCTTCTTCACCACTCTGTCCACCTATCCACTTTCAAGGAGCTATGAACATGTACCCCTAGACCTCTTTGTTCTGTAATTCTCCCCAACGCCCTACCATTAACTGAGTAAGTCCTGCCCTGGTTCAATCTACCAAAATGCATCACCTCGCATTTGTCTAAATTAAACTCCATCTGCCATTTGTCAGCCCACTGGCCCAATTGATCAAGATCCTGTTGCAATTGGAGATAACTTTCTTCACTGTCCACTATGCCAGCAACTTTGGTGTCATCTGCAAACTTACTAACCATGCCCCCTATATTCTCATCCAAATCATTAATATAAATGACAAATAACAGTGGACCCAGCACTGATACCTGAGGCACACCGCTGGTCACAGGCCTCCAGTTTGAAAAACAATTCT